>NC_139350.1:85431753-85766753 GCF_055883805.1 Amblyomma maculatum
CGATGAAAAACGGGCTTTAAGTTTGGAGAAACGCACAATGTCTTTCATGCAAGCTTGGCAAACAGCCTACCATGTACATGATGCTTTCCCTTCCCTCCGGTGTTAACGAAAGTTAAACCACAAGCTATTTTATTTTCTCCTTCATGGCATCGCAGATGCCCAAATGGTGACTGCTGTTTGAGTTTGAAAGTACACATTTCCTCGCATATAAGCCGCATGCATCTTTCAACTGGACACTTTGTTCACAACTGGACACTTTGTTCAGGTCCACTAAACATCCCCTGAAAACTAACTGAGATCCGCAAAACAATGAGATAACGAACAAAAGATTCGTAATCCGATAGCCGATAAATACGTATTCTGTTAAATAACCACAAAAGTCTTTACATTTAGCAAGAAACTTGCTAAAATTGCAACACCTTTTAAAATCGCAGCTGGTGGGTTCAACAATCCCAGACATGGTGATAGAATACATCATGTCTAAACTGTTGCACGCGCATTTTCCTATGTTCCTGTCGGTTAGTGGTTTTTGAGCATAAAAGCCACAAAGAAGGTCTCCTACTTCCCCTGCGTTTTTTCTACATGCTGTCTGCATGCTAGCTCTGGTGTCCCAGCCTCTCCCTTCGTCGGCACTCGGCGGGTGACAACTCGTGCGAGCGGGCATGAGCACATATTACGAATGAGATAGGCATAGCATGATGCCCAAACATTGCGAAAAAGCTGATGTTGCTAGCATTAGAGAGCGGCACGATGTGTCTAGGTTGCGTAAAAAAAATACCCAGTGCATATTTTCGGCGTGCTGTGGGCGAGTGTCTGATGGCAGTTTTTATAGAGTCGGTATATAGCATTGCGTATTTCTCGACCAAATTTCATGTGGTTGTTTTTGTGAAGAATGTACGACTTTAAGCGGCAGTACTAAGAAATATCAAAATACGGATAACATACACGACACGCTATTAAAGAAAACTGCGCCGGCTGGGGTTCCGCGCCGTCAGCGCGCCGTGGGTACGGACTTAAAATGTACGTCGCGGGATACGCACAAGACACACTGCTGCCCGTCAACCTTTTCTTCTGGTACGGGAGCAATCTAGCGTCCCGTTATGGTAGCGCCCTTCACACCTTTCCAAATTCATTTTATGTTATATGTGGATGCACTGGCGCCCACAAGGGTGCCTCTGCGACAGCACGTTTTGCCTATGTTATTTTTTCTTTGTTTAGGTCTCTTTATCTACTATGTCTGCGGCTTCCTTTGTGGATCCTGTTTCGCGTACGTGAACTATTCTACGCGCTTATTCTGTACTATTTTCACTTGTGCCTATGTTATTCCGCACATGCTCATTAGAATATAGTGCCGTAAACAGCATATTATATGACAGACTACCTGAAACCCGAAGGCTGGATTATGATATCAGGAAGTACCCGAGATGGCTGCTATATCAGACAACACTACGACCAGTCCGAACAGTGCCAGTCAGCAACTACCACCTGTCAGCTCCATGCGCCTCATTCTTCGCGCGCGACGCCTTATGTTTTGCATAACGGGGCCCTTAAAGCTGTCTCGTTAGAGTTATCCATATCCTGCCTTTCTCTATACGAAAGGTGTAGTTTACCCCCATAACACTGATCAAGATTACAAGCAGAAATTAAACGTGGAGAGAGGATGTCTTGAACCGCCGTAGCCTATAAAGCAGTGCTTGATAGATTGGCCCATGCATTCCGAGGTCGATATTGTTATGCTAAGCAAGAAGAATGGGAGACAAAAAAAAAAAGATGCACCGTGTGGAGCTCCGGCTGCCGGCACATTTGAAAATGCCCGAACTTACAATGATACGTCACAGGATTACTTTTGTAAAGGAAATAAAGTACGCATCGAAATGCTATGCTGAAAAGCCCAGAAATTTAAAGGAGTATAGACACCATTTTTTGAAGCGTTGGAAGGAATACGATTGCTTTCCTGGTTATACAGAGACGCTCCCCAAGCAATCCCAACCTCGCACGTTTCCGCGACGATATTTTAATTTGATTTTAAAAACAAGCCATGCAAGTACTTCGTTTTTCAAAACCCATTGGCATCGACATCTTTGTGACGAAAACGGTAACATAGGTAAACAACATGACGTAATCAAACAACTGTGACGGGGAGTCGGCAAAGCAAAGAGCTGTGACGACACATGGCCGGACTCGAACAGCGCCGCCGGCGCTTCCGGCCGTGCCCTGAGAAAGACTACGCTTCTGCTCGCTTCACTCGATGGCTTCTTCGTTGGTGCATGTTACAATTACCTCACCGGTGTACGTATGGAGACTGCCTACTAAACTCAGGCCCCAACGGCATGCCTGCACAAATGCAGGGCTTACGGCAACGGTGCCTCTCGATGGCGAACCGGGAACATACTGCGCGGCTCCCCGCCTAACCTAGACGTCGCTAGCCCTAGCTGGTTTCCCATCGAAGCGCCAGCGAAAGGCGCTTCGGAACGGGCTAACGCTGTAATAAACGTCGGAGTTTTGCGCCGCTTTACTGGCAAGCCCATCTCGTAAAATATTTTTTTGCTTTGCGCGACGCCTTCAGCAGCGGAGCTAGCAGACATCAGGTGCGTCGCACCGGGCAGCAGCTGTAGGGAAAAAAAAAGTCCGTTTGTATCACTCTAATTATTTCTACCAGGACCTCCGTATTGGCCGAATAATCCTCGCAATTTATTCGTGACTCATAGTCCTTTATACAAATAGTTATGTAAACGAATGAACAGCGATCCGCAATAGCTAGATTACCGATAGCGGATGCTATGAGGCAGCTATGACTTGGGAGCCGATCGTGGCGGCCACAGCATTACGCCCCCAGATTGCCTTGACTGCGCCAGATGGCGCCACATGCTTGGACGGCGCCACGCAGGCCTGCCGCGTCGGGACCAATCAGCGCGTGAACAGGCGTGAGCACGGGAGCCATCGGGAGAGCTTACGGGTTACGATGGCTGATCGCGTCATTACTAAAACATTTTTTTTAAAACAGCTTGGCTCACAGTGTTGGCCAACTGGACTGATAAAGCAGCATCTTCACAGTTCCTTTGTTCAACATTCCTACCAGTTGACCTTTCCCTCGCGTCAACCCACCAAGCTCTCGTGGCAGCTGCTGATTCCTGCTTCGTCGCTTGAGTCGCAGGCGAGCGGGTCGGGATTAAAGTGCCCGGCAATGTTAGTAACATCCACGCTATTGGGCGACACAACGTCGTAGTACTAATTTTGCTACGCTGAAGCGTTGCTCGACGACGATATTTTCTTGCACGTGTGACAGCAAGCAGACGAAAAACGCGACCCGAATGCGTCATCAGATTTTGTGTTTACGCGATCACCAACCGTGCCAGTAGGTGGCGCTCGTGGGGCGTTCCCGTTTTGTTGACAGTTGACAGCCGTGTGGTGCGGACGCGTGTTCCATCGCTCCTCCGATTGCACGTGGCTACCGGTAACGGACGGACTGGCGACAGCGGGAGCTTCCGAAGCGTCAAATAGATGAGTTCTTTCTTTTATTAACTTTATTTCGTTTTCAGCTAGTTAGGTTAGGTGCAGCCTAAAGAATAGATTTTAGCTCTTGGTCCTAGCGGCCTGGTTTTTCGTGCCGGCAGCTTGGTTTTCTTGGCGTTCATTATTTAGCGAAAATAATTTTTTTCTAGGCTATTGGCATTCGCAGAATTGGTTTTTAACGCGTGTTTGCTAGTCGTTTCTTGTGTCTTCTTTTGGCAATTTGTATATTCTGAGAATTCGTAATAGATATAGTCCAGTCGATGAGCGCTTAAGATGTGCAATAAAAAGAAGGTAAAGTGTACTCAGTGTGAGGCGCAGGTTAATCTAAAGGAAACACGTTTTGACTCTAGGTGAAGCGGAAGGCAGGGACTTTTTTTGTCGGTGTTGCGTACTGAGTGCGCGTCTGGATAGATTTGATCAAGAAAGGGGCAGTTTAGTGTCTCGTGTGGAGGATTTAGAAAATGAAGTACGTTTGCTAAGAACGGGAAATCAGAAACTGCTTGGACAGCTTACTCAAATTGAAAAAAAAAGGGGGCGACTTTGTCCTTGGAACCAACGAGGACGAACATTCCAGTGCGGGCCACGTGGCTGGGGCCAGCACTGGCATGGAAGGCATAAGCAAAGTAGGTCAGGCGGATCCGAACCGTCAGAGTTATTTAGAAGCAGCTAAGACGCCGGGAAAAAAGGAAGAAGTAAGGCAGAATGAAAATCCCAGAGATAAGGACACAGATAACCGAAAGCAGGAGCCAACAGTTGGGAGAGGGAGAGAGAAGGCCCAGGTGCTTATCGCCGGAGATTCTAACATGGACAGGTGCAAGCGAGATATCTTAGAGCGTGTAAGGGGTGATAACAGAGTGTTGGTTGGAGCCTTCCCAGGGAGAACAATGAGGGCAGTGCTGAAAGAGAGTAAAATAGGCTGTTGAAGAATTCCGCAGAGCGCAATAAGGTAATAGTAGCCGCGGGGCTAAACGATGTCCTAAATGGTGACGCTGCAGGAGTGGTGGAAAGTTTAGCTAAGGGAGTTGACGAGATCAGGGAGATAGCACAGCAGACACAGATAGTTGTATGCACAGTACCAGAGGTGCTAGGATTGAACGGAAAGATGGAAAAGGACGTGGTGACAGTTAATCAGGACATAAGAAAGTTAAGCCTGGAGAAGCGTTTCGAAGCGGTTGAGGTAAACAGGGAGGTACATAAAGCAGGTTTTGGTAGGGCTTTTCAGCGAGATGGCATTCATTTTAACAGAAGGGTGGGAGCAGAGATCGGCTGGCGCCTGACAGGCAGGGCTGTAGCTTTTTTAGGGGGTCCGCGAGGACTCCGTGCACAGAGGTAGTTAGAAGTGAAGCAGAAGAAAGTGTAATAATGGAGGCTGAGCCCCCCAAAATGGCAAAGAGTAGGTCGAGAAAGAAAAGTACAAAAAAGAAATTTAACCCTAAGATCAGCTACATAAACATGCAAGGAGGTAGAAAAAGAGCAAGATGGCTAGAGATAGAACAGCAGTTGAAGGATGACAAAATAGGTGTGTACGCTCTTTGCGAGACTCATCTCCGCCGTTTATAGAAGGCTACGTCTGGGAAGGGTGCAACAGAACGAGAACGGAAAAAAGGGGTGGCGGGGTAGGTATGTTGATACACCAGGGAACAAATTGGCAAAGAATTAAATCATCTTGTAAAGAACATATCTGGGTTTCAGGAACAATTGCCGGCATAAGGACATGGCTAGGGGTAGTTTATTTAGGAACAGGACATCAATAGTTAAGAAAACAGGGATCTTGTTGAATGTCTCAGTGACGATATAAGCCAGTTTGGAAACGGGGCCAATATTATTCTACTGGGGGACATGAACGGCCACATCGACGATCTGGATGGATACACGGATTGTAACGGCAAGCTAATGCTAGATTTCTGTGAGCGACACGATCTAGTTATAGTAAATAGAGAAACAAAATGTGAAGGCCAAATCACATGGGAATTCCGCAACAGGCAGACGACCATTGACTATTGTCTAATGTCACAGGAAATTTATAGCAAGGTCACAAAAATGGAAATAGACGAAGAAGGGGAGTGTAGTCTGGGAAGTGATCATAAACGTATTAGTCTGCAGATGGGGCCCTTGATGAAAAGAGAAATGGAACTTAGACAAAACGTAATCACAAAATTAAACGACGATCAAATAGCGCAGATAGCAGCAGACATAGAGGAAGCAATAGAAAAAAGCCCCATGGAAGACTGGAATTATGAACAGGTAGAACTACTCATAAGGAGGAAAATTCAGGAGGTTAAAGTAGCAAACCGCTGGAATGGAAAGAGGAAGCCACGGAGCTGGTGGAATAAGGAAATCAGGGAAGCTATTGAACAACGACGGGCTGCTTCAAGGGAACACCGAATGGCAAAGAAGGCACAGGTATCTCAGGAGGAAATCGACCAAAAATGGGAATCATATCGACAAAAGAAACTTTTTACTTTGGACGAGTGCAGGCCCTCGTCCAAAGTAAAAAAAGACAGTCCACCGATCGCTCTATGGCTGATATACACGATGCCTCTAGAGGCGGAGCAAGAAAATTCTGGAACCATATAAGCTGGCTAGGGAAGAAGAATAAAAAAAAGCAGGATCGGATTCAAGATAACGAGGGAATTTGTTTAAAGGGAGATAACGCAGTGAACTACATTACATCAGTTATAGCCGAGTCATTTAAGAGCGACGATAGGGTAATCTCCGCAAATCAGGAAGCAACACAAGGTAGCAGAATACAAAGCAGCTTAGAACTGACCAATCTAAACTGGAAAAAGGCAGAAAAAAATGTTCCTAAAAACACATCTACAGGAATAGATGAAATTCCGATCAAGCTGATTAATGAACTCGGTCCAAAAAGTAAGGAAACGTTGTTAAAAGCTCTGGAAACAGTCATAACGAATAAGCAAATTCCGGACAGCTGGCGGCAGAGTAAAATGAATTTGATTTATAAAGGGAAAGGAGACAGGATGAACATAAAATCCTACAGGCCGATTACCATAACATCTGTTATGTACAGGTTAGCCATGCAGGCGGTGAAATTAAAGGTGCAAGCATAGGTTGAAAGTAACAAGATACTCGGAGAACTTCAGAACGGCTTTAGAAATGGTAGGCGCTTAGATGATAGCCTGTTCGTGCTTACCCAATGCATCGAAATATCTAGAGTGGAAAATGTCGACCTTTGTATTTGGCCTTCCTGGACATAAACGGGGCGTACGACAACGTAAGCAGGGAACTCCTGTGGAACATATTAAAAGAAGAAGGTATCGGTTATGAGATAATAGAGTTCCTACAGGAAATATACCGGGATAACAAAGTAGAAATTACGTGGGAAGGGATAAGAAGTACGGAGGATGTCAAAGTATGCAAAGGATTAAGACAAGGCTGTCCTCTATCACCGCAGCTGTTCATGCTTTATATGATAAACCTGGAACGGAGGATACAAGATAGTAACCTAGGTTTTAACCTGTCATATAGATTAGGTAGAAAGGCGGTAGAGCAGCGCCTCCCCGGTTTGATGTATGCAGACGATATTGTGCTGCTAGCTGGGAGTCTGGAAGAATTGCAAACTCTAGTTAAGTATTGCGGAGACGAAGGGGACGCTCTAGGCTTCAGTTTCAGCGCCGTTAAGTCGGATCTGCTGATTTTCAACGGCTCAACTGATCAGGGTCTTAAAATACAAGGCCTTGAAATACCTAGAGTAGCAGAATATAAATATCTGGGGGTATGGGTAAACGAAGGATTGGCATACATTGGAAAGCATGAGCAATCACTTAAGGCCAAAGGGCGAAGGAATGCCGGGATAATGAAGCATAAGGCATTGTGGGGATACAATAGGTATGAGGTTTTGAGGGGTATTTGGAAGGGAATTATGGTGCCCGGACTTACTTTCGGAAATGCGGTTTTGTGCCTAAAATCAGAGGTACAGTCGACATTAGAAACAAATCAGAGATCCGTTGGACGATTAGCACTAGGTGCCCACGGCAAAACTACAAATGAGGCGGTACAGGGAGATATGGGCTGGGCATCTTTCTAAGTACGGGAAGCTCAGAGTGAAATATTATACGAGGAACGCCTGAGGAAATTGGACAGTAACAGATGGGCAGCTAAAGTATTTTAATACCTGTACCTAAAAAGCGTTGACTCACAATGGAGGAAAAGAACTAGGAAACTAACTAGTAAGTATACTAGTAACATGGACGGAGAAATAAAGAGCATTAAGCAACAGGTGAAAAACACAGAAGGTAAAAATTGGATAAATTTGATGGAAAAGAAACAGAGTGTGGAATTATACCGAAAGTGGAAAATGCAGATCAGGAAGGAAGATTTCTTTGATAACTCAAGAGGCAGTGCCCTACTTTTTGAAGCTAGATCAGGGTGCCTTAGAACACGCAGCTACAAAAAGAAATTTAACAATGGAGATGACGCATGTGCTGTATGTGGAAACTCCAGTGAAACAATTGCCCATGTTATACTCGAATGTAATGGTATCCATCCGGAAGTTGGTGCAGGCGCAATCACTGTTCCTGAAGCTCTGGTGTTTAGAGATAACAGTGGCCGGGTGAATAAACCGGCGGTGGAAACTAGCAAAAAACGACTGGAAGATTGGTGGCTTAAAAGCAGAGAAGTGACATAATGTTAGTAATGTAGGAACAAAATTTAATAAATAGAATGATGGTTTAGTTAACCATTCTAAACCAATAATTAAGATATAGGGAGAAAAATGAGCATGATAGCTACTGCTACCACCCCGTTTCAAAGGGGACGCTCCTATATTCCATCCATCCATCCGTGTCTTTGACGTCATCGTGCGCTCGTGTCCGGAGAGATTGAAACCGAAACTGGCCCTGATAAATGCATTGATAATAAATTAATTGGTCTGTGCTGGGGCTTTTTGGGTCGCAGTTCCTCTGTTTTGGACCACTGGGGATCGATTAAAGCAAAAATACCGGAACAGAAAATGCACGTGTCTATACTCCTTTAAAGAAGTAATGAAATTACATTACGATTACTTCAGCCCAGTAATTAAATTTTCCGAAATTACGTTCTAGTTTTCATCTATGCAATATCCAAATAAAGCTACTAAACAAGACAACTCTCCACACGCAACGCACACATTCTTTCACCTTCCCGCCAAATTCCGTCACTAAGAACTATTTCCTCCCTCTTTGCTACAGCACGTGTCCTATTACAAAAATAAGACAAGTGCAACAAAACAACAAAAACGCTAGGTCGAACGCTCGTGAAATGAGCGGTAGCCCAATGTCTTGCTGGTCCAGAGCTGTTTTTCTCGCCCTTTTGAAGACCCCGAGGTTATTTATTCATTCTGTGGTCACATTAATCGACTTCGCCACCTTGCGCTCAGGAAGTCTCACGCCATGGACCCTTCAGCTTGTCTCCTCCTCCTCAATTTATCGCCCCGTCACTGACAAATGCAACCAGGCACCATTGCGCACTAACCGACGCAACAGGAAGTGCCACTGTGTGCTGCCAACTAGGTTTGAACTCCAACTACCTAGCACCGCCTGTCCCTTCAGCAGCCCCTTGGCGTTTTATATCCTGCTGCTTGGGGTACGATTGCAGCTACCGATAGAATAGCCGCACAAAGTTCTACACAGGAAGTCTCTGACTCAGAGTTCTGATCAATTCTGTTACATTTTGCCAATCTTTTCTTGCCAAATCTTCTTTGCCAATCCGTGCTCTGTGGCTCACCGCATTTATAATAACCTTGCTTACATTGAGTTCGGAGACCTCGGCTAGGATAATATAACAATGTCAAAATCAATAACATTCTACCGGCGATGTGGTCATAAATGTGTTTGAGGTGACTACAACACTAACGTCACCATGATGCCAAGGCGTTCCGCTTTACGAAAAAGGCCAATGAGATTGTAAACGGGACGCCCAAATGACTTGCCGTGTCTGTGATGTAAACATCCGAACCCAACCTTTAATCAAAGCCGAGCCTGCGCAGAAGTAATCCTCGCGCGGCGGAAGCCCATTACGTCGCCCATTTTACAACACGGCGGGAGGGAGTTTCATAGTCCTAATTTCCCGAGAATGAAAGCACACATTTTTGCCTACATTTTTCTGTGCAAAATCAACAACACGGTAGAATGAAATTGCGTTTTGATTCCTGATCTTTATTTTCAAAGATGAGCGCGTCAATGAAACAAAATACAGGCAGACAGTCGGGAAGATAAACCGAAAAACAGACTCAGGAACAGCACTTCTACATTTCTGTGGCAAGGAGATTGAAGAACACACTACCACTCTTGAAAGCCGAGGGTATCTTCGGCGACGCACCCGGCCTTTACAAAGTTGACCCAAGCATATTCTTAGGACAGCGGGAGCTTTAGTTCCTGTACCCCATCGCACAATTGGAACGTCGAAAAACGCGATTGTAAGAGGCCGCTGTAGTCGTGGACAAGTTTTTCTGACTGTGGAGCCAAGGCTGCAGGGGGCGAAGCTTTCATCACCGTGTTACTGTTCTAGTAACGTTGTTTACTACTCCATGTAGTTCTAGCATATGTGGCCGCAGTAACGGTTTCGGTCTCAGTTTTGCCCTTGCTTGAAATAATGTCTTCCGAGTATCCAACGACCCAAAATATCTTCCTCTAAACTACGTAAGGTATAAGCAAACGTATATTCGCAGGTAATGAACATCACGCGCTACGTAACTTGCCGAAACAAGCGCATTACGCAAGCGCAAAGAAACCGACGGGTAGATGCAGCAGCAGCAGCCGACATCCGCCTGTATAGGATTCCGGCAAGTAGCACGGCTATCCTGTTTGCACGATGTCCTGTAATAATTTTAAAATGCACTGCACTAACGCTGTACTGGCCAATAATGTAGTACAATCTTGATGTTATAACAACACAGAAATTTCTATATTAGTACATTATTCCACAGGACGATTCGCATAATTGATCAATGGATTATGTTCTGATGCCCAGTGAGCTGATGCGGTTTGGCTCTGTAGCCACAGAAGCCTGTCCGCAAGCATAGTAGAGTATCCGTGTGCTTCTGGAAATCCCCATCCACTGTAGCGGTGCAGCTGTGTTTGCAACTCTAGAGTTGAAAAATGGCCAGCATATTTTGAACAAGCTATGTCTGCGTAGTGTCAGCTGCATGTTAGAAAGGCTAAAAGACAACCTATGGATCGAAATGGAATGGCAATGATGAAACCTTTGAATGATGCTTTGGAAGGTGATGATGAAACATTTCGTTGGAACTGCGATCCAGGAATTAGGCACATAATTTCTAGATAACACTTGAGCTCCTTTTGCACGCCTAGCATAGCTTTGTTGCCCGTTAAGGTCTTGCAGTGGATTCGGTGTTTATAGAAGTATATGAAGTGCAGTTTCTTTGGTGATGCTACGGAAATTTCGCATTCTGCGCAGACTGCAGCTGATGTACTATTTCCGGATGCACCAGTTACCCACACCAGACTGGAGGCAGCATGACAGTTGGGGTTCTTCGCTTGTGGTGGACGTTCGCTGAAAATTGGGCCGTTCTCTCGAGTGGATTCACTAACACTTTACGCACGAAACAGGAGAAAAAAAAACGCGTTAGGCTTATGAGTATTCTGCACAGATTTGCAATTTATTAACAAGTTAGCAGAATCACTTTTGGGCCAAAGCAGATCGTAAACCTCTGCAGTTACCGTTTAGAAATATTGCGCGAATGAGGTCACTTAAACTCAGACAGAAACGCAAAAATGGCGTGGTTTAGGAAAGTAAATTATGAAGTGGCTCATTTTATTTATCCCGCCGGGGTAGCGCAGTGGGGAGGGCTACTGTGCCGATGGATGCGGGATCGAATCCCGCTCTCGGCGGCCGCTTTTCGGCGGAGGCGAAAAGCAAGGTGCCCGTGTGGTGTGCGATGTCAGTGCACGTTAAAAAATCCCAGATGGTCGAAATTTTTCGTAGTCATCCAGTACGGCGTTTCTCGTAGCCTTTATCGCTTTGGGACGTTAAACCCCACAAACCGAAACAATCACTTTTCATTTGCCAAGACCAGCCATATCCCTTTCCACATCAGAGGAACGATGAGAAGGAAAACCCCAGCCATCTTCATAACTTGTTGTTTGCTCGCTCTAGTCTGTTGTCCCCGACAGTGCACGCGCACATCGGGCTTTATCATTATTATCTGTTACCCTGAAGTCGGTGTGTGCACTTCAATCGTTGTCACGTCTTACCTGCTTACGAACACCCTTATAAAAACAGAAGAGACGGTACGCTCTGTACTTTGGGCAACTTATGTGACAGACGCCACTGACTTCACAGGAGACAACAAATTCTTTTGCATTTGTGCTGTGGAATTCTTCAGCGTGATACAAGCGTATATAGTCAATTGACCTTGTTGGTGAAAGTTCATATCTGAAACAGAACGCAGGACGGGACGCTAAATAAAATTCATCTTAGCAGCCGGGCTTGTCGCGAGCATTGTGTTCTGTAGTGCCGTGTTATACACATCTTCTGTTGTACTTGTCTTTCCTTGGTCTTTTAAGCCCATACACGATCCTCTGCTGCGTCAGTCAGATAAAATCCGGCACATTATAGTCATCGCTTGTGGAGCTTGCTTCCGCCTCTGTCCTTCGCAGTTTTGCATATGCGATAAGTCAGATCACCTTTCACGGGAACCAGTCCGGCATCGATATCTGATGCCGAAAGGCTCCTGTTGATTTGATTCTAAACGTGTGAGTAGTTCCGACTGTTGTATCTTACTGCAATACTGCGAGGTCTCGAGACCGCGAAGGTTTCTGGAACTGAATCTTCTGAGCTGAAGTTACAAGGGGATCGACCGCAGCTTCTATGAGGCTGACTTTCCTGCTCGCTTCTTCGTTTCTTGGAATGAAGCTCGCGTTCACAGTATTAACTGTAGAAAAATGCACACCATTCGGATATTTTTCCCTCAAGGGGAGCCGAATCAGCCGACGCTACGCGCATCCGTGTGTAGCCTCGCATTGTATGGTTTTTGCTTAGCTGTCGGCACGTGCTGATGCATTCTGATGTGGGCATCGATCTGCTGTCCACGTGTCTCCAACATTCTCAGTGAGGGTGACGAAGAATAGCTCATCGCAACCAAGTACCTGATCACATTTAGTTGCGAATAGCTTCTATCGCGGCCGTTGTGTTCCATCGCTACGGCCTTCTGACTTTTCACTGTGACACGAAAGAGTTGCTGTTTGCTCCTCCTGTCCCTTTTACTTCCCGGAACTGGGGTCATTTACAATACATGGTTTTCGGGTTCCGGTAAAAACATGGCCCCGGAATATACGTCTCCGGTATATATCGCTTCGGCAAGAATGTACCAGGACAAAAATTAAAGAGCACTGCAGAATCTGCACTGAAGTAATGCGAAAGTACGGATGCTACTGTTGGCTGCTTCTTGTTGCTTCATGTTTCTTATATCACTTCTTGTTTACCCATTTTAGCCTTTGGTACTTTCAGACAGCGCGCCAATACCTTCCTATGCCCTTTTTGGGATTTATTTCCGCTTGCGGGACATCGCAATTTTGACCTCACCCTAATTCATTATTAATTTAAACAGCGCGAACACGAAGACAAAGGACAAGATAAAAGAAAGCCACTGTACCAACTCGCCCAATAAAGTACCTTGGCTCACCCTAATTGCCTGCCTTAATTAACTATATCTTTGGTACTTTCAAATTGCGCGTCCGTAGCTTCCTATGACCTTTTTTGGCTCGACTTCAGGTTGCGTGACGTCACATCATTGACGTTACCTTAACTGACTGATTTATTTACTATTTAAGTATTTGATACATTCAAATGCGCCGCCAAGCCATTGGCTAATGCGACCATTTTTGCCTTGATTTCTACATTTTTACTTATAATTTATTATCTAATTAACCTATCGGCCTTATATTTTTTCGGACACAATATTACGTTACCTCTATCGATTGACACCAATCATTAACCTCTACAACTTCTCAGTTACTCACAATTGCTTCGGACACAATTTTTCGGACGCGGTCTGCGGACAGAAATTTGTGAAAATAGCGAAGCAATGCTTTTGCATTAAAAAGTCACAATTTGCGAAGTTAGAACAAATGTCCCCAGAAGGGTGCAGTCTAACATTACGATTTGGCTTCACCTGGAAGCGAAAGTTCAGCTGATGTTACTGTCAATAACTGTAACCGATTTTTATTGCGAAAGCAATACTGCTTCCACTTTCTGCCATTGATGGTCGTGGCTCCTCTCACACAGTTGCGCGCCTCGTGACCGCGTGACGTCAATACAGACCGAGAGACGCGGACCTAGCTAGCGCCATCGATGGCGGAGGTCAGGCTTCACAGGCCGGCTGCGCCGCTGCCGAGAGGAAGGGATAAAACGCGGGGCTGCAGCGGCGCTCCTCTCAGTGCGCTATGTCGGATGATGTGTACAAGGCGAGGCTGGAACGATCTGCTGCGGCCAAGCGACGGAGCCGTGCCGAAGAAACAGACGAAGTGCGGGAAGAACGGCGAGTTAAACACCGTGCGTATGTATCAGCCTGGCGAGCACGCCGGTCAAGATCGCTGTATACGGAAAGGCCAAGTGAAACTTCGGAGACAAGTTATGGACGAATATAGGCATTCCGACCATAGAGAAAGAGATTGGTAAAGAGCGGACACTCGGCGAAAACTGGCCCCAGGAAATGACGCGTGACTTGTGCTGCCGCCGATTGATGGATGGCGGCACCAGCGCGGGCATGCGCGGACGCGCGCGCGACGGCACTCGCTGCAGAGGTAGCCCGCCGGAGCAGACGACAGAACGTTGTCGAAGGGAGCGAGCAGTCGTCTGCTCGTGCCTCACCGCGCCTGGGCGGCACAGACCGCATATTTTTATCTCTTGTGGGCTGCTACGCGGAACGACTACGGTTTGGAACGACGTCAAGGTGAGCAACGTTTTTTGCTGAACTACGCTGCATTTGAAGCATTTTACCATGACCACGCCGGCCGGTGTCAATTAAGTTTCGCAGCTCGTGAACATTCGCGCCGGCTGTTCAGGCGCAGTTCGTGACGCTCCGGCAGTTTCCAACCGCGGCGAGGTTTAATATGTTGTGTTCCAGCGAAACTGAGCTTCATTTCGAACAGTTGATCTCAGCACGCTGGACAAAGTCGCATGTGAAGGCACCAAGGCATGCCGTTGCGCCAACATGGCGTATTAGCCGGCCGGTGCGGCCAGGCCTGACGCGGTTTGCCGAGCGGCTAGTTTTCCTAAGTGTCGCGTTTAACAGGGCGATGGTAAGGTGAGAAATGTTGAATTCTCGACTTTCTTGTCAAACTGCGCAGTATTTCATGCAGTTTAGCTCAGTACGGCGGCGACTGCGCTTCACAAAGTCGCGCGTGAAGGGCAAGCTAAAGGCATGACAAGGCGTGCTGGTCGCGGTGGCGTGAGGTGGTTTTGCGTGGTGTCGCGTTTAACAGGGCAACCGCAAGTTGAGAAATGTTTCATTCTTGTCAAACTGTGAGGCATTTCGGGTAGTTTAGCTCAGCACGACGGTCTGCGCTTCACAAAGTCGCGTATGAAGGGCAAGCTAACAGGCGTGCTTGCCGGCTGCGGTGAGGCCAGGCCGCGGTTTTGCGAACAGCTAGTTTTGCGTGGTGTCGCGTTACATTTAACGGGACAACCTTAAAATGTGAAATGTTTTATTATGCTGCAAGCTTCACCTGTTCAGTGCTTTTGAGGAATATTTTAGTTTAGTGGCTGTTATTTCACTCAACGTAGAAATGCATTTTCAGATAGGTTCGGTTAGCCTGCATTTCCTGACCTCTACGTTGCAAGAGTAGCTTTTGTATCAATTTTATGAATGACAGCTTTTCTGTTCTGAACCATAACTGCTGCTCACCAAGTCTTCAGTACGCACCCACATGCACAGATGTGTGCGCGGTGCAATGGCCTTGCATTTCATTGCAACCTTCTGCATCATGTTCATTCCTTTTCCAACAGCACTGCATGGACCCACGGACTACAGCCAAAGCACGGCACATGCAACGAGTGAACGGTGTGGCCTTCCCCCAAGCGTCAGTACTCCTCTCTGCCCTGAACAATACAAGCTACCCTTGCTAAGGTAGCCGCGACTGGGACTATGTAGTTTATGTATAATGCATGTTTTGTTGCATATCATTTGCCATAATTCGGAAATCAACGTTCTGCTATTTTTTGTCTCTACCTAAGTGCTGTTTCTCGCCTTGTGTATTTTTATTTTTCTGTGCTGTGCACATCTTCCTAATGCTTGCCAAGTTTTGTCAATGCATCCGTCTACATCTGCTGCGTCTCTTATGTGTTTTATATGCAGCAAAATAAATGTTCATTTCACAAAGCACTTGGCGTCTTTTCTGCAATACTGTTTTGCAAAGGCTGTGGCGCAGCTGCTTTGATGGCCAGTTTTTTCCATGCTGTTATGCATGCTGAAAATAAATACAAACACTAGCAGACCATGTAAAACCAAAATAATGCGCCAAAAGGGCAGGGAAGGGCGCAGCGCATGCTATAGCATTCAAATCGCGCGCCTTTGGGCAAGACCGGAAGTAGTTGTCGCCGGCCGCTTGGTGCGCTACAGTCAAATGGGCCGCTGGGCAATATGGGAGTGTCCGCTCTTTACCAATCTCTTTCTCTATGTTCCGACGACTATGTCATCACCGATGTACAGACCAAAAGCCATTTCTTCACGGACCACCAAAGCGTATTCATCGCATTAAATAAAGCAAAATTACAGTAGAACCATGTTGTGTACAGAGTGAATCCATGCAAAGCCATACAGGGCAACAATGTCCAAACTACCGGCAGAACAAAGGCGGTTCTTCCGCAATCTTCCAGGCTTACCCAAGCTAAGCCACAGCCAATTTTTTTACCTAGAACTACTTTTATGGTTTTAGCTTCAGGGTAATTTGCATATTTATTACAAACTTTTCTTCCTTTTCACCTGTTGTGGTTCCTTTTGTGCCATAAGTCTTAAGACTGCGTTACCCCGTGGAGAGCGGCAATACTGTATGCTACAGCGCTTCCACCCGTCCTCTTGAAAGTGGCCAAACACTGAAGCGATGCGGAGCGTTCGTTACAACAAAAAAGCACAAGCCTAAACGTAACCTATATAAACCTTACCGGATCACATGTCGATGGACTTCTTCGCCATTTCTTCTCTACTCCTATACTGCCTGTAAGTGACAGGCACCCAGAGGAGCCAGATCCCAAACAATGGTTACATCTGTTCTCTAATTAGGAATCAAGCAAAAAGGTGCAATTTCGTTAGCACATTGTTTCGGAAGCATTCAGTCTAAGGACCAAATATTGCTTAGGGGACATTTTTTCCTAGAGGCATCTTCCTCAGGGGCCTTTTCATCTGGTTACGTTTTTCCGAGGCCGTATCCTTCGGGGACATTTTTACCTGGATGTTTTTACCTACACCCATCATTTCCACCACCAATTCCTCTCTGTGGTTGTTTGCTGAAGGCGACCTGCTTTCAAAATATGGGCCTCGGATTCCCGAACTGAAATGCGCACGTAAAAGGGTCGTCGCTGACGAAGCGACAAGACACAGGCACCGAAGTGGCGAAACGCATCGAAAGGATTTATGTTTTCGTGTTTACCACATGTTTACAGCTAAGCAGATCAAAATAGTGGAGCTAACCGACATACACACGTAGGCCTCTATTAATTAAAATACTATTGTTCCCTACCTCTAACGAGCTGGCGATTCCGACTCTTTCTGTGTGTTCCCGTGAAAATGCTGTGGTCATATGTTCGAGGACCTTTTACAATACAGGAGAACCCCCTCCTTAGAATAGGTGAAAGCATTTTTGCAATTATGACGACGCCTTGCACGTGGTCAGCTTCGGCGCTGGTGCCAGAGCAGGCAATAGAGAAACTTTTTTGCGAAGAGAAATTATTGTTTCGAAAGCCGTGTCGAATGGTTGCACAAGCGTTCGTGAAGATACCATTCCAAATCATAGTCGTGATGGATGCTCTCAGTATACTGCCTGTTACTATAGTGGGTAAAAGTGCTTAGTGCCGCTAGTCCGGAACATTTCAAACTTTCCGGAAGTCGTAGAGCACTAGAGAGGTACATTTTGCACCCGCTTGGAGCAACGCAATGTATACCTGGCCTCAGGAACAGCTTGCGACCTCGCAGGAAGTTAGCTAATTCAAGTTTCAGCTCTGTTACGTTTCTTTGAGCGCGTGCGTGCGAACAGGCCGCTTTCTTTAAATTCTGTGTGCAGTTTCTTTCGCAAGTTTTTTTTTTAAAGCGTTTCTAATGCCGCCTGATTAGATGTATTCTATTCGTCCAAGGGGGAAATAAATACTCACAAGGTTGCCGAGAATGTGCCTACATAACTATAGGCGCCAAAACGACATCTGGGCCCGTGCTTTTGTTCGTATACAATAAAAATTGAACCCCTTGCGCGGAAGCCTTGCCATTTCATAAAAGCGAAGCACCCGCGCAAAACGAAAACGCGACGCAAGGCAGACCATTCAACGTGGGAGCTGACCATCAGCTGCTGATCTTGTTGCCGCAGGTAAAATAGGTGTACACAGTATACAAAAACAAACATACTCAAAAAAGACCAAAGTTGGAGAACATGCATATGGAGACGGCGGTTTCCTCCTCGCGCGCGTTTGTGTGCGTGTGTGCTTGCGTGTATATGCGCGCGCGCGAATGTGTTTCCGGGTTATTCCTGCAATAAAACGAACATTTGATTGTAACTGTTTTTGTAGTCTCTTTTGCTTTCATATCGGGTCTTTTTCCGCCGTTCCTTCACTGCAAGCATCCGAATCGGCTCGTCTAGCTTCACATCGTACATTACTCAGTATCGTACTTTATTTTTATTCTGATAAGATATATAATATCTTCTGAATAACAGTTCTACGCAACCCCGAGTAGTGTGCGGCCAACGCATCGCCTAATTAGATTATGCTTAATTCCGCGACTCCACTTGCACTGCTGTTGGTGCCTGTCTACGATGACACACTCCAACCGCTGGGATGTGTGGATTCTACAGTATTTCCCGCTAATTTAATCCAAACGCCAGACTATTTAATCATAGCGCCATAGAATTTAATCCAGACGCCACAGAAAATAATCCAAGCGCCAAAACATTCAATCCTGCCGCCACGGATTTTAATCTGGTCGCACTTCAACAGTTCCTGGACAGCCAAGACCATTAAATCTATTTAATCAACCCTATAACCATGCGCATCAAATAATTGGGCTTTCTGAGCGTATTAATATGAATAATGTTGTCAAGCGATTTTGGTGGGTCATGTGACAGTGTAATGTGATTTGGTGTGACATGTGCGATAATGCACCCATTTTTCAACTGTATCATCATGGGTGTCAAATGAAAGGGCTTTTCGAGCTTAATAAGGCGAATATAGCAGTAAAACGATTTTGCTGAGTTACATGACAGTGTAACATGATTTCTCTTGACATGCGCGATAATTTGCTTTTTCTTCAGCCTTCCAGTCATGGGTATCAAATGATCGGGCTTTCCTAGCGTATTAAGATTAATAAGGTTGTAAAGCACTTTCGATGAGTCATGTGACAGTGTAACGTGATTTGGTGTGACATGCGCGATAATCCGTCCCTTTTTCAACAGTATCATCACGGGTATCAAATGAAAGCGATTTTCGAGCTTAATAACGCGAATATTGCAGTAAAACCATTTTGCTGAGTTACATGACAGTGTAACATGATTTCTTTGGACATGCGCGATAATTTGCTTTTTCTTTAACCTTATAACAATGGGTATCAAATGATCGAGCTCTCTGAGCATATTAAGATGAATAAGGTTGTAAAGCGATTTCGATGAGTCATGAGACAGTGTAACGTGATTTGGTGTGACATGCGCGATAATCCGTCCCTTTTTCAACAGTATCATCACGGGTATCAAATGAAAGCGATTTTCGAGCTTAATAACGCGAATATTGCAGTAAAACCATTTTGCTGAGTTACATGACAGTGTAACATGATTTCTTTGGACATGTGCGATAATTTGCTTTTTCTTTAACCTTATAACAATGGGTATCAAATGATCGAGCTCTCTGAGCATATTAAGATTAATAAGGTTGTAAAGCACTTTCGATGAGTCATGTGACAGTGTAACGTGATTTGGTGTGACATGCGCGATAATCCGTCCCTTTTTCAACAGTATCATCACGGGTATCAAATGAAAGCGATTTTCGAGCTTAATAACGCGAATATTGCAGTAAAACCATTTTGCTGAGTTACATGACAGTGTAACATGATTTCTTTGGACATGCGCGATAATTTGCTTTTTCTTTAACCTTATAACAATGGGTATCAAATGATCGAGCTCTCTGAGCATATTAAGATGAATAAGGTTGTAAAGCGATTTCGATGAGTCATGAGACAGTGTAACGTGATTTGGTGTGACATGCGCGATAATCCGTCCCTTTTTCAACAGTATCATCACGGGTATCAAATGAAAGCGATTTTCGAGCTTAATAACGCGAATATTGCAGTAAAACCATTTTGCTGAGTTACATGACAGTGTAACATGATTTCTTTGGACATGTGCGATAATTTGCTTTTTCTTTAACCTTATAACAATGGGTATCAAATGATCGAGCTCTCTGAGCATATTAAGATTAATAAGGTTGTAAAGCACTTTCGATGAGTCATGTGACAGTGTAACGTGATTTGGTGTGACATGCGCGATAATCCGTCCCTTTTTCAACAGTATCATCACGGGTATCAAATGAAAGCGATTTTCGAGCTTAATAACGCGAATATTGCAGTAAAACCATTTTGCTGAGTTACATGACAGTGTAACATGATTTCTTTGGACATGCGCGATAATTTGCTTTTTCTTTAACCTTATAACAATGGGTATCAAATGATCGAGCTCTCTGAGCATATTAAGATGAATAAGGTTGTAAAGCGATTTCGATGAGTCATGAGACAGTGTAACGTGATTTGGTGTGACATGCGCGATAATCCGTCCCTTTTTCAACAGTATCATCACGGGTATCAAATGAAAGCGATTTTCGAGCTTAATAACGCGAATATTGCAGTAAAACCATTTTGCTGAGTTACATGACAGTGTAACATGATTTCTTTGGACATGTGCGATAATTTGCTTTTTCTTTAACCTTATAACAATGGGTATCAAATGATCGAGCTCTCTGAGCATATTAAGATTAATAAGGTTGTAAAGCACTTTCGATGAGTCATGTGACAGTGTAACGTGATTTGGTGTGACATGCGCGATAATCCGTCCCTTTTTCAACAGTATCATCACGGGTATCAAATGAAAGCGATTTTCGAGCTTAATAACGCGAATATTGCAGTAAAACCATTTTGCTGAGTTACATGACAGTGTAACATGATTTCTTTGGACATGCGCGATAATTTGCTTTTTCTTTAACCTTATAACAATGGGTATCAAATGATCGAGCTCTCTGAGCATATTAAGATGAATAAGGTTGTAAAGCGATTTCGATGAGTCATGAGACAGTGTAACGTGATTTGGTGTGACATGCGCGATAATCCGTCCCTTTTTCAACAGTATCATCACGGGTATCAAATGAAAGCGATTTTCGAGCTTAATAACGCGAATATTGCAGTAAAACCATTTTGCTGAGTTACATGACAGTGTAACATGATTTCTTTGGACATGTGCGATAATTTGCTTTTTCTTTAACCTTATAACCATGGGTATCAAATGATCGGGCTTTCCCAGCGTATTAAAATGAACAAGGTTGCAAAGCGATTTTGATGAGTCATGTGACAGTGTAACGTGATTTGGTGTGACATGCGCGATAATGTGCCCATTTTTCAGCAATATCATCACGGGTATCAAATGAAAGGGCTTTTCGAGCTTAATAACGCTATTATTGCAGTAAAACGATTTTGCTGAGTTACATGACAGTGTAACATGATTTCTCTGGACATGCGCGATAATTTCTTTTTTTCCAACCCTATAATCATGGGTATCAAATGATCGGGCTTTCTGAGCGTATTAAGATGAATAGGTTGTAAGGCGATTTTGATGAGTCATGTGTCAGTGTAACGTGATTTGGTATGACACGCGCGATAATGCGTCCCTTTTTCAACAGTATCATCACGGGTATCAAATGAAAGCGCTTTTCGAGTTTAATAAGGCGATTATTGCAGTAACAGGATTTTGCTGAGTTGCATGACTGTGTAACATGATTTCTCTGGACATGCGCGATAATTTGCTTTTTCTGTAACCTTATAATCATGGGTATCAAATGATCGGGCTTTCTGAGCGTATAAGATGAATAAGGTAGTAAAGCAATTTTGATGAATCACGTGACAGTGTAACGTGATACGTGATATTTTTATCTTTTGGCACCCTATAGTCATGTGTTCCTAATGATTCAGATTTTAGAGAGTAATGGAGCGAATTTTTCAGTAATATAGCTTTACTGAATTACGAGGTCATGTAGCGTGATATGGTGTGACATCCGCGATTCTTTCCCTCATTTTGAACCCTACAATCACAGGTATCAAATGAGTCGGTGCTTTGAGAGCAGAAAGATGAGTACTGGAATGAATAAATATTGGTAAAATATGAGACATCTTGACTTGACACGGTTGATATTTCATTAAATAAACACTTTTTTCAACCCTATCAGCACCGGTATCAAATGATGAATAGTCTTTTATAGCACGCCAAGGCAAATACTGCAGTAATACCTTTTTTTTCTGAGTTATTTGGCGCAGTTACGCGGTTTGTTTTTAGATACGCGGTAATACATCACATTCTCAATGTTATCATGATGTTTGCCAGAATCATCCACTGAGTGCAGCAAAACTATTTTGCAGTAAAGCTTTTCTGCTGAGTCATGAGACGATGTTTGGTAATTTGGATTGACATGCGCGATAATAAGCTTTTTGCATCCCTATTGCGCTTGGCGTCGAATAAATCGGCGTAAAAGGCTAAAACTGCAGCAAAATAATTTTGCTAAATTATTGTACGAAGCTACGTCATTCGCTTGGACATAGCAGATAATATGCTAATTTTTCATATATTTGTTAGGGGCATAAGTTTACTCGGCTTCTTGAGCGTTTAGCCGAATGCAGTGAAATAATTTCAGATTTTTCTCAATTTGCCTACTTTTGCTTGACATGCGGTAAATGACCCTCTTATTGCCTTCTCATGATGTTAAAGTAGATCGACTTTATCAGCGTAAGAATGCTACCAATGGAATGCGTTTTAGGACTTTGACGATATTGCCAAATTAATCGGTTATTGTTATTTATAAATGAAGTCGATGGTTCTGCAGCCGCTATTAGTATAATAGCTGATGACATTCCAGCTTGAACCTAGCAACGAGAGCTGGAAAAGGAGAGAAAGACAAGCAAGGTAGTGTAATTGAGGCTAATATATTCATATATTATTTCAGTAGAGAAACGCCAAAACTTTCTGAAGTAACTGAGTTAAAAAGAAGAGAAGTGTAAGAAATACTCCCTGTACACAACAATATTGCCGTCTGCTAAGGGTGTCTGGTAAATGTCTCTGTCGCTTTCTCGCTTACAGACGACGTACGTACTCGAGCGCAGAGTGGTTGCCCGCAAGTTGTGAATGAGACAGCAAAAGTAATGTGAACTATAGCTATCATCTGAGGGCAGAAAGATAAATGTTATTAGTTATTACATTTATATTTCGAAGAGAATACCCTTTTTTTTTTTCAGTTGATGCAGACGGCAGCACAAGCGTTTCCGAGCCGAGAGAGCAGACGTCCGAAAGCACTGCACCCGGCGCACAACGTTTGTTCGGTCCTTCCGTCTTTTTTTGTGAAATTTATCGGCGATTATGCTTTTTTCGGGAGTGAATAACGGCACATATTGAACAGCTGACAGAGATGGAGAACTCCAAGAAACGAGGGCGGCCAAGAAAATTACGTGGTGAGAGCAAAAAAACTTACCGGCATGTGTCCCCAGCCGACCGCGAAAGAATCATCGATGTGGCTAGGCGCGGTGGAGACCTGAATCAGCTTGCTGCTGCAATTGGCATAAACATAAAGACTGTTCGGTCTATTGCAGCCACTAAGAGGAAAGAAGCGAAGAAGCGCGGTGGCTCTGTCCAGAAGTTTGGCGCTAACATCAAGGGCGCATTGTGCGATATTGTTGACAGTAATCCGTCGTCAACCCTGGTTGAGATCCGGAGTTGCCTCATAGAGAAGTTTCCGGAATTACAAATCAGTACATCCACTATCGACCGCCTTCTCGACGGACATGGCTACACTCTGAAGCTTGCCACACCAAGGCCAATCGAAAGGAACCGTTGTGATGTTAAGCGCGAGCGCCGAGAATACGCCCAATGGCTTCAGGACCACGGTACCACAGTAGCCCGCTACTATATTGACGAAACAAACTACAATGTGTGGTGTTCGCGAAGCTTCGCAAGATCTAAACGCCGTGTGCCAGCTGTGCTACTCTTGCCTAGCACGAAAGGTGCAAATGTGAACATTTTGGCCTACATCTCCCTAGATGGACTGCTTCACTACAGGATAATTGAAAGGGTTCACTGGGCCGTATTTAATGAATTGCTTACTGAAGCCTCACAAAAAATTTTGGAACAAGACGCTGATTTGCAGGCAGTTTTCATTTTCGACAACGCGCCAGCACATAGCCGCGCCGAAAGTGCAGTGCTGGCCTCAGAATGCCACTCTGTGAGAAGGCTGCCTCCATACAGCCCATTTTTCAATCCCATAGAAGAATTTTTTTCCAAATTTAAATCCTCAGTGAAAGCATTCTTGCGCGAGCATCAACAGGATTTGTTGACAACCCCACAAAATGTCACAAAGAAAGCCCACAGACGCGCACTCTTGGTCGACGCCGCGAAGAGGTCTTTGCAGCAGATTGAGCCTTCCGATTACGCAGCATACGACAGACACAACGTTTCCTTCGTTGAGCCGGCTCTGAATGATGATGACATGTAAAATGGACACTACATTTCAACGTGCACTCATGTCCGAAGCTGGAACTAAATTCTCGGCAGAAGAAGAGTTTTTGTACGCAAAACAACCTTTCGTATATCTTGTTCCTTTTATAAAGTTCTGCACGGACGTCTTTCGTGATCACTCGCCTCACTGCATTGACACAGGCATCTTTTTTTTTTTTTTGCTTAAAAGCAAGAGCCGGATCTAGCGCATTGGCAATCACCAAACCATAAAACTTCAATATAGTCAACATCTTATTGACACGCTTTACATTGTTACCGCGATTGGCGGGACCACTCGTGCAGATTACTTGCTAACATGAACCGTCATTGGCGACTGGGGAGCTAAATTTTGTCGTTAGTATAAAATGTCTCTATAACAGCACCACGCGCTTGCAAAGGGCCTGTAGCACAGCCGCCTCACGTAAAAAAAAAAGAATTTTATGTGTTATACCCACACAAATGTAAATAATAGGGACTGGACAGCGCTCATTGCTGGCATTCGCCGCGGAGCTTGCGCTTTGGAGCGCGCTCGTTGTCGTTGGTTTGTGTGGAAATTGGAAATGCTATTGTTTATATGATGATGTGCGTGCATATATCATCAGGAGAGCAAAAATTTGGGCCAGTTGTGTGAATATGTTCGGTTAAATGAAGTCTGGTCAACAAAGCTGGCCAAAATTGGTGCGTTGTTGGCTGCACCGGCGGCTACGCGAACACGGCGGACGCTTTTAAGTCGAATAATTTCTACGGCTTTCCACACAAGCATGAGTGGCGGAGGACTTATTAGCACGGTTCCTTGAAAGACAGAGGCATGCATATACGTAGTAGGCTACTGTGTGGTCGTGGAAAGTGCCGAGTGTTTCAAATTTCGGTTTCAACTGGATGCTTTGGGCCTTCTGTTCCCCAGGTGTGATGGCACGAGAGTTTCGGAACCGAAGCCGCACTCATTCATCTGTAGTTCCTTTATTGTCAATTAGAAATCGGAGGAATACAACAGCGTAACTTACAACGCTAGCATTTATTCGCCTGTGTACAAAAAAAATTGCAGCACGGACAAGGAAAAGGCTGCCACCATCGTCGTTCAACTGCGTACGCTCTTCAGTGATGGGCATAGACAATGTTTGTGCAGATATACTTTCACTAACAAGATAATTTACTTTTTTCTCTTAACAAAAAGAGCAGATAGGAGACGCGAACAATTCCTACTACCATGAGCTTCTCGTCCTTTTTCCTCTGTTCGTTTGTCAACCAATGACAGTGTAATGAGAGCTCTGCGTTGATACTCTTGCAATTTGTTAACGTTCGTTTGTGGCATGTCCGCCTCGCCTAAGAAAATCACTAATTTCAGAAATATTCAACACCGCAGGGTCACAAAATCTGCTATCGGCTTCATATAAAAGACGAACAAGAAAAAAAAATACATTTTAATTGTTGGAAACAAACATGAACGCAGTATTTTTTTCTTCTTTAATTTTTAGGGCAAGCAGACTGCCGTTTGGAGTGTTAATTGTTGCCGCAGATATATCTTCTCGAGTAGCAAATATTTATCTGTTTGTTATTTCGCATTCGCGTTGCACTTGACAGGAGTATACGTATTTTCTCAGCAGCGCCGATTTCCTGGCCCGTCTAAATATAGTGTTTCTCAAAGGCGTATTGGTGAACGCGGGATTTCGGGATAATGGCGTAGTAAGACAAGACCGTTTTACCTCTCAGAAATTACTTGCATGGCCAAGGTTGTAAATAGATTAAGCGGCAGTGCGGCAAGCTGCAGTGACAATATATGTAAAAGAAATAGCTTTCAGTTATCCGGAATCCTTGACGTGCATATAGGAAACTACCTACATGGTTGTATCCCCTCACACTCATCAGTTATCGCGGTCTACATAGTATCGGCTCCGCAAGTTCGTGATACGCTGAGAAAATAGAACACCTAGCGAAGGAGCCATCAGAGGGATTCCTTTGACAATAGTACGCCCTCTTACTTACCTGGCTTATCTTACAACACATCACACTCTCTGTTTTTATTCGATTCTATTTAACAGTTTGGCAGTATTATACTACTGCCTTCAAATCTTCAAGGCAGCTGCGGTCAACAGCACTGAACTTCCTGCACTTGGAGAACGCCTAAATTAGCAAAAGCCAAATCTTCTCAAGATGTCGCTATCGTAGCAGGTGTCCAAAAAAATAGGGCCGCGCATAGCAGGAAAACTTTTTTTCTCTTCCAACATCCACTACATGCCAAGAGAAACGTATTTATATTACAACATTTTCTAAGTCAGTTGTCCGCAGCAGCTCCGACGTGATCACCCAGAGCATTGTAGTATATGTAAAAATGATGCTTAAGTAATGTAAAATGACGCTTATATTATGATTAAATTTGATAGTCTCAAGGCCGGAGTCAGTGACCTATTGTAGTGTAATTGTGCAGGCAGTCCTGGGTGTATGTTTATTTGCTTTTCCTACCATAAATATACTCATATTTTTGCCTTGCTTGTCTTTCTTTCCTTTTCCAGCTCTCGTTGCTAGGTTCAAGCTGGAATGTCATCAGCTATTACACTAATAGCGGCTGCAGAACCATTGACTTCATTTATAAATAACAATAACCGATTAATTTGGCAATATCGTCAAAGTCCTAAAACGCATACCATTGGTAGCATTCTTACGCTGATAAAGTCGATCTACTTTAACATCATGAGAAGGCAATAAGAGGGTCATTTACCGCATGTCAAGCAAAAGTAGGCAAATTGAGAAAAATCTGAAATTATTTCACTGCATTCGGCTAAACGCTCAAGAAGCAGAGTAAATTTATGCCCCTAACAAATATATGAAAAATTAGCATATTATCTGCTATCTCCAAGCGAATGACGTAGCTTCGTACAATAATTTAGCAAAATTATTTTGCTGCAGTTTTAGCCTTTTACGCCGATTTATTCGACGCCAAGCGCAATAGGGATGCAAAAATCGTATTATCGCGCATGTCAATCGTCTCATGACTCAGCAGAAAAGCTTTATTGCAAAATAGTTTATCTGCACTCAGTGGATGATTCTGGCAAATATCATGATAACTTTGAGAATGTAATGCATTACCGCGTATCTAAAAACAAACCGCGTAACTGTGCCAAATCACTCAGAAAAAAAAAGGTATTACTGCAGTATTTGCCTTGGCTTGCTATAAAAGACTATTCATCATTTGATACCGGTGCTGATAGGGTTGAAAAAAGTGTTTATTTGAGGGAAATGAGGGAAACAATCGCAGAAGTCACACCATATCACGCTACATGACCTCGTAATTCAGCAAATCTATATTACTGAAACATTCGCTCCATTACTCTCAAAAATCTGAATCATTAGGAACACATGACTATAGGGTGCCAAAAGCTAAAAATATCACGTATCACGTTACACTGTCACGTGATTAATCAAAATTGCTTTACTACCTTATTCATCTTAATACGCTCAGAAAGCCCGATCATTTGATACCCATGATTATAAGGTTACAGAAAAAGCAAATTATCGCGCATGTCCGGAGAAATCATGTTACACTGTCATGTAACTCAGCAAAATCCTGTTACTGCAATAATCGCCTTATAAAACTCGAAAAGCGCTTTCATTTGATACCCGTGATGATACTGTTGAAAAAGGGACGCATTATCGCGCATGTCAAACCAAATCACGTTACACTGTCACATGACTCATCAAAATAGCCTTACAACCTTATTCATCTTAATACGCTAAGAAAGCCCGATCATTTGATCCATGATTATAGGGTTGGAAAAAAAGAAATTATCGCGCATGTCCAAAGAAATCATGTTACACTGTCATGTAACTCAGCAAAATGGTTTTACTGCAATATTCGCGTTATTAAGCTCGAAAATCGCTTTCATTTGATACCCGTGATGATACTGTTGAAAAAGGGACGGATTATTGCGCATATCACACGAAATCACGTTACACTGTCACATGACTCATCGAAATCGCTTTACAACCTTATTCATCTTAATATGCTCAGAGAGCTCGATCATTTGATGCCCATGGTTATAAGGTTAAAGAAAAAGCAAATTATCGCGCATGTCCAAAGAAATCATGTTACACTGTCATGTAACTCAGGAAAATGGTTTTACTGCAATATTCGCGTTATTAAGCTCGAAAATCGCTTTCATTTGATACCCGTGATGATACTGTTGAAAAAGGGACGGATTATTGCGCATATCACACGAAATCACGTTACACTGTCACATGACTCATCAAAATCGCTTTACAACCTTATTCATCTTAATATGCTCAGAGAGCTCGATCATTTGATACCCATTGTTATAAGGTTAAAGAAAAAGCAAATTATCGCGCATGTCCAAAGAAATCATGTTACACTGTCATGTAACTCAGCAAAATGGTTTTACTGCAATATTCGCGTTATTAAGCTCGAAAATCGCTTTCATTTGATACCCGTGATGATACTGTTGAAAAAGGGACGCATTATCGCGCATGTCAAACCAAATCACGTTACACTGTCACATGACTCATCAAAATAGCCTTACAACCTTATTCATCTTAATACGCTAAGAAAGCCCGATCATTTGATGCCCATGGTTATAAGGTTAAAGAAAAAGCAAATTATCGCGCATGTCCAAAGGAATCATGTTACACTGTCATGTAACTCAGCAAAATGGTTTTACTGCAATATTCGCGTTATTAAGCTCGAAAATCGCTTTCATTTGATACCCGTGATGATACTGTTGAAAAAGGGACGGATTATTGCGCATATCACACGAAATCACGTTACACTGTCACATGACTCATCGAAATCGCTTTACAACCTTATTCATCTTAATATGCTCAGAGAGCTCGATCATTTGATGCCCATGGTTATAAGGTTAAAGAAAAAGCAAATTATCGCGCATGTCCAAAGAAATCATGTTACACTGTCATGTAACTCAGGAAAATGGTTTTACTGCAATATTCGCGTTATTAAGCTCGAAAATCGCTTTCATTTGATACCCGTGATGATACTGTTGAAAAAGGGACGGATTATCGCGCATGTCACACCAAATCACGTTACACTGTCACATGACTCATCGAAATCGCTTTACAACCTTATTCATCTTAATATGCTCAGAGAGCTCGATCATTTGATGCCCATGGTTATAAGGTTAAAGAAAAAGCAAATTATCGCGCATGTCCAAAGAAATCATGTTACACTGTCATGTAACTCAGCAAAATGGTTTTACTGCAATATTCTCGTTATTAAGCTCGAAAATCGCTTTCATTTGATACCCGTGATGACACTGTTGAAAATAGGGACGAATTATCGCGCATGTCAAACCAAATCACGTTACACTGTCACATGACTCATCAAAATCGCCTTACAACCTTATTCATCTTAATACGCTCAGAAAGCCCGATCATTTGATACCCATGAATATAGGGTTGGAAAAAAAGAAATCGCGCATGTCCAGAGAAATCATGTTACACTGTCATGTAACTCAGCAAAATGGTTTTACTGCAATATTCGCGTTATTAAGCTCGAAAATCGCTTTCATTTGATACCCGTGATGATACTGTTGAAAAAGGGACGGATTATTAACTGAGATAAGCTCGGTTAACCAAGCTGTGAATGGACAAAGAAGTGACTGTTCATTTTCACGTGTGCAGGAAGCATTTGAGCGAGCATTTTGTCTAGAGCGTTCGCGCAAAACAATTCGAGGTGTAGTGACCGAATGACCGGCGTGCGATGTTACGTTCTCCTGCTTATTTTAAATCAAACAAAGCTAGACCGTCGCTGGGTAGGTGGAAATGTATGACAGTGTCTTAACGAAGCCAATACCCTCCCTTCTTCTAAATTTTGTGGCTCTAAATGCACTGCTGTGCTGGCTTTCACCATTACTCAGTTCAGATACTTTTTCTTAATTCCATGATCAAACAAGGAGCTCATTTGCAACAAACGGTGCTGATGCGTGCAATGTGTGTTTCTATCCCTTGCAGTGCTGTTTTACGTCTCTCAACTGGGAATGAAAGCGCCGGACGTGAAGATGGGCATTGAATTAGTGCAGTGCGTTACGAAGGAGACGCTCGGCACTCATGAACAGTCTGCCATCTTATTAGCGGCGTCGTAAGTAATGCACTACTTATTAAGGTGGAAGCTTCTGGCTCATAGTGAAAAATCTCGCGTGCGCGAGATCTGCTAGATGTGTTCTCTTTGTCTAGCGTTCCTGTCGTCTCCATGGGAACGTAGGGGACGCGATGGTGAGCGACGCCATATCGACAATCTCACACTTGCAGGAGCACTGGAACGAACGCGCGCAAAAGAACGCCACGCAACAGGAGCGGTGGTGCTCCGTAAAATACCACACTTACAGCCCTGCGGGAGTAGAGTAGTGGTTAGGGCTCGCGACCACTGTGCCCAATAATGCGGGATTGAATCGCGGCCTTGGCGAGCGCTTTGCGGTGGAGGCGAAAATCTAGGCGCCCGTGTGCTGTACGATGTCACTCCCGTTAAAGAACCCCAGGTGGTTGAAATTTCCGGAGCCCTCCACTAAGGTGCCTGTGACAGCCCGAGTCGCTTTGGGATGCTAAACTCCACAAACCACAAACCTTAAAACTACACTTTACCAGCACTGCAACGAACGCGATCCGCGTTCGAAACAATGGAAATTTTCACTGTTCCTCACGAGCCCTGGCCTTGCAGGGCTCATGCTCTTGCTCTCAAGGGGCTCAAAGCTCAAGGGGCGCAGCAAAGCAGCCATGGCCTGGTGGTTAGAGCACCCGTCTCGGTTGCGGGAGGTGGTTAGTTCGACAGCCACCGCCGCACTCCCACCGGTAAAAATGGGTACAAGTGTCCCCCGGCCTCGCGCTTAGCTTACCTGGGGGTGTGCGCTTGGAAAAAGCTGGATAGATGGGTGTATGGATGGATGGAATATAAGAGAGTCCCCTTTGAAACGGGGCGGTAGCAGTAGCTATCATGCTCATTTTTCTCCCTATATTTTAATTATTGTTTTAGATTGGTTAACTATACCATCATTTTATTTATTGAATTTTTGTTTCCTTACTAACATTATGTCACTTTTCTACTTTTAAGCCACCAATCTTCCAGTCGTTTTTTGCTAGCTTCCACCGACGGTTTTTTCACCCGGCCACTGGTATCTCTAAACACCAGAACTTCAGGAAGAGTGATTGCGCCTGCATCGACTTCCGTATGGATACCATTACATTAGAGTATAATATGGTCAATTGTTTAACTGGAGTTGCCCCATACAGCACGTGCGTAATCTTCATTGTTAAATTTATTTCTGTAGCTGCGTGTTCTAAGGCATCCTGATCTAGCTTCAAAGAGTAGGGCGCTGTCTCTTGAGCTATCAAAGAAAGCTTCCTTCCTGATCCGCGTTTTCCACTTTCGGTATAATTCCACTCTTTCTTATAAATCGAATTTATCCAATTTTTACCCTCTGTGTTTTTAACCTGTTGCTTAACGCTCTTTATTTCTTCGTCCTTGTGACCAGCATACTTACTGGTCAGTTTCCTAGTTTTTTTCCTCCATTGTGAGTCAACGCTTTTTAGGCATAGATATTAAAACACTTTCGCTGTCCCTCTGTTACTGTACAATTTCTTCAGGCGTTCTTCATATAATCTTTTACTCTGAACTTCCCGTACTTCGAATGATGCCCAGCCCATATCGCCCTGATCCGCCTCATTTCTGGTTTTGCCTTGGGCTCCTAGTGCTAATCGTCCGACGGCTCTCTTATTTATCTTTAATGTCGACTGTACCTCTGAGTTTAGGCACAGAACCGCAATTCCGAAAGTAAGCCCGGGCACCATAATTCCTTTCCAAATACCCCTCAGAATCTCATACCTGTTGTGTCCCCACAATGCCCTATGCTTCATTATCCAGGCATTTCATCGCCTTTTGAACTTAAGTGATTGCTCATGCTTTCCAATCTATGCCAATCCTTCGTTTACCCATACTCAGAGATATTTATATTCTGCTACTCTGGGTATTTCATGGCCTTGTATTTTAAGACCCTGATCAGTTTAGCCGTTGAAATTCATCAAACCCGACTTAACTGCGCTAAAACTGCATACACCCCGCTGCGCCCCCTGGTGGGCTAAACCCAGTTTCGAGCAACCTAACAGCCTGCAAAGGTGGTTTATGTTCGTATTAGTTCTCACTTTGAATTTCGGCTTTAGCAGCAGTCAGCAGCAGTTCTAAAAAAAATAAAATGGCCACATAAAGGGCTTCTGCCACGCAAGGTGGGCTGCTTTTTATGAGGTTCGGGCAAATACAGAAGTGAAAAAGAAGATGACGGGTCAGCCGCGATAGACAGGTCGCCATGTTCCATTAAAGTTGCAGCCGAGGGAAGAAACGTCGCCGCAGATTTAAGTGCAATGGACCAAACAGCTCCGAAGAAACCACACTGCCCGCCACATCCTAGTGCCGACGTCGTCACACCCGGTCTTCAAAGGCCTCCACTTTTGAGGCAGGTACGCCACGATGAGCGACAGGAAGGTAAATTGCCAGTGTTCGCCTCAGCGCCGCGTTCTCCTCAGCGCAGCGGAGACGGAGCATCCGGGACTGACTGGAGCTGGCCTACCACAAGTGGGACGAAGTCTGTAGAAGCAAGAGAGGTCAGTAAAAAAGAAGCCTCCAGCTTTGCCCACAACTTTGTCTTTGAGGCCCCTAAGCTGACGTCAGCAGAACTATGTGCGGCCCTTCCAAATACTCCGCTGACGTTGAGGCAAAACGAGAGAAAGGTGGCAAACTTCGACATGCTCAGCACTTCGTCGGGCGCTCTCAGTAGCATAACGGGGGGACCTTCCGGTGCTTCCGCATTGCTACAATTAAAGGCAGACGAAGATGGCAGACACTTCATCGACGACACTGCTGGAGTTACTAAGCATTCGAACGAGCACTCGTCTGTGACACAGCAGCAAATCTGGAACGAATCCGAGAGGGAAAAGGAAGGTGATTGTCGTGAAGAAAGGTCCGTCCAGCTCGATGCTCCGGGTGGCCAGCTCAACAAGAATGCTTCGCAACACAGTGTGGCGGTCGGCAGCTCTCAAAATTTGTACGTTCACAAGGCAAGTATTGCAGCCCAGCCAGACGGGGCGGGCGACTCGAGCTTTGTGCGTACAAGCGAGGAAGTTCTCGGTGCTGTTGACGGTGGCGGTGCTTCAGACCCCGGTGCGAGTCGAGAGGCAAGGATGAAGGTTGAACCACAGGTGAAGTTTGATGTGTGCGAGGCTCGCAAGGTTATCTTCACCTTTTCCGGCATCGGGGCGGTGACCAGCGCACTCGAGACTGAACCCGTAGTGACGCTGAAGAGTAAAATGCGCGAGGTCCTGTGCCTGTACACATTCCACGCGGTGTGCCGATTCCGCAAATTTTTCGGTGTGACCATGGTCTCTTTGGGCCTGTCTTTCTGCTTGGGAGAGTACGACAACTTCTGTCATTGGCCATTCCGCAAGACCGTTTTTTTTGAAGTCCTTCATCCCCAGAGGAAACCAAGGTTCATGAAACCACAGTTATATCCACTACGGGCAGTGCCAGAAGATGCATTTACGAAGCCAGTCGCCGGAACTGAAAATCCCGCCGTTTACAGCCAAGATTATGCGTGGGTCAACGTTGTAAAGGCCGGGTTTGTCGCCAACGATGCCCTCTGCTATCAAGTGTGGTTTGAGTGAAGTGGTAGTGTGTTCTTGATGCTTCTTGCTAAATATGTAAAAGTGCTGTTCCTTAGTTTGTTCTTCGTTTTATCTTCCCGACTTCACTCCTGTATTTTATTTCATTGGTGGGCTCATCTTTGAAAATAAAGATCAGGAAGGAAAAGTCATTTCATTCTACCGTATCGGTAATTTTCACCGAAAAACGCAGAAAGGATATCTTGCTTTTATTCTCGGGAAATCAGGAGTATGAATCTCCATCGCATAGTGATGTAAAGGGGCCACATTATGGGCTTCTGCCGCGCAAGGCGGACTTACGACTGTCCAATGGCGGAGCGAATTATTGTCCCACCGGCGAGCGTTTTTGGCGCATAGCCTCTTTCCCCAGCCTTTCATCCTAAAGAGCCGTGAACTAGGGCAGGGAAAAGCTTGTAGCCATTGAAAACCGGTTGGTGCCCGGCGGTATCGGGAATATAACTTCGCACGTCCCGAATGCGAGGCGGATGCTCTGCCCAAGGTCACCGCATCGGTTTTTTCAACCAAGATTTTTCATCCATGGCCCTTTTTCACAAGCATTTCACCCCAGAAGAGCCCAGCACCAGGACGGGGAAAATCTTGCACCCATTGGAAACCGGAGTTTACCCTGCGGCACCGGGAATCGAACCTGGTACCGTGTGAAGCAGCAACGCTCGGGCTAGCGCCATTCTCCATTGCAGATACTACAGTGCTCTCGCAACTGTTTTTTCTTCTGCCTTCATGTTGTTTTCCCCGTTATCTATGATTTATTACTATCATGTATTACTTCACAGCTGCAGGCATTCAATTGCGCATCTCATTGTTAGTTTCGATCTTAGCTAAAATTCATGCATAACACTTAAAACCGATCACATTATTTTTTTCCGCGGTTACCCAGATGGGGGACAGCTGCACCAAAGCGCCATTTTCATTCAATGGAGTTTTCGTTTCCATACTGCTCGAAAAGCATTAAATTCGCCGAAATAAAGCGAGCTTGCGCCAAAAATTCCGCACTTTTTAATATTTTTCTCCACTTGCTGGGGTTTCCAGGGGCGTCCGAGGATACGAAGTAATTCGCGATGGCGATTGCTCTTGCACTCGAACCACTCGTTTTCTACGTATATGTATTCGATCTGTGTGAATATTCGTGAACTGCGGTATTTTTTGTGTCCATACTCGCTGCCAGCAATCGTGGATTCCAAGCGGCGTTCATTGGTTGCAGCTTTTCACAAGGTTCATATCAGTTGCTCACCTTTCGTGGAATCGACGCGTGCGGTAGTACTAGTTAGGGAAGAAAGCGATGCCTTGACGGCAATGAGAGCCGGCACCAGCAAGTGAGCGAGACATGCGGTGCTGCGCGGCACGTTATAGTGCGGGGCCAGAGCGCAATCTACGAGCAGCGGTGACGAAAAGTGAGCGGGTGCCAGGGCTACGATCATTTTCGATCACTGTACCACGATGGACGCGGCAGCTGCGCAGCATGTCCCGCATAGCAACACAGTGGAACAGACAAAGTATGCGTGCTCTCCTGCGATCGCTTCGCCGTGACCGTTTTAATATTATACACAATTTTACGTCGAATTTATTCGAACTTCGTTCATACCGACTGTAGAAGCGTCGTCCTCCAGGTCCACGTAATTCTATGGCGTTGGTCGCTCGTTAATACGGGCTTGGTCGAGCTCGCACCGGTAAATTTGGGCGCGGCATCCCGTAGAGGTGCGACCCGCGCTGCCAGCGATCCCAGAACAAGGTCCCTGAAATCTGAATCTAATAGAATAGTGGTGCACGTGTACTTCACGCATGGTATGGCGGGCACGATGACGGTCGGAGCCCCAGATCTCAAGTGCAGCTCAGGGGCATATTTTCCGTTAATTTCATCGTCGCCCCGTGGCTGCAATCAGGTGCGCTATTGGGTCAATCGGGCCGTTTTGAACATTTATTGGCGCGACACTGTTTTTTTATTTTTATTTTGCGGATGTGTTCACGCGTTTTAATGTCTACACACATTTCCCTCACTTTCATCCGTGCGCTTCGTCCAGTGCGCTGAAACTGCGTGCTGCCTGGAGTCGGTGCAGTGAAGCAGGCCGTTTGTAGTTAGGCACCGCTTCCACTGTTTTGCCCGGCCACAGAAGCCGCGGATGACTTAATGATTTTAATGGAGATTTACATTGCATGGACGCAGTCTCAGGTTGCTGCTACAAAACATTTATATTCCTTTTCCATAAGTATACTCCTGAATGCACATTTTCAAATGCCCCATAGCGTGCTTCAGAAGGCATATCTGCCTGCTCCAAGAGCTGCTCTCAAAGCAATTCTGGCCATGCCATTCATGTTAAAGCCCGTAGGGATCACAGTGCTTTGTGTGTCCCCATTACTTTGAAAACAAGCCGTTTACGTAGCACAGTGTTTCTACTAATATACCGACGTTGTTAGATTTGGGGTTCGGGTGCGCGCTGGGCGATTCCCTAAATATGGCGACGCCCGTTCCACCCAGGAGAGAGATGCTGATGAGTGAAGGCAGTACGGAGTTGAATGACGAAGAAGACTGGGTTTATCTACATCTTTGACGAATCAATCAAGAACCAAGAACTAGAGCAAGAGCCATGATGCCCGTACCCATTGGGGAGTTTATTTATAGACTTTGTCTTCCCTAAATTCCCTAGGTTAAGAGCGGGCCTTATAGCATCCTCGATCACCATGCACTGGGTGCCTTTTGCACCGCGGCAGTGCACCCTGAGAAGGATCAACACCCAGGACAAAATGCACCGCGCGGGTGCATGCATGCAGCGACACCTTTCTTCTCGAGCGCGAATTTGATATTCTGCTGCAATCTCGCCAAACTCCGTGCCGCACACACACGTTGTAGAAAGTAACAATATCAACGGTACGAGGCGTCATTCGGCAATGTCTGGAAGATAGCTCAATGATATCATGGAAGCGGCTACACGATCGAATGATATATAGAGTGTACTTTCTGCTATGCAAAATATTACGGCGACGGCTTGTTCGCTACTTTTGTTTGCCGCATACCACGAGTGAGTTAAATCCAGTCATTACGCATACAATCGTGATTACTCAAAAACAATAAATGAAAGCATGGGTTCTTCAGGCGTCGTCTGTAGGTAAGGGCCTCGCTGAGACAAACACGACTTCTCATAGCAGATGTTCCTGCTCACCCAGAAATGCTTTCGGAACTGCATATAAATAACACCATTCACGCCTCAAAGGCACATGTAGTACGTTACAAGCTTGACGTTTTAAAGGCTCTACACACTGCTATGTTAATCGTAAACAGCCGCTCGCTATCATTGAGGCGCCAGATGATCGGCCCGATGAAAAACTTGGTTGACTTTCGGGCTATCACCGTGCTGAGTGAGGTCGGTTGTCATACCGTCACCAGTTGCTCTTTTATCGATTACGGCAACCATCCGTACTATTTTTCTCTATCGCGTCAGTCTGCGTGCAGACGCCATGGCAGAAGCGAGCACATCGAGCAGGGCAAAGTGGCTTCTCTGCAGCGTGCGTCCCGCAGTGCTTGCCGGGATTGCACCCCTGCGAACCACCAATTTTCGGAGTGCTTGACGGGGCAACGCCACGCTGTTGCTGAGGGTAACAAACTGGATTCCAAGGGAAGGAAAGCGTAGCAGGGGGCGGCAGAAAGTTAGGTGGGCGGATGATATTAAGAAGTTCGCAGTGGTCAAGTGGATGCAGCTAGCACAGAACCGGGTTAAGTGGAGAAATATGGGAGAGGCCTTCGCCCTGCAGTGAGTATAATCATGCTGATGATGATGATGACGGGGCAACGAAAAACTGCCCCAGCATGGGGCGCTTCCAGTGATTGAGGACAGCGGGTGCGCACCAGTGCAGTTGATCGAGGATAGATGCTGCGCACTAGGGCGCCCCTGTGCGCACTGGTGCGTGCGATTGAGGATGCTATTAGTCGAGGGAGTGTCTTGATCACTGCACAGTGACGCACTTCCACAAACTCTTACTCCTGGTGACACCACCTCCGAAAGGGTTCAGACTTGGTGGCAAGGAGGAAGCCGTTGTGGCAGTGAAGATGGCGGCACAAGAAGCGCCCAGTATCTGTCAATGGCTCATGTTCAGGGCACACACCTGCGGGAGAGGAGCCCACGCTCGCCGTCTACAAGAGAAGGGAGAAGCGTAGCCGGACCCTTTTCCCTCCGTCTTGCTACCCAAAAGGGGGAATGCCCACGCGGCCGCCTGCAGGGTACAGAGTCACTTGACTTTTTTGTCCCCGATGGTCCGCTCATTGACCTCTGACGACGACGGGACAAACAACCCCGCGTTCCTCTCAGATCATCTGTGTTGCTGACTCAAGTTACGGCAAACGAACGTGCCGATCTTTTGTAAGGTACGTGTATATTCAATATTTCTCATACGTGCCATTGTAAAGTTAGGGCTCTCAGGTTTAGTGGTGAACAATTAAGTCAGTGTATGATTTATCTTCTTTGAAGAAAAGGAAACTAATTTCTGCGGGGGACGATTGTCAGCGTGCGGATTGGCTGCGACGAAGAAATAAGCTGACATTCGGTGAACTATATATTTTCTCTCAAGTTAGCATAAAGTGAAGAGAAAAGAGTGCTTGCGGCCAAAACAGCCCTCGCTCGGCCCTATTGCCAGCACAGTTGTGGCTCGAGTTTCATACGAGAATCGTTACCACGTATACCTCAGTTGTGGCCACGCGGATCCTCCGTTCGCGTAACAAATGACATGAGCAGATTTTATAGTTGGAAGAAAATTTTAAAAATCCGCATTTTCCTACTATTTCTGGTTTCCTTCGATGAACAGTAGTATCTTTTATATTAGGGTAAAGATAAAAGCATTAACAGCGGCCTGCTTTCTGTTGGGCAGGGACTGGGCGGGCGGAATTGCTGCACGTCTCAGTTGTATCCTGCTATCGTTTGTCACACTTTATTTTGCTTAAAACGTAGCCCCTACATCTCATCCATTTTACGACGGATGAAACGTCTGTAAGATTGCGCCGAAGCAATTTGGCCCGCGTTTTTTTGTGAATAGTATTTAAACTACTCACAGGTGAAACCAGTGAAATGAAGTATTTCTTAGTGAGAACATAAAGTTGAAGCACATTCAGCATTTTAAAGAATTACTGTATTACATAAAGTAAAATAGCATTCCCTAGAAAATTGAGCAAATAAAATATCCTGCCAATTAACTGAATAATGGTATTTTGAACAGGTAATACAATTTTGGTGCAAGTGGTATAAAATAAAATTTAATAGAAGATTTAAAAATTTGTATATTTAGAATATTCATGTTTCTGAATTTCTAAATGATTGCTTTATTGCCTAGTACTTAGCATACGACTCATATTAGTTTGGTGCTGCGATGACAGCCTCTGACTGCTCTCCAGACAAAAAGAAAATTTTAGAGAGTGCAAATATGAATTTTGAGTCCTGGACCTCTCATTTATCTCTAATTGTAGTGTGTATGCTATCCATCTTAACTACATATAATCATTTGCAATTTTGCCAAATTGTGTGGACTCATTACATTTTAATCAAATTAAACATGTAGACATTATGGCTGTGTTGAAATCCTGAGAGGTCAGCAGGCTTATTTACTACATTTGTTAGCAGGCATGCAAGTTCTTGTTTAGTTTCAAGCAATTTTAAATGATGTAAAAAGAGCTCTAGGACATTGAATTGGTGACTGGAGGCGGAGCCGAACCGCTATCAAAGTTCGTAAGAGCAGTGAAGGGGTAAGGAAAAAGGTCAAACATGATCGTACTGCACGGTACATCATGTCTGCATCTGAAATTTCTTTTTTGATTTTTTGTTGTTTTTGCAACAACAATGCCTTGTTCTGAGACATATGGGTCAAGAATCTCGAGAGTTTCGCATTTCTTTGAATTAGTATGACCTGGTGATGTCCTAAAAATATTTTGGCTCATAAGTTAACACGTTTAACAATCAGTTACTGTGCAAGAGCTTGCAATAGTGTTTGCATTGTTTCAGTTTTATGTTGTCAGATGCGGCACAAGCGCACGGTGGTGATAAAAGGTTTCATTGCCAAGAGGCATTCTTCAAGCATAGTTTGCTTCATAAGGGAGTGAAAAGGAGTGCATTTAGCAGCATTTACAAATATACGGCATCAATCCAGAGCTTTGTAGCTTTACGGCCATAGACCCGTGAGCAAGTATGTGATGCCCGTATGTCCTAGTCCATGCACACAGCTCGACTGCTCTGCAGTTTTCAGCAATGACAGTGCTTTAATAGAACATGCCCCATGGAAGGCTGCTCAAGAACCTAACTTTCTACTGATTGAGAAACTATAATTGCTCAATCAGTAGAGCGTTAGGTTTTTAGTCTAACGGTCCGGGGTGCGAAGCACTGTCCTGACAAGTACTTATTTTCTCGCTGGCTAGCTTGAATGGTGCTTCAAAAACAAGAGCGTCTCTTAGATACCTTTTAAAGAAGAGCGGCGAAAGCTTGCCCTTCGTCTTCTATTATTAGCCTCTCATCGTTTGCCTCTTCCTCTTTAAAGTCCACTCGATCAGTCAGTTGCCGTGATTACAAGTCGTCGGTTGTCATATTGGTTGCCCCGCAGTCATACCAAATCATGCCTAGTCACCGTAGTCATTACCACTCCCTATCTAACCATATTTACTCAGTTCCAGTCATTTGCGGCCGTTTGCGGCCCTTACGAGTCGGCGTTTGGCATATTGGTCGTTCCGTAGCTATGATGAGTCATGCCTAGTCATAGTGGTCATTATCACTCATAGCTTTGAATTTTTACTAATTTCCAGTCAGTGGCGGTCATTATAAGCCGTCGTTTGACCTTCTCTATCGATGTCTATCGTACAACGTTTATTCATTGTCAATCGCTGTGAATCGTTTTCATTCCTAATTTCCTTCTTTCCATTATTAGCAAATGACACATATTCGCACAAATCCCGTGCACAACTCTCGTGCACAGGATTTCGCTCCATGAGCATGCAAGGAAAGCACGGGGAAAACACTCAAGTACACAACGTACGTCAATGAAACTATGGCCAGTATTTTCGAAAAGCAAGCACATCAATCCATGAATCTTGCATTCAGAGTTGGACACTCTGTCCCTATAGGCAACGCAGGCAAGCACGTGTATATATTCATAAGCCAGCCGGCATTATGTGACTCCGCTTCACCGCTAGAAATACGCGCTCATCTGATTGAAGAGGCCCAAGGCGTAGTATGCAAAATCCGCTGTTTGGAGATCGCGGCTTCACGGTTGAGAACACAAAATGCTAAATTTTATTTAAATGGTGAAGCAGAGCAAATCTGATGTCAGAGTAATGAAAAGACAGCGAAGCGGAAAGGTATAGTGCCACTGCAGGGGTAACGTCTACAGAACTATTGTACTGGACACCTCAGAATAAAACTGCAAGGTTTTAGCGCTTTTTTTTTTCAGAGACTTCTGTAGTGAATGCAATGCTGAGCACCACTCCCTCATATTTTCGTGCCTCGTAAATTTGGCTGTGACGCTCGCTTGGCAGCAAGAGCATTTATTGATGAGAAGTTGCTGGATTCATTTTTCAGGAACTTGATGCAATCTGTTGGCGCTGTTTATAGCGTTTCGACTTTCTTGGACTCCGAGATCGCTGGTTATGCGGACGGCGCTGTGGTCTAGCCTCAGAGATTTGCGATTAAGAGGATAGCCGCCGCTAAACTGAGCGGACGTGCTATGGCGTTATTCTAGGTTATGCCTGCTGTTGATTGGTTTTGCTGCGTGGCTAATGACCGCTCTATTTTCGGTTATTGTGACCTCTCTTGCAACATTGCTGCTCCCTCAGTGCCGCCTTAAAGGGCCCCTGAAACGCCATTTACGGCCGTATTTTGATGCTACATGTGTTTAGAGGTGGTCTTAGTGAGCATCGAGATCACATTCAAAAAGCTCTGCGTGTTAGCTGTAATTTACAAATAATTTTGGAAAATTGCCGCTCGCAGCCGATTTGGGCGACTCACCACCGTGCGTTTTCAGCCGTCCAGCCCATGCGACGTCATTGGGGTTAGCGTTATCATTGGCCATGGCCATATGACGTCACGTGTAATTTTTTCAATTATAGATTTTAAAATTAGCACTATTCTCCCTAAAAGTAGTATTTAATTCGTTAGTTATTATTGTACATTAAAGAAAGGTAAGAATTCTGCGCGCATCTTGATAGAAGCGGAACACTTCCGGCCGAGAGAGATCCGTCTGCTCGCAAAAGCACGTGTTGCCCGGTTGTCAGTCTTGAAATCTCGCGATCCCAACTGCTGCCGCTTTCTTTCTGGTCTGAAATGGACCACCATTGCTGTGTAGTTGGCTGTAAAGCCGAGGACAGGAAAGATGTTATAATGCGACATCGTGTCCCTACAAAGCAAGGTATCACGCGGAAAAGCTGGCTCCAACGCGTCGGGCTGTCAACGTCGGACAAGTGCCAGGAGCTCAGAGTTTGTGGCCGCCACTTTTCCCGTGACGCATACCAGTATAATCCCAGTTTGGCGCAGCAAACTGGCCTCAACGTGAGACGTCAACGCCTCAAGTCCGACGCTTTGCCGACGCAGTTTCTCCCTGGAATGGTAAGTTTTCTGGGTTGCGAGTTATTGTGGAAACACGCGTAGCACGGCTCGGAGTCTCGCATGGAAGTGCATGAAGCCTAGCGCAAGTTTTGCAGGCGCAGATTCCTTGCGCGCAAACCGCTCTTGCGAGAGGACCACAACAAGTTAAGGTGCTGAAAATGTATGAAAGGGAGCTCTCGCCCTGCGGCGCGCGGATAAGGAAAAAAAAAATAAGGCGACCTGCGCACATGAAACGATGAATTAACATACACTAACGTGTACGCGATCACAACAATCGCAGTATAATTTGCCTGGGTGGTGCAGTGGGTTAGGGTGGTCGACTGCTGTGCCCAAGGGCCGCTTTTCAACGGAAGCGCAAGCAAGGTGCCCGCGTACCGGTGCGGACAAAAGTAAACGGAGCACGCTTTTTCTTCATTTTTCACTCGGTGCATATTTGAAACTGGTAGTCGTGGTATGCGTGGACCGGTAGTAGACGCAAGTGCCCTTTCACGGACAAATATTTCCTGATCTCCAGTGAGAAAGGCGTTATTTTAATTTGACTGAAAAAGCCTAGCTGCTCCGTTTACTTACGTCCGCACCTGTACATGTGCTGTGCGATGTCACTCAGTGCTGTGCGGCGCCTCGTTTGAGTCGAATTTGGGGCGTTGAACCCCATAAACCAAGCCTGACTGGTAATAAAAAAATACCAGCACACTAATAACAATACAGACCAACTGCACCCCCCCCCCCCCACCCCCCATCCACCTAAAGATATGCTTATTTTACAGTGCGTTTAGTCTACTCTTGATCTTTGCCTTTTAACACCTGTATATGCATGTCTTTCTCATTCACGAAGCGGAAAATTGAAGGTTAAATTGGCTCGTTATGATACAATTAATGAAAGGAGCCAACAGTCGCGTCCAATTGGTAAATGTGGGTTTTTTTTTAAATACTTTTGTGGTTGATATTGATCAGAATTAGTCATGTAACGATTTTAGGCAGAAAGATAATTAAATACCAAGTGGAAGGAAAAATGACATGTGGTATATAGATAAAAAAAAAGAAGGTATCCCCTGTGACCTTGCACTTGCAGACTGGTGTCTCCTTTCATTCTCATTCATGTGCAGAATAATAAAACTGCCATTAACACAATGTTGATTACACACAAATTTCCTTTCTTTTCCTAGCATGGCAAACCATCATCGCCAGGAAACCCGAAAGACCTCAGCACTACACAGGTTTCCTCTGGACAGGTTAGTACTGTTATCATGGTAATAATAACAATGTATATATACTTTTATATTTATATTTATGTATATTTAGGCCACATATATAACTTTGAAATATGTTGTACACATATACGATGGCTCTATTGCTAGAAGCTATATAAACTAGCACAACTGCTGCTATGTCATTATGCTTTCATGCAGTTAGTTACGTGTTCAACCATTGCTTCAGGCACCTACTGCAGGTGATCCAAATACCACAGCTCTTCCTGTAGAGGTGAGAATATTTTGGATAGTTCATTTTGTCCAGTGGATGATGCAAGTCTTTTAACATACGTACATGCTTAATTTTCAACTGTACTGAACAGCTTTGTATTATATTGCATATGATGGCTCTATTGCCCGAGTAAGTAAGCTATGCAAATTAGTGCAAATGTTATGTCTGCTTCCATGCACAAGCTCGATCATCGCTTGAGGCACCTTCTGGAAGCAATTAAAATGTAGCTCTTCCTGTATAGATGAGATTATTTTGGAGTTCAAATAGTTAATTTTGTTTAGTGGATGATGCAAGGCTTTGGTGTGCACTGGCGCACCAAAAAAAGAAACTCGGAGCACATATATTAACTGGATTAACATGGGAGACCCGACGTTCAAAAATAATGAGCTGCTGGATTGGTTCATGGAACAGTGTATTAGTCGACTGTCCTGAACTGTGTCTTTTGTTTGTGCTGCTAACATGCCTCCAAATTTTTCAGGGCTCTTGAAACTCCACAAACTACAGCTTGTCTGTGCAAATTTTTTAGTCATATCAGTTCTCCACTTTCAGAATGTTTGTGTATGTGTAGCAAGTTGACAATGTTTGCATTTTGTTACGGGCAGTGCACTCTATACAGCACCTGAAAATGAAAGCATGAAAAATTTCAAATCTGCAACCATCATTATAATTATGAATATCTGTCTGCAGGAAGCATCACCAGCGGGGCCTTCAACTACTCGCACGCATACTGTGGCAACACAATGTGGGAGTGCCATTCTGTTGGTAAGTCATTATTGATAAAGATTTTGTAGTGTTGTGAAAATGTATTAAAGAGCTATATGATTGATTACATTAAACGTAGATGGGGTGCTTGCGAATAATTTTAAATATATGAAATTTTTCCAGGCACACAGGTGTCTATTGGTAAATCTCTAGTCAGCACCAAGGTTCAAACAGAGAAGCCTGCCACCAGAGAAGTCGGTGGCAGGCTGCTATCACTAGCCAGTTACTGCTATCACTGGCCGCTCGTTAGAACAGAACTTCTTTCATCCACTTTTGTGCATTTGCTGGCTATGGCAGGCAAGAAAATTTGTCATTTAAGCACTGTTCATTAGGCAAAAAAAAAAAAGAAAACTTGACGAAACGTCACCTATGTGTCACATATTCACTCATTCAAACCTGCAAATATACCCTCCCTGTGACACAGTCCATTCGAATGATAGCGTTCATAACTCTCATGCATGGCTTGACATGATTAAGGATGTGGTAATACTCACAATGGGTCAACAAATATTGCCTTGATGAGTCTATAGAGACCATGCCTCATACATACCTTGCACACCACTAATCTCGGACGTGGTGTTAGGATATTCACAGTTGCGTCAGGTAGCAAAAGGGCAATTTTTCCTTACATAATATGGTCATGCTGTGTCTGCCTAGTGTACATTAGTGCTGTCTTTAGAGCTACTACGGAGCCATCACATGCACTTTGAAGTTTAATTTTGCACAAATATTTGAACAAGTCACTAAGATGCACAAGGATATTTGATTCTGTTGTGAAAAAAATAAAAGTTGCGTAGCCCTAAAGTGTACCTAATTTGCCATGGCATTTTTCTGTTCCCTGTTGATAGAATGAAAACAAAAAAAATGCATACCTACTATAAACTTTGACAGCAGCTTTATTTAGCACATTTGACAGCCAAGACATTCCGAGATGAACATCCACGGCTGCTACGTATTAGTTCATAATATTAACAATCACATGGCACCAATCGCTGACATCACTGCACTTCTTTTTCAGCGACCATCAGGATGAAACGGCCCAGTCAGCGATTGAGGAACCCCTCTACAAAGAGCGAAAATTCCTTGTGTTCGAGGGTTGCCTGCGGCAGCTTCTTGAGACCTGAACAATGTGCGGGCAAACAAGAACCCTTTACTTTAGCATAGCGGGAAGCCTTGTGACTGTGAAGGGGACATGCTCACTGCAGCATTCTTTCCTCTGGAAAAGCCAACCACTGGTTGAAGGAAAGGCAGCAAGAAATGTCCTCCTGGCTGCAGGCATCTTGTTCTCTGGCTGCGGTATAGCTTCAGTTCTTCGGTTCCTGCAATCCATTGGGGTGCAAGGCATCACAGAGAGGACCAACTACAACTACCAACGGGCATACTTGCTACCTGCCAGAAATCAGGTTTGACGATAAGGATATCTCTCATACAACATTCAAGTCAAAGTATATGTCATTAACTCTATAACTAGATGTCGCATCCTTTCATGACAACAACTTGAAGCTACAATGCAACATATAAAACATATAAAATGCAGCATATATGCAACAGCGGAGGCATTGTAGTGCAATGCACCTGCTACTGCACATCTCTGTTGCCTTTGGCTACATGTTTAATAGACCAGCTGCATGCTCTAGTACTGAAGGCATAATTTTTGCAATATTTTTTTTTTAGTAAATGTGCTGTGAGAAAAGTGAAAAGCAATGCAGCATTTGAAACCTGCCCCCCTCATCCTAATATGCATTAAGGCAACCACATGAGTGCAAGTTTGTAGCCTCTAAATTGAACATCTTCTTTGCAGCTTTTTCAGCAAAGGCAAGTAGAACTTGCTAGTGAGCTTGTAGGGACAACAACAGACTTGACAGGGGATGATCGCTGTGACTCGCCAGGCTACAGCGCAAAGTACATGACTTGCAGTGTATTAGCTGTGCAGAATGGAGCCATTTTGCACACTGCACAAGTTCAAGTCTGTGAGGTAATGCGACTCATCCTTTCCGACAACTGAGGTTCCTCCTAACATCACATCCTATCTTACGGCATTTCAAACCTTCTGCTCCAACTTCAGTGCACACGGACGCAAGTGGCATAGGCCTCAGTGCTGTCCTCGTTTAGAGCTATGACAACTGTGAACATGTGATTGCTTACGCCAGTCGGACTCTAAGCAAGACTGAGCACAACTACACCATCACCGAGCAGTTATGTCTCGCGGTTGTTTTCGCCGTGCAGCGGTTTCGCTGCTACCTGTACGGAGAGCCTTTCGTAGTAGTAACCGATCACCATTCCCTATGCTGGCTACTCAATCTCTGTGATCCGTCTAGTCGCCTAGCCCGCTGAGCACTTCGCTTGCAAGAATACGACTACAGCATTTCATACAAAAGTGGCCGACGGCACGCAGATGGAGTCTGCCTCTAATGGTTGCCACCTGCCACGACGGAATGCGACGCGGACAACTTTGATCATTACGTCACTGCTTTATCTCAGAGATTTCCAAATACTCATACCTTTTGAACCGAGGAACACACCGATCAGCATCTGGAGTCGTTCATAGCTGCTGCTCAAGACCCAACCTCGAACAGCCAGTTTTGCCTATGCCTATGTGATGGCCTGCTATACAAAAAAGTTTACTCGTGGCTGCTTGCTCCAGGAAAGTGTCTTATTTTTTTCACCGAGCCCACGACCAACTTGTCGTCCCCACTCCCTGTACGGCCGCCGCTACCGACCAACTCTGCGATTACGATACCTCATTAGATAAGAAGGCTGTGAGAATCCGTTTTGCTACAGACTGTCGGTTAATTGAATATTCTTTTTGCCTTTGTTTAAACCTTGACCTGGCTTAGTATTTTACGCTGTGTTTTTGTGTAACTCTCGCCCTTACTTACTATCTCTCGAATAGTTGCTTTGTTTTTTTATAGTCTTCTTTATCGCAGCGTTTGTTCATTGTCGGTTTTTTCTCTTGCCATTTATTGAGTCGTTTTTTATTACTACCGGTGTTTTATTAACTTTTTTATGCAGTGCAATTTGGACTACTATCTATATATGTTCCCATTGTGTGTTAAAAAAGTGACGCATAAATTTATTCCTTGATCACACACCAACACACGCACTTCACTGGTTGACCGGCCTAACTTTTAACGGTGTTCTCAAACCTCATAGAGGGACGACGGGTAACCGTAAAGGGGATCCCGCGCCTCTGTTAATCGTTAAGGCGGGGTTTGTGACAATATAGAACAGACCAAAACTGCAGGAAAGGTATTACATATGCTAAAAAATTACAAAAATTACAAAAAGGTCAATGAGCTGCAAGGATTCATGGGATTTGCCAACTTTGAGAAAAATTTGTGGCACAACCTGCATACTCTAGTGCAGTGAAAAGAACTGCTCCCTCCCCCCCCCCCCCCTCCAAAAGAAATTGCACGAGTGCACTCAATTCTGCTTAGGTGCAGTAATGTGAAAGCACTTCGAATTATGTCACACTGCTTAAATTGGTCCGACATTACGCTAGCAAACCTCGGCCGCACTCGTCCAGATGGCGTACGTGTATGCCATATTTACCCAGGTTAAATGAAGGAGTGGTGCAGATGGTACTTCATGAAGATCACAATGTTTGCCGCACAGCAGAACAGTATGTTGTAGTTTGAACTTGATGAAGAGAATGATGCTTACTGCACAGCATGAGAGTGTGTTGCAAAGTGCATTGCTCGTACCGTAGACGGGGAATGCCTCAGCCCACATAACCAAAGCAGAAGCCAGTGGAGGCCGCTTGGAACCGTCAAAGCCGACAGCCCACCATCACACACCCACGTAACTCGTCGGAATGCTCTGCCCCAAGGCAGGTGACCTCTTCCCCTTGAATAAGTGCTCCCTTCTTCTCTCCTTGCAAATTTTGGTCTTTTTCTGCAAAGCTGTAAATTCTTCAGTTCTGTTCCTTCTATCTGGTGCTCTGTTCTATACTGCCTTTCGTTTTCCTTTGACTATCCTGCACAGATGAATAAAATGTAAACACCAACACTGGAAAAAGCGACCATGAAAAGAAGCCACAGAAGAGGAGATATGCGGATAGAAAAGCGACAGTAAAAACTAGAAACATATTCACAGATCTCAAGGAAGCAAGATAACAAGCCAAGCTGTCGACAAAGTTCAGGCCCCAGAAATTGCAAGAGAACAAGTTAAAAACATCCTTATCAACAGTGCCAAATGAATGAATTATGAAAGAAGCTCCTCGCTCTATAAAATGCCAGAGGGATAAATATTGCCGCGAAACCTTCAAACAGTATTTGTTGTTTTTTAACAGCTGCCGGCATACAGGCTTATAACTCTGATTCTGGACCGCGTATCAGTTCCGTAATCTTTGTTTGTTAATGCTCGATGTCGCAAGTCACACCTTTATCAGTTTTGTTGTAGCGAAAGACGCACCGAGATCTGTCTCGAAGGTTCCGGCCACTCGGGTGTCTTTCCACAATGTTCCAGCCCGTGCTGGTAGCTGTTTGCGACGTTATCTAGATTGTTCTGTGCAGCCTTTAAATTGAGCGTTGCCGAGTGTGACGGGCATTCTTTGTTCGACGATCGACGAGCACGTTTGTTTCTATCGCCGCCGCCGAGTCGCTTAGTTCTTTTGCGGGCGCAAGTCAGCCCAAATAAAGAGTTTCTTTAGTGCAATCATCGACCCCTTCATTTGTGTCGTCGACCTCGTCACCACTACGTGACATCTGGTGGAGGTGCTGCCTTTGATCCTTCAAGCGAAGACCCAAGCCGTGTTCCTGTCGCCCTGGAAGACCAGCCTACAGGTCACCGAGCCAGCCGCCGACTTCAAGGCCTACAACCCGAACACGGTCTGCTTCCTGACCCCATTCGATCTCGGAAGGCATCGACGCTGACAATGGCCCAGCCTACAGCACCGGTTGTTTTCGTCCAACCCCGTGAACCCCCCTGCTTCCATGGACGACCGGATGAAGATGCTGGAGACTGGATGGACCTTTTCGACCGTGTGGCAGAATTCAACGGCTGGAATGACGCCGCGAAACTTAGGCAAGTCTACTTTGTTCTTCAAGGACATGCCCAAGTTTGGTTCGAAAATAATGAGGCAACTATGAAGGATTGGGAGACTTTCAAGGAAGCGTTTCTGACTGCATTTTCAAGCGCCGTCCGTAAAGAAAGAGCCCAGGCCCTCCTGCAGTCAAGACTTCAACTCCCTAACGAGCCTGTCCTGGCGTATGTTGAGGAGATGAAGCGCCTTTTTCGCCGCGCAGACCCTAATATGACCGAAGGTGAGCAAGTCAAACTTTTATTGCGAGGCGTTAAAGAGTCGCTCTTTGCGGATCTTTTGCGAAATCCACCAAGAACTGTGGCGGAATTTGAAACGGAGGCGTCTAATATTGAGAAGACGTTGGCCACCCGGATGCGCCACTACGAGCGACCACTTCAGCCGGACTGCCCAATTCACTACCCCAGCGCATCTACAAGCGGAGAGAACCTTCGGGACCTCATCCGGGAGATCGTGCGAGAGGAGCTCCGCCGACTGATGCCATCATCGCAACAACGGCAGGTGGCGACGCTCGCGGACGTCGTCCGTGAAGAAGTTCAGCAGGCGCTGGGCGTTCCTGAAGCGACGGCTGCGACTGTTCCAGCACAAGAAGCAACAGCGATGAACTACGCTGGTGCATTACGTCACCCTCCGCCCCGACGTGATGACTTTCCCAGCCCTCGCCGCTACCGTCCTGTTCCTGAAAACCGCCCCTTGGCTCCCGCCCGCCAAGTCTACCAACGACCAACATGCCCCAGGAAGTGCGACGCATGGGGGACAGCGAACAACCGGCCATTATGCTTCCACTGCGGTGAGGCCGGCCACATTCTGCGCCACTGCCCGTACCGACGAATCGGTCTCCGCGGATTTGCAGTCGACGCTCCACGACCACGCCCAGGTGAACGACCACAAGAAATTGACAACTACCTGCGTAGCGGTGAGATTGCGCCACCAAGCCGTCGGTTCAGATCTCCATCGCCGTACAGGGCCCGCTTTGCTTCGCCAGGCCGTAACTGATGAGAGTATGCGCGGAAGGTCCCCAAGCCTGCGCTGGGGAAACTAAAGGCAGCAACCTTTGGAGGTGAGGTTGCTCAACGGCGAAAAGACGATGATCCTCCGCCGCCGACGACCACTAATGACGACGCAACCATTTCATCGCCGCTCCACTCGACGGCATCGACGACAACACGACCAGAGTGCAAGCAGACACCGCCGCCCAGCGAAGTAACAACGGTATGCCCCGGCCATGACCTGAAGAAACGACGGAGCCGAGATCGGACACTAAGGCCCACGTGCAATGCGAGGACGCGAACAAGTGACCTTGAAGTTGATATCGACGGTCGCAGAGTCACTGCCCTTGTAGACACCGGAGCTGACTATTCAGTCATCAGTGGACCGTTAGCCTCCCATCTCAGGAAAGTTACAACCGCTTGGGATGGCCCGCTGATTCGCACCGCAGGTGGCAACCTGATTACTCCATCGGGACGGTGTACTGCAAGAATAACCGTAAATGGGCGTACTTACCCCACCAGCTTGGTGGTCTTGCAGCAGTGCTCCCGCGACGTGATTTTAGGCATGGACTTCCTAAATGAAAATAGGGCTATCATCGACCTCCGATCCAAGCTCATCAAGCTCTCTGCAGACAAAGCCATACCTACTACGACGACTTCGACGCAACACGTCGCTCTAAACGTCCTCGACCTAGAATTAACCGTGCCGCCCCGATCAAGCGTCGCCGTCAGCGTAGGTAGCAGAGACATTGAAACCGCTGAAGGCATCGTCGAAGGAAATATCCAATTGCTCTTGGAACGAGGTATCGGCATCGCAAGAGGCATCGCGAAATTCCGGAAAGGACAAGCTCAGGTGCTGGTAACAAACTTCACTGAAGAATACCGGCATCTAAACAAGGGCACGACCATCGCTTTTCTCGGCGAATTAGCGGACCTCAAAGACGTATTCGCCCTCCACGACCAACCACTGGAAGACGCACCGGACCAATTCCGTCAGCCCACATTTGACATCAATCCAGTATTGACCCACAGCAGGAAAAACCAGATTCGCAGTCTTCTTCGAAACTACAGGGAGTGCTTCTCGTCATCATCGAAGGTACGACAAACACCACTGGCCAAGCACCGCATTATAACGGACGAACACGACCGACCTCTGCGCCAAAGCCCTTATCGTGTATCGCCGCGAGAACGGCAGGAAATTCGCGATCAAGTTGAGGAAATGCTGCGTGATGACGTAATCCAGCCATCGAACAGCCCCTGGGCGGCACCAGTCGTTTTGGTCAAGAAGAAAGACAGCACACTTCGCTTCTGCATTGATTACTGCCGCTTGAATAGCATAACGAAGAAGGATGTCTACCCGCTTCCCCGCATCGACGACACTCTCGACCGACTCTGCAATGCAAGGTACTTCTCATCGATGGACCTAAAGAGCGGATATTGGCAAATTGAGGTCGACGAAAGAGATCGCGAGAAGACCGCATTCATCACACCGGACGGCCTTTATGAGTTCAAGGTGATGCCATTTGGCCTCTGCTCCGCACCAGCCACGTTTCAACGAGTAATGGACACAGTCCTGGCAGGGTTGAAGTGGCAAATTTGTTTGGTATATTTGGACGACGTTGTTGTCTTCTCGTCAAACTTTGAAGACCACCTAAAACGACTACAGACAGTGTTGGAAGCCATCAAGTCATCGGGACTAACGCTAAAAGCAGAGAAGTGTCACTTCGCCTACGAAGAACTCCGGTTCCTAGGTCACATCGTTAGCAAGGACGGTATTTACCCAGACCCGGAAAAAACAGCTACAATCGCACAATTCCCACCGCCTGTCGACAAGAAAGCTGTGCGCCGATTCCTTGGGCTGTGCGCTTATTATCGACGATTTGTCAGAAACTTTTCGCGGATCGCCGAACCGTTGACGCAGCTTACAAAGGCTGACGTACCTTTTAAATGGGAAGCGCCGCAAGGAAAAGCCTTCGACGAACTCAAGCGCCGCCTGCAATGCCCTCCCGTACTTGGCCACTTTGATGAAAACGCCGAGACCGAAATTCACACCGACGCGAGCAGTGTGGGCCTAGGAGCAGTTCTCGTCCAGAAGAGTGCCGGACAGGAGAAAGTAATCGCCTACGCTAGCAGGTCACTCACAAAAGCCGAAGTCAATTACTCGACGACCGAGAAGGAGTGCCTTGCAATCATCTGGCCCACTTCTAAGTTTCGTCCATACCTATACAGCCGACCATTCAAGGTGGTAAGCGACCATCACGCGCTCTGCTGGCTGGCTAATTTGAAAGATCCTTCCGGCCGCCTTGCCAGATGGAGCGTACGACTTCAAGAATTTGACATGACTGTAGTCTATAAGTCGGGCCGAAAGCATTCCGCCGCAGACTGCTTATCCCGCGCTCCCGTCGATGCTCCCCCGAAGGACGATGACGACGACGCCTTTTTGGGACCGGTAAGCGCCAGCAGTTTCGCAGAACAACAGCGATCAGACCCTGAGCTGAAAGCGCTAGCCGATTACTTGGAAGAAAAGACCGCTTCCCCTCCTGGTGTGTTCAGGCGACATTTATCATCCTTCACGTTAAGCAATGGCCTCCTCGTGAAGAAGAACTTCGCAGCCAACAAGACCGCGCAGCTTCTCGTAGAGCCTAAAACCCTTCGGCAAGAAATTCTGCGGGCGTTGCACGATGAGCCCACAGCAGGCCACCTCGGATTTGCGCGCACGTTGCGTCGAATCCAAGAGAAGTATTACTGGCCGCGACTGCCTGCCGAAGTTGCCCACTACGTGAAGACGTGTCGTGAGTGCCAACAACGCAAGACGCCACCGATCAGACCAGGAGGACTACTAAACCCGATTCCGCCCCCAATCCTGCCCTTTCAGCAAATTGGGATGGATCTCCTCGGCCCCTTTCCATCTTCGTCTATGGGTAACAAGTGGATCATCGTGGCCACTGACTACCTTACCCGTTACGCCGAAGCAAGAGCACTACCATATGGTCGCCAAATTTTTTGTCGAACAAATTCTCTTGCGACACGGCGCCCCAGAAGTGCTCATCACGGACAGGGGAACGGCGTTTACGGCAGAGTTGACGTAAGCCATCCTGGAATACAGTCACACAAGCCATCGACGAACAACTGCGTACCATCCCCAGACCAATGGCCTCACGGAGCGCCTGAACAAAACGATCGCGGACATGATCGCTATGTACGTCGACGCTGAACACAAAACCTGGGACACCATCTTGCCGTACGTGATCTTCGCGTATAACACGGCAGTCCAGGAGATGACCAGAGCGACCCCGTTTAAGCTTGTGTACGGCAGGGAGCCCACGACGACGCTCGACGCAATGCTGCCGCACGTAACCAGCGAAGACAACCTTGACGTCGCCGCCTACCTGCAGCGTGCAGAGGAAGCCCGACGACTCGCACGGCTGCGTATTAAAGACCAACAGCGCACCGACAGTCGACGATACAATTTACGACGACGCCATGCAGAGTACAATCCAGGAGACCAAGTGTGGGTTTGGACACCAATTCGCCGTCGCGGATTAAGTGAAAAGTTGTTGCGTCGATATTTTGGGCCATACAAAATCCTTCGCCGCGTCGGACCACTGGACTATGAAGTCATTCCCGACGGAACGTCAGCATCACAACGGCGACGCGCACGCCCAGAAATTGTACATGTTGTACGACTGAAGCCATATTACGCGCGTTAAAGAATCTGTGGTGTTTAAACTTTGCAGTGTTAATGTTTAAGTTTCTTTGTTTTGGAACATCGAGGCGATGTTTTTTTAGGGGGGAGTAATGCCGCGAAACCTTCAAACAGTATTTGTTGTTTTTTAACAGCCGCCGGCATACAGGCTTATAACTCTGATTCTGGACCGCGTATCAGTTCCGTAATCTTTTTTTGTTAATGCTCGATGTCGCAAGTCACACCTTTATCAGTTTTGTTGTAGCGAAAGACGCACCGAGATCTGTCTCGAAGGTTCCGGCCACTCGGGTGTCTTTCCACAATGTTCCAGCCCGTGCTGGTAGCTGTTTGCGACGTTATCTAGATTGTTCTGTGCAGCCTTTAAATTGAGCGTTGCCGAGTGTGACGGGCATTCTTTGTTCGACGATCGACGAGCACGTTTGTTTCTATCGCCGCCGCCGAGTCACTTAGTTCTTTTGCGGGCGCAAGTCAGCCCAAATAAAGAGTTTCTTTAGTGCAATCATCGACCCCTTCATTTGTGTCGTCGACCTCGTCACCACTACGTGACAATATTAGAACAGGCAATGACAAGGTCTCCCAGCCCAACTAAGTGATTTCTGCGGTACAGGCCACAAAATGAGAAGCAGTGGCTACCTTAGCTGGCAGAATTTGTGTACATATATTCACTGTGAAAGGAGAGCGATGTAATGCACAGTTAGATACAGCTGATAATCAAGAAATAGGGGATTATGTCCAGGCATGACAGCTGGTGATAGCCGAGACAGCTAAAATAAGGATTTTAGAGCATTCACTCTACTTCTCCCGTGCACAAAGCTCAAAGTGAATGCAATGTTGACTTTGAACTCTCACGCTGTGCAGCAAACAATGTCATCTTTATAGCTTAGACATGAGAGCACTATGCTATTGCCACAACCTATCACACCTCATAGTAAAACTACAACACACTCTCGCACTGTACAGTAAACATCGCCTCCATCAATTTTTAATTGCAAGACATTTTCGTGCGCTACAATGATCATCGTCTTAATGTTTCATCTACTCCTTCTCCTTCATTAAACTTACGGAAATACACCATGCACATACGCCACCTCACTATAGACGGAGGTTGCAACCGTGCCAGACAGCCTGCCGAGACCATTGAACAAAGAGAAGCCAGACTAGCCCATTGCCAAAAAGCTGAGCAAGAGTGCAAGCGAGCCAAGATCGAAGTGGCAGCAGCAACTGTGACTGCGGCCAATGGCTAACGCTCATGAAATTTGGTTCAAGGACGGTTGAACCTGCACAACGTTTTGAAAATATGCAGTGCTGCCCCTACACTTTGGCAAACACACCTGAAAGGGACCAGCTATTACTGCAGCTTGGAGATAAGAAATGTAACACTCTGCAAGCATATTAGACGGTAAATAAATTCAAATTAATAATTCAGATCAGCAAATGCAGGAACAATAGTTGTGGTTTGATCTGTGCTTCACCTGTATTACTCCACTGCTGGAATGGATGTATTCTGCGATCTGTTGTCATGTATTCACGGCTAGGAGTATCAATAAACAAACCTTCAAGCACTCATTTCATTGTGTCAGTATTGAGCACTCACACACTCGGTATCAATCAAAACACAGAATGCTTGTGCTGCCTCGGCACAAGCATTCTGTGTTTCGATTTTAATTTTTTTTTTCTATAAAATTCCATTCCAAATAAATGAATGTTTATGGTAGATGCTTGGAAGCATGTGCTCAAGCAGACTTGGCGATGCTCAGCATTGTCCTCCATTCTGGATTGTTTTTGGATGTGTATCTTTTTTTTTACTAGGATTTGAATTTTCTTCCCAGGCTTTATTTTTCACTAACTAACAGTTCTACACCTTTCTTGCTTAGATATCTACAAGTTCTGGCACTTTAGAGGAATGAGATGTCTGTTCTTAAACAGTGCCACAAAACAGACACTTGACGCAGTGCATAACTTGGCGTTCATAAAATAGCGTTCTCTATTTTTCCACCTTAAAAATAAACGCACTTCCATGCACCACTCGATGCAGTGCGCCTGGCACACGTGATAAAGTTTAGAATACAGCATGCAGTGAAGCGACAATCACCTGAGATTAAAGGGGAGGGTGCCTGAATCCCACGTAGCTCGCCGACGGAAATTCACGCCAAACCCGGCAAACGACGCAGACTGGCAGGACCACCCTGTTGCCTTCGCCCATCCTGCCCCAAATCCACATGGTAAACAAGCGGTAGGCTATGAAGCGGTGCTGCCTGAAAATACCACGCTTTACAGTAAACGGATCATACACACACAAAAAAAATAATAATGCGAATCTGTCACCTGACGCTTCCGCACTACCTACTTGTTTACATCTCCGTCTCCATCGATGTTCGCTCCCTCCTCCTCTAGTGAAATGTGCACAGCCCGAAGGCCTATAAATAAATCAGACTTCGGGCGTTATGCACACGCTTTGGAACACTGGGTGGATCGTAATGCAGCCGCCGTCCTGCCGGCACACCACCAGCACCTCCGGCATGCTGCGGCAGCACAAATCTTCTTCAGGTGTGGGCATGCTTTCGCAGCGGCCGCAGCGGCACCTGCGCATGAGTAAAATGTGAAAAGGCCGCGAAGCAAACACGAAACGGCATTTCGTGAAATAAGAAAGTTGTAATAACTTATGTGCAGTGGCGCGTGCGCCACGGAACGCACCATGGTAGGCCGTCGTCTCCGTTGCCAGCGGGTGGTTCAGAAGGGCCAGTCGATGGCGTGCTGCTGTCGTCGCTGTCTAGCGGATCACGAAACGGAGTATAATCATATGGATCAAAGTCCAGCTCGGCAGCGGCTTCACGCAGCCTCGCTTCGAGCTCGGGATCCATGCGATCCATGGCGACCGACACGCGAACCGCCGTAAACACGAAGGGGAAGAAATCGGAGCACTACCGGAAGTAAACAAACCGAGAGTCGGTGGCGTCACTTCGTGACGCATTATGGGCGGGGCGTCGGGCCGGACATTTTCTTTTTTTTTGGCCGGCGCATCGGCGTGTGTGAGTTGAGGGCTACAGTGACGGGAGAGGAGGAGCGTCATTTTTAATATGGAATATCTGCGCTATTAAAGATGTTAGCCTAGAATTTTTTTGCGCTTTGCTGACTAGTGAAGGCATGCCGACCGCTCGTGCGCCTTTCTTAAGCACGGCTTCAAGCTTTTCATGGGCCCTTTAAGGACAGTTGCATGGCTCGATGATCGCTCCATGTATTAGTGCATACGCCGGAAGGTAATTGCTCCCCCTCCGTCGTCGGCGAAAGGAGAGTACAGCATTGAGAAGCACAGAAAAGCACAGAAATGGACGTTTGCTCGCTCACTCACTCACTCACTCACTCACTCACTCACTCACTCACTCACTCACTCACTCACTCAAGCACACGCTCACTCATTGAAACGAGCACCAAACGATCCTCGGCGCACTAGTTGTCTGGTTAGGTTGCGGCATGGTCTAAATTAAACCAGTTATTCCCGTCACGGTAGTAGGAATGTGAGAGGGTCGCTGTTCAGTCGAGAGAGAGCGGATAGCGTGCGCTGTCCAACTGTTTGTAAGCAGTTTTTTGAGGGAACCTGCTCACAAACGCTGCCACCGGTCCAGACCTTGTTTGAGGCGCAAGGCTGTGGCTACCACCTCACTGTAGGAACGCACAGTACCGAAAAGTTTTGACGGCCATATAAAATCAACACGGCGTTTGAAATATTTATAACTCAGGTCGTTATTTGCACTGGTAAGTAAAAACTGCCAAAATATTCGCAAATCAACAATTTACAACTGCATTAGAAAAGCCTTCAGAGCAAGCGTCGCACTACCACTGCGTGAACTATAGTTTTATTTCATGTCATTTGACCTGCGCTCGCTACCACATTTTGAAACACTAGGAGCATGCTGCTTATCACGCATCGTACTAATAAGGGCTCCCAGATGAAGTAAGAGTCATTGACCTATTCTTGCTGCAACCAGAAGTTGCCACAAAAACAAAATCCAGCAGCAACGCAGTTAATAGCCTCAAAATTATATGATCGCGCGAAAGCGGATTTTGTGCAGGCTTTTGCTTTCGCGACGTTCAGCTTTGTGCAGTTGGCAGAAATGAGACTAACCTTTGTGTGCAATAAAATCTCATCTAAGTGTTGGCTGCATCTCACGCTCCGCAGGAGGGATCGACCGGCTCACATCTACTCACTCTTGTTCCTTGCTGCGCTGCGGCGATGTATACTGTTAGAGGTGGTACTCGGGCGCTGCTGGACGGGTCCTTGGCCGCAACGACGCCCGCTCCACCTATGAAGAAGTGCCACTGAGCGAAGGAGTTAGGAGTTGACTGACAAAGACTTCGTTTATTTACATTTTTGAAGAAGTAGAGAAGACAACGATGCCCGAACACACACACAGTTTTATAGGGTTCGTGTTTCCCAGGCTCCCTAGGTGAAGGGCAGGCTCGTCGTGGAGGGATTGTCCTTACCACTTAATTGTCTGTCACATTATTACACTGTCACTCTTGCAGACACGCCAACTCCAAAGAGTTTAGAGTTCGTGGTGTGGAGGAAGCCATTGTTACGGTGTAGATGATGGCACAAGAGGAGCTCGGTGTGTGCCTGCGGCTCATGATCTGGGACACCCCTGCGTCGAAAGGGCTTTTTGATCCCGATGGTCCGTCGTTGTCCGCTGTCGCCTACCGGCCGAACTACCCTGTGTTCTTTTCCGTGTTGCTTTTGTGATGGCCATTATAAGTCGCTTCACGCTGTCGTCGTTCTTCACCGCTCCCCCTATTTCGGTCGGGGTATATATCGAAACACTAGGAGCATGCTGCTTATCACGCATAGTACTAATAAGGGCTCCCAGAGGGCAGCGGTGGCGTAGCGGTAGAACATCCGCCTCGCATGCAAGAGGACCGGGGCTCAAATCCCGGTGCAGCGCAATTCTCTACCGGATTAAAAAGAAAAAAATCGGCGTGTCGATGGAATTGCATAAACAGGTTTGGGGTGCGACCTGATGCCGGTGAACACCTCCGCAACGCACTCCCTCACCAGAACAGGAGTTGGCCACCCTGGTGAAGTAATTGGCTGCCACCTCCTACGATAAGCTCCATAAAACCCCTGCCCTCAGTCACCAGCGGCTGCGGAACAACTTACCACGGAGGCGGTCAGACCTGTGACGCAGCAGGGGGTGCTAAGAATTCCTGGCTCCGCTGGACAGGCCACCATTGGAAACAGACCCTGGCAACGTTTAACACTAGAACCCTAGATAGTGAAGCTAGTTTAGCAGTTGTGTTAGAGAAACTAGAGGGTATGAAATGGGGTGTCATAGGGCTTAGTGAGGCTAGGAGGCCGAATGAGGCATATACTGTACTGAAGGATGGGCATGCACTGTGTTATCGAGGTTTACCGGAGAGGCGACATCTGGGAGTAGGTCTCCTTGTCAACAAGAATATAGAAATATAAATGAATTCTATAGATTAATGAGAATGTGGCAGGCATCGCAATTAGGCTTGATAAGCGGTATAAACTGAAGGTCGTAAAAGCCTATGCACCTACATCTAGTTATGATGACCAGGCAGTTGAAAGCTTCTACGAAGATGTAGAATTGGCAGTGCGAAACGTAAAGACGCAGTATACTCTACCAATGGGCTACTTCGATGCCAAGGTAGGGAAAAAGCAGGCAGGAGACCAGGCAGTAGGTGACTATGGCACTGGTTCCAGGAACAGCAGGGGGGAGTTACTAGTTGAGTTTGCAGAGCGCAATAACCTAAGAATCATCAATACCTTCTTCAGCAAACGGAAGAATCGGAAATAGACATGGAAAAGTCCTAACGGGGAGACTAAAAATTAAATTGACTTCATACTTTGTTCAACCCCCGCCTATATGCAAGATGTAGAGGTAATCGGGAAAGTACGAGGTAGTGACCACAGGATGGTGAGGTCCCGAATTAGCCTAAATCTGAAGAAGGAACGCAACAGATTAGTAAGAAAGAAACCCATCAACGAATTAGCGGTGAGGGGGGGGGGGGGGCAGAGGAGTTCAGGATCTCACTACAGAATAGATATTCAGCACTAACCGAGGATGGCGACATTACCCTAGAAGCAATGAACAATAATTTCAGAGATATTACTGAGTGCGCTGTAGAAGTAGCCGGTAGGATAGTTAGAGAGGATACCGGTAAGCTGTCTAAGGAGACGAAATATTTGATTAAGAAACGCCAGAGTATAAAAGCTTCCAATCCAAAAGACCAGGTAGAACTGGCCGAGATATCAAAGCTAATCAATAAGCGCAAGGTGGCCGATATGAGGAAGTATAACATGGAGAAAATTGAGCATGTTGTAAAGAACGGGGGAAGCCTTAAAGCGATAAAGAAGAAATTGGGCATAGGCAAAAACCAGATGTATGCGATAAGGGTCAAGGCGGGCAACGTCATCACGAATATGGACACGACAGTCAAAGTAGCCGAGGAGTTCTATACAGATCTCTACAGTAGCCAAAGTAGTCAGGACCGTAAGGAGATTGTCGGTAGGGAGAAACAGTCAGACGTTCCACTAGTGACGGGGGACGAGGTCAAGAAAGCTTTAGAAACGATGAAGAGGGGGAAATAAGCTGGATAAGATCAGATAACTACAGATTTGTTGAAGGACGGGGGGGATATCGTGCTAGAAAAACTGGCCACCCTGTATAAGCAGTGCCTGGTGTCAGCGGCAGTACCGGAACCATGGAAGACTGCAAACGTTACCTCATTCATAAGAAAGGGGACTCTAAGGACCTTAAAAATTACAGACCAATCAGCTTACTGTCTGTTACGTATTAAGCATTTACTAAGGTAATCACTAATAGAATCAGGACAACATTAGCCTGCAATCAAGCAAAGGATCAAGCAGGTTTGCGGAAACGGTACTCTACTATCGATCATATCCATACCATCAACCAGGTCATAAAAAAATACTCGGAATATAACCAGCCCTTATACATAGCATTCATTGATTAAAAAAAAAGCATTTGACTCAGCTGAAACCTCGGCGGTGATGCAGGCATTGCGAAATCAGAGGGTAGATGAGCCGTACGTGAAAGTTCTGGAAGATATATATAGTGGCTGCACAGCAACCATAATTCTCCATAAAGAAAGTAACAAAATTCAAATCAAAAAGGATTTAGGCAAGGAGACACAGTCTCCCCAGTACTGTTCACAGCTTGCTTAGAGGAAGTATTCAGAGACTTGGAATGGGAGCAGTTAGGGATAAGGGTAGATGGAGAATACCTCAGTAATCTGCGATTTGCTAATGACATTGCCTTGCTAAGCAACTCGCGGGATGAACTGCAAACAATCATTGATGACCTAGACAGGAAAAGTAGAAAAGTAGGCTTAAAAATCAATATACAGAAGACTAAGGTAAGGTTCAACAGGGTCGGGAAGGAACAGGAGTTTACATTAGGTAGCGAAGTACTGGAAGTAGTCGGTGAATATGTCTACTTAGCATAGGTAGTAACCGCAGATCCCGATCATGAAAAGGAAATAACAAGAAGAACGAGATTGGGATGGAGCGCATTTGGCAAGTACTCGCAGATTATGACTAGCAGCTTACCGGTATCGCTCAAGAGGAAAGTATACAACCGTTGCATCTTACCTGTACTCACCTATATGGCTGAAACGTGGAGGCTAACCGAGAGGGTTCTACATAAGTTGAGGACAACCCAGAGGGCTATGGAACGAAAAATGGTAGGGGTAACATTAAGAGATAGGAAGCGTGCCGAGTGGGTCAGAGAAATAACTCGTTACCGACATTCTAGCGGAAATTAAGAAGAAATGGACATGGACAGGACATGGAGTGCGAAGAAAGCATAACCGATGGTCGCTTAGGGTAACAAACTGGATTCCAAGGGAAGGAAAACGTAGCAGGGGGCGGCAGAAAATTAGGTGGGCGGATGAGGTTAAGAAGTTCGCAGGGGTCAAGTGGATGCAGCTAGCACAGAAACGGGTTAAGTGGAGAAATGGGAGAGGCCTTCACCCTGCAGTGGGTATAGTCAGGCTGATGATGATGATGATCATATAGGAGTGATAGACACTACATCATCCTTGTGTCATGTGATCATGTGCCCATTACCTGAAGAACAAAAAACATTCTCCCGTTTATAACGCAACCGGTACTGAAACAGCGGAATCTTTCGACGGAATGACCTTTCTGCAGTATAGTGCTGCCTTCTGGCGCCCCAGATGCTAAGTAGGTTTCATGAATCGGATTGTCGAGGCTTCCTCGCTTATTAGAGAAGAAGGCTGCGGAGTTTCCAGAGTTATAGCCACTTCAGTTAACTTTATGCTGCCTCGATGCCTACGAGGAACCCTTGTTATCTTCGATGATTATCTCCAGGCAGCAAGCGGTGTCCGCTGCAGGAATTGGAAGCACGTGTGCATATTTCCTGAGTTCGCAAGAATCCACGAGATAATGCCGTTTACTGCGCGTATGGGATGGCTATAGCTCTTTTGAGCGAGGTATGAGAAAAATGAGGGGGGCTCTTATGCGTCGCCTCGAGTGTAGACGCGATAGCGTCATTAACACCGGCTTTTCAATAGTCGAATATTTCAGTTTTTTATTCTATACCTTTGCGTCGCCTCGAGTGTAGACGCGATAGCGTCATTAACACCGGCTTTTCAATAGTCGAATATTTCAGTTTTTTATTCTATACCTTGGTATGAGGGATGTCAGGTAAAGTATCTGGCGGTCTACGGCTTCACTTACAATTAACGGGACACAATGGGAAGTTACTGTCCTTGGTTCGAATCCCTGTCGCCAACTATACCTCCAGCTTGACTATGCCGGATTCATGCTAAATGGGAAGGGAACTGGTATGACAACAGCCTAAACCCTACACAAAGAGTGGCTGTGCGATAATTTTGATACGAAATCACGTGCATTGGTTTGCGGACACGTTTTTCCACTTGCTGTTGGTGCAGCATCTCAATTCACGGGGTGCAGCGACGGGTTTTCGGCCGAATTAGCTCAATACATAACTGCGTAAATATTGTTTCCCCGTTTTTATGAACGCTCACAGCTAAGTCATTTTCCAGATCCGAGCAGTTCTCCAACGTGATGCCTCGATCAGGTTCAGCCGCCGCAGCAACCACGCATGCGCAGTACAAGCTGGAGCTTCGTTTTCAAGCAATGAAGTTCGGGGCGAAGCAACGGAAGGAGTATCACCACACGCCGAGAGCAGCTGTGTGGAAGAACACACACACACACACACTCACACACACGCACACACACGCACACACACACACGCGCACACACGCACACACACACACACACACACACACACACACACACACACACACACACACACACACACACACACACACACACACACACACACACACACACACACACACACACACACACACACACACACACACACACACACACACACACACACACACACACACACACACACACACACACACACACACACACACACACACACACACACACACACACACACACACACACACACACACACACACACACACACACACACACACACACACACACACACACACACACACACACACACACACACACACACACACACACACACACACACACACACACACACACACACACACACACACACACACACACACACACACACACACACACACACACACACACACACACACACACACACACACACACACACACACACACACACACACACACACACACACACACACACACACACACACACACACACACACACACACACACACACACACACACACACACACACACACACACACACACACACACACACACACACACACACACACACACACACACACACACACACACACACACACACACACACACACACACACACACACACACACACACACACACACACACACACACACACACACACACACACACACACACACACACACACACACACACACACACACACACACACACACACACACACACACACACACACACACACACACACACACACACACACACACACACACACACACACACACACACACACACACACACACACACACACACACACACACACACACACACACACACACACACACACACACACACACACACACACACACACACACACACACACACACACACACACACACACACACACACACACACACACACACACACACACACACACACACACACACACACACACACACACACACACACACACACACACACACACACACACACACACACACACACACACACACACACACACACACACACACACACACACACACACACACACACACACACACACACACACACACACACACACACACACACACACACACACACACACACACACACACACACACACACACACACACACACACACACACACACACACACACACACACACACACACACACACACACACACACACACACTGAAACTAGCTCTAAACGAGCCTCGGCACACTAGATGGGGAGGTTGTGGAATTGCGGCATGGTCTAAACTAACACAGTTATTCCTGTCCCGTTGGGAGGAATGTTAGAGAGTAACTCTCTTCGACCGGAAGAGAGTAGATGGCCTGCACTGTGCAATTATTATTATCAGCTTTTTTTACAGCACCTGCTGGTAAACGCTGCCAACGATCGAGATGCATAGAGAAGCGCCGTAGCTATGCTATGCAGCTGGAAACAAGACAATATTTTGCTCGTGGTAGTAGCCTTTGGCTTAATCCTTTCACAATTAAAAATGCTGATTAGAACGTGAACTTATGTCCAGTATTCTGGAAGACCTTTTAATTGCGAAGCACATCTCAAGATACTGCTACGCACAAGTTGATACGAATTATCCGTGCTTCCGATATATGAAGAAAAAAATTCTTTTTAGTTTTTTTTTTCAGGCACTCACAGCTTGCACTTGAAATCGGCACAGGAAAAATAGGCTGTCTTTTCGAATATATTTTTAAGTCAGCAGTGTAATCAGTGTCATATTCTGAAACTTTTTGTGATCAAATTGATATTAAAGGTTTAGGCGTCGCAACGAAATGTTGCTTCTCAAGTTTCTCCCATGATTAAAGAATTAGTTAAGACTCTCCCTAGAAAACCAATGCGATATGATTTCAAGCATGGTTAAAAATCGTATTGCACTCACAAAAAAAAGTGATATTACCTTTGAAAAGGAACAGGGCGTGTTCTTGAAAATGAATAATAAAGAACTAAACGCCTGCTGACGGAATATCTGTGGAAATATTTGCGAGCTTTAGAACAGGGGGACCCAGCCGGTCAGGGGAATACGGTGACTGCGAGACGACAATGCGCACTCCGAGCATGTGCACTCGCACCACAATATTACCCTATAGCCTCTCAACCTAGCGGGTGTCCCTATTCCAAAACTTGCTGTTGGTTGTTACGTGATGCTATACAATGTGTAAAAAAATTAGGTTCATTACTTTATTCAACATAATGATCAAAATTTCGGTCAGTCCCATAAAAAATGTCCTATGGTCAGCTATAGAAAATCCTTTGTGCGGTCGGCTATAGAAATTTGGCCCAAATATCAATAGCCGCTTCTATGTCGGTCTTTAGGTTTTTCTATAGTTAGACAAGCTCATAAGCGGGGACGTATGTGGAAATACCTGCCTTTTTAATCAGGAATGTTCTCAATGATTGAAAGTGGCCCGGATAGCTCAGAAAGAGCTATGTACGAAGACTATCTCCTAAGCGCTCAGCCGTTGCTGGGCTGCACAACAGAAAACACGATTAAAAGTCAGGCAAAGATAAACACCGTGTCACCAGCGGAAACCAGACAGGTTGAAAGTCAGTTTCTTCATAAATGTTCTTCAGTTGCAGCATGATTCTGATAAAATGGAGTCTAGGTAGAACAAAAGGTGCAGTGTTGCGACCACGTGTAATAAATACCATGTCAGATGGGTTCGAGCCCCTCTGCGGGCGTAGTCTGCTTTTTTCTGTTTTAAGAATTTGTTCCGTCAACAATTCCTGTTGATGATTCGCGAGGGCAGCCCGGATAGCTCAGTCGGTAGAGCGTTAGGCTTTTAACCTAACGGTCGAGGGTTCGAGCCCCTCTTCGGGCGTAGTCTGCTTTTTTCTGTTTTAAGAATTTGTTCCGTCAACAATTCCTGTTGATGATTCGCGAGGGCAGCCCGGATAGCTCAGTCGGTAGAGCGTTAGGCTTTTAACCTAACGGTCGAGGGTTCGAGCCCCTCTTCGGGCGTAGTCTGCTTTTTTTCTGTTTTAAGAATTTGTTCCGTCAACAATTCCTGTTGATGATTCGCGAGGGCAGCCCGGATAGCTCAGGATTCTGCTTCCGGCCACGCCAGTGAACGGACGCAGGATGCAGGGCTCCTCAGGAGCGGCTTCAGCGGCCATGTCAGGCCGCGGTAACAGGACTGCTGATCAGGATAGTACTTATCAAGTTGTTTTGCCTGCACTGCCAACAGGTCGGTTTGTTTTGAATACGGTTTTCTTGCATGCCGATATCAGGGCCCGCCCGTACCGGGTGGAGGATTTCCGCGACGCTTTGGCACAGCATTCGCTGATCCCCGATGTTGTTGCGATGGGGGCGTATCGGATGAGCCATGTCTGGGCTGTCACTCTCAAGGATTCTGAAGCGGTGACCAAGCTTGTTAGTGTAGGCGAGTTGTGTGTGAAAAACGGTCGCTGCTTGGTAATTGACCCGGCGAACCAGGATGTGCGGCTGAAACTTCACTGGCTGCTACACAACGTGCCAGACGAGGATGTCCGTGTTGCCTTTGCGCCGTACGGAAAGGTATCCGAAGTTACACGGGAGCGCTGGCGAGTTAAAGGTATGTTAGAAAAGGGCTCAACTACTAGACACGTCACGCTGAAGCTGAAAGCTGGCATGAAGCTCGACGACCTGCCGCATCAGCTGAATGTTAGCGGTGAGCTGGCGCTCGTTATTGTGCCAGGCAGACCGCCGCTGTGCCTACGCTGCCGGAGTACGGGTTACATCCGCAAAGAGTGCCGGGTTCCTCGCTGCGGAACCTGTCGACGGTTCGGGCATGAAGAGAGCCAGTGTGCTCGTACCTACGCTAGCATTGCCGGACCTGGGACCAGCGAAGACTCGTCGGAGTTAATAATGGACGAGGTGGATGCGGAGGAGGCTGCTGACATTAGAGGTCAGTCAACAAAACAGGACGCGCCTTCCATGACTGTTTTAACAAAGCATAAGGTGACGGTGCCCAGTCAAGAGAGTGAAACTCGGCAAGCCTTGCAAGATCCGTCACAGGACCATGAAGGCGAGTCAAAGGAAGCATCAGAAGATGTAATCAATTTTTCTGACGCTGAGGAGCATCTCAGCACTGAGCCTTCCTTTACTGATGCCATGGAGGTTGTGGAGGTTGGGCCGGAGACAGCAGCCTTTATTGCCGCGAAACGTCCACACGAGGAAAGCGTCGAGGGGACTCAGCTGCCAGGTGGCGTTTGTGGTGAGCCGCCGCCGAAAACTTCGGGCATCCGAAGAGCAACGTTAAGACCGAAGCCGAACTTCTCGGCCGACACGCGGCAGGCGGGGAAACCGCCTCCGTAGGTTTTGTGGTGTCCTGAACGATTTGTGGGTCGGCTGCCTACCGACCAGCGTCAGGAACATTCTGCAACCAAGCGGGGCGTGTGTGAGAAAAAATGACAGACGGTGCTTGGACTTCGTTTGTATGCAGCCCGACGTTCCGCTGGGAGGACAATACATGCACACATATGCCACTGTTCTTCAGAAGCGGAGGCCACGCAATCATGAAGGTAGGCACCATGCGGGTACGGGCGTCTCTCGCTAATACATGACTCTCAAGCTTAATTCGCCGTTACACGTAGCTACTTTGAATGTCAGAGGGCTGGGAGCGAGAAGGCGACAATGCCAGCTCAATCGCCTCCTTTTAGATAATGATATAGATGTAGCAGCTGTGCAAGAGTCAAAGATTGAGAGCCAAGAAAGCACTGACCGTATGGTGGCTTCTTTTCAAACAAACTTTTATGTGTGTGTATGCCATTTTGTTGGTGTATCGGGTGGATGCCTTTTATTTATACGTAACACGCTGGGAATAAGCGTAGAGTCCGTTTTTGCCTGTCCAAGTGGTCGGCTTTTGGTTACTGATTTTACCTACTGTAATTTATGCTGGCGTGTGTTGTGTTTGTATGCTCCCAATTAAGAACGCGAACGTGAAGTGTTTTTTGAGTCTATTGAATCGTGGTTGAAGGTCGACAAAATCTTGCTTGTACTTGGTGACTACAACTGTGTGTGCTCAGCTGTGGACCGAGCGGCGAAGTGTAAACCTCGAAGAGACAGAAGTTCCGAGCAGTTGAATGCACTTGTGCATGAATACGGCCTTGAGGATGTTGGTAGTGTGTTCTCCACTGGAAACCAACCAGAGTTCACGCACTTCCAGCGAGATAGCCATGCTCGATTGGACAGGGTGTATGCCTCGGTTGATCTTGTTTCTCTATGTACTGCATATGAGGTCAAACCTGTGTCTTTCAGCGATCATTGTCTCGTGAGTGCAGTGTTCGGTAGGGCAGGAAAGAAATCGCGCTTTAACTGGCACCTATGGAAACTGAATGCCAAACTTCTCGCCGATGAAGAGTTCCTTACGGAAGTTAAGACCGAGTTTGAAAGTCGTCTGACTATGCGACCAGTAAGTTTTGCTGCGGAATGGGACAGCTTCAAAGAGTGGGTCAAATTGAAATCCATAGAAAAGAGCAGTAAGGTGCGGCATAAAGAGAAAGAAAAAGAAAAAGAACTGAATGAACAACTCCAGTTTCTTTTGAGCATGGAAAGTTCAGTGCCAGGGCATTTCGCCAGTAAAATACGAAAGATAAAAAGTGAGATGGAAACAATCGACAGTGAAAGATACACAGCGGCTGTTATACGTGCAAGGGCTGAAAAACTTTGGGCTGGAGAAGTACCGACAAAACGAGCGCTAGCAGACGAGAAAAGATACGCCTGCCAGAAAGAAATAAGGAGTATAAGATATGCCGGCCATATCACTGAAGATGCTAAAGATATTCAGCGTGCGGTAACAGAGCACTTCGAAGAACTGCTTAGCGCTAAGCTTGAGACTGTAGGCGGCTTTCGAACAGATTTTCTAAGACTGATGCCTGCGCTGGATGACGAAAGTAAAGCGCGCCTAGAAACACCGGTAACGTTGCAGGAGATACTATCTGCAATAGATGACCTGACACCTGGGAAGGCCCCTGGGCCGGATGGTCTAAGCGCTGCCTTCTTTAAAACTTTTCAGCAGTATGCGGCTCAGTTTATGCTCGATGTAATCACTGAAGCTTATGAACGTAATACTGTTCCATTGTCTTTCGCTACATCGCACATTGTGCTAATACCCAAGACAGATGATCCGGAGAAACGACTGTTGGTGGGGTCATATCGACCGATTAGCCTCACCAATGTTGACTACAAGGTGTATATGGAGGTTTTAGCAAAAAGACTGCAAAGCGTAATAAAAAAACTGGTTGGGTCTCATCAAACGTGCCGCATCAAGGGTCGATCCATTGCCACGAATATACATGTCGCAAGAACCGTACTAGAATGTGTTGATGCACTCGGTGGTCAGATAGTCATGATGCAGTTAGATTTGGCGAAAGCCTTTGACCGTGTTTCTCACGAAATTCTTTTTTCCATTTTGGAGCATTCTAACCTTGGAAAAGTCATAGTGGAGGGTGTTAAAATGGCTTACGCGAACTGCACGACCCGTGTTATAGTGAATGGTGAACTGACTGAGAGCATCGCAGTACGTTCATCGGTAAGGCAGGGCTGCCCGCTCTCACCCCTGCTTTTTGCACTGTAGTTAGAGCCACTTTGCTTGGCTATCATTGATAGCGATCGCATTTTAGGGTTCAAGCTGCAATCAGCACACGTGAAAATGCTGGCATATGCTGATGACATAGCAGTGTTTTGTGCAACTAGAAAGAGCATCTGTGAAGTTACGGGTGTCGTCCAAACATTTTGTGATCAAACCGGATGTAAGATCAATTGGGAGAAAAGCTCTGGGTTTTGGCACGGTGATTGGGACGTGACACCTGATTTCTTCTGTAAGCTGCGATGGTCTGCTCTCCCAACGCGATATCTAGGCGTGCCTTTAGATTGTTATCGAGATGCCAACATGCACTGGATGGAAGAAACATCCAGAGCGAAAGAAAAAGCGGATGCGTGGCAAGGAAGGCAACTCTCAATGTTTTCGCGCGCTTCCATTTGCAATGTTTTTCTTATTTCAAGGCTGTGGTACCTCATGAATGTGTTGTGTGTCTCACGAACCTCAATTCAGAAAATGCACCGCGTTTTTGCTGTTTTTATTTGGGCATCCACATGGGAAAAAACCGTCCGGACGAATTTGTTTATTTCTGTTAAAAGGGGCGGGCTTGGCCTTGCCCATTTGTTCTTGCGACAAGTGGTTTCGCGATTTATATTCCTGCGTGATCAAAAAGATACCTTTCTAAAAACTGTGATGCAAGTGCGATTGCAGAGGCTGCTCCCTGAATGGATTATGTCATGTGAAAGCATGCCTGGTACTGTGACTGGCTACCTGCGCGAAGTTGTTTTTTCGTGCAAGTTGCTGGAAGTGCGGTTTTCTTTTGATTACCTTTTCAATGTTCCCAGGAAAAAACTGTATAAAGATCTCATTGACGTGATGCTGCCGGTGCCTTTTTACAGGGCATTACACTGTGGAGGCCCAGGGCAGGATGTTTTGAAAAGAGTCAAGAAGATGCCCGTGAGGCCATCTGCTAAAACGTTCCTTTTCAAACTTCACTCTAATACGCTCCCTGTTAAAACCTGGCTGAATGAAAAAGGTATCTTCGTCCCATGGACAACAAATTGCCTGTTGTGCAAAAATCCGGAGACAATTGAACATGTCTTCTTACAGTGTTGGGATGCTGTTTTTCTGTGGGACGTCCTCAAAAGGACAATTAAAAAGGAACTTCCCCTAACTCCGTACGGAATCAGATTCCTACCAGTGCAGAACGATGATGCACCTTATGATTTAATTATGCTTCTTGGTCTCCATAGTTTGTGGAAAACACGAATTCAGGTGCGTCACGCAGATATAAATACACGATCTGCGCGTGAAAACTTCATTGAAAGTGCGGTGTATATGCGCGAAACTTTCAGGATGCAGCAGGATCCGCCACAATGGCATTCTCTGTTAATGAGTTGGTGAACATGAAAAGATTTTAGCCGCGTACGCGTTAGCTCAAGTGTAGTTGACGTGTTTTATCATGTGTATTTTTGTTTTCTGTTTCACGGCAATAAAGAAAAAAAAAAAAAGCCCGGATAGCTCAGTCGGTAGAGCGTTAGGCTTTTAACCTAACGGTCGAGGGTTCGAGCCCCTCTTCGGGCGTAGTCTGCTTTTTTCTGTTTTAAGAATTTGTTCCGTCAACAATTCCTGTTGATGATTCGCGAGGGCAGCCCGGATAGCTCAGTCGGTAGAGCGTTAGGCTTTTAACCTAACGGTCGAGGGTTCGAGCCCCTCTTCGGGCGTAGTCTGTTTTTTTTCTGTTTTAAGAATTTGTTCCGTCAACAATTCCTGTTGATAATTCGCGAGGGCAGCCCGGATAGCTCAGTCGATTCTACTTCCGGGCGCCGAAGCAAACGGACGTTTAATCATGTGCTCCGTCGGAGCGGTATCAGCGGCCCAGTCTGGCCGCGGAAACAGGTTTTTGTCTGCCGTCGATGAAGATTACCAGGTCGTACTGCCAACTTTGCCGATAGGAAGAATTGTGATGAACACAATTTTTATGCACGCAGACCCAGCGGTTAAACCGTATCGCGTCGAGGACTTCAGAGATACTTTGGTTCATCTTGGTGCGCTCCCTTAAGTGCTTGCTTTGGGGGCGTATCAGATGAACCATGTCTGGGCCGTTACGCTCAAGAGTGCCGAGGCAACGAGGAAACTACTGGCGGCTAATGATGTCAAGGTGAAGAACCGGCCGTGTCTACTGATTGACCCGAATAACCAGGATGTGCGCCTGAAAATCCACTGGGTTTTGCATGGCGTTAGTGACGACGATGTCCGTGCTGCCTTGCTGCCGTACGGAACAGTGACTGACGTGTCCAAAGAGCGTTGGAGAGCCTTTGGTGTCGCAGACAAAGGGTCCACTACGAGAACAGTGGCCCTCAAGTTGAAAAATGGAATTTCAAGAGAGGACATTCCGCACCAGCTCAAGATAGCAGGTGAGCCCGCACTTCTTGTTGTTCCGGGAAGGGCGCCGCTCTGTTTGAGGTGCAAGGCCACAGATCATATTAGGCGGGATTGTAAAGTGCCGAAATGCAGCCTTTGTCGTCGCTTCGGCCACACGGATGAGCAGTGTGTCAAAACATACGCCAGTGCAACAGGGCCTGCAAGAACCAACGACTTCTCAGAACACCTCATGGACGAGGTGGACGTCGCGGAAGTCACCTGTGCGGAAGATAGTGCGAGGGCAAAGGTCTCAAAGGAGGGAACAAACCAGCCCCCTCAACTCGAGGGAAATTCTGAGCGACAAGAAGCCCTGCAACATGAAAAGAGCGCTGCGGGCGAGGCCACCGAAGCAAGTGTTGCTGCTATCGGTGCCAGTGGTAAGTCGACGCCAACGTCTTGAAAGGAACAGGCACCGATGGACACGCGCGAAAGTACAAGTAATAGTGCGACCACGAAACGCACGCGCGACGTAACCGACGCAGCGGGCGCCCCGACAAGACCGATCAAGAGGAACCGCCCCACAAAGCGGCCTCTCTACGTCGGCCATCTTTCAAGCCAAAGCCCACTATTCCGCCTGACCGGAACCCACCAGGGTTGCAGCCTTCGCCATGAAGGAGCCCCGAGTTAGTGGCTGCTCGGGCCGCTTCTGGGGCTCAAGGATTCCTGATGCGGCCTGGAGCGGCGACAAATGCAGTGTCGCTCTGTTTCAACGCCACCAGCATGAACTAGTGATGCCACCTTGGAGCATTGTTTTTCGGTCATGCCAGCCTGTACTGCACAGTTTGTCCGCTCCTGACCCCAATGTACCAGGTAAGATCGTGCGGCTCGTTTGATTCATTTTCAGCATGGCGGTTGAACCAGAAGTAGCTCTACGTGTAGCCTCGCTTAATGTGCGAGGGTTGTCAGCCAGGCGAAAACAGTACCAAGTCAGCCGTCTGTTGTTAGATAACGATATAGACGTAATGGCGGTACAAGAAACGAAAGTGGAGAGTGATGAGCAAACGAGCCGCATGGTCGAGCCCTTCTCTGCTCGCTATAATATTTGCGTGTGCCATGCGGTTGGTACCTCGGGTGGCTGTGCGCTGTTCTTGCGGAATTCTTTGGGCATTTTAGTAGAAGCAGTGACTGTGAGTGATAATGGCCGTTTCGTTGCCTGCGATTTCTCTTTGACGGGTGTACAGTGGCGTGTCATGTGCGTGTATGCTCCTAACAGAGAGGATGATCGGCGTAGTTTCTTTGAGCGAATCGGTGTCTACTTGAAATGTTCAAAGAGCATCATTCTACTCGGCGATTTCAACTGTGTCTGCTATGCCGAGGACAGGTCAGACAAGAGGTCGGTGCGAGACAGAAGTGCTCTCCTACTAAGCACGTTAATGCAAGAATGCGAAATGGAAGATGTCGGTCATGTTTTGGCTTGCAGCTCTTCACACTTTACGCACTACCAGCGTGCAAGTCACGCCAGGCTGGATCGTGCCTATGTCTCTTTGGCTCTGCTACCAAGGTGTTCGGATTATAAAGTTAAACATGTTTCTTTCAGCGACCATAGCTTAGTGGCTTTTACTATAGGCACAAAGAAAAAAAACTCGAAATTTTGCTGGGACCTATGGAAGTTTAACGTTAAGCTCCTTGATGATGTTTTTGTAAATGAGGTTAAAATGAAGATACAGCGATTGCTTGAAAGTGAGCCTTCGAAATCTATCGCGGCGTGGGAAATATTCAAGCAAGAAATTAAAATAGGCGCTATAGAAAGGAGCACCGTCCTGAGACAAGAAGAAAGGAAGAAAGAAAAAGAACTGCAGTGCGAGTTAAGTTTCGTTTTAAGCTTGGAAAATCTGCAGCCCGGAAAATATACCGCACAGATCAGAAAACTGAAAGCGCAGTTAGAATGTGCAGATAAAGAAAAATACATGGGAGCAATAATACGAGCCCGGGCGGAAAGGTTGTTCATGGGTGAAGCGCCGACGAAACGCTCGATAAATGATGAAAGGCGATACGCGAAACGAAACGAAATAAGACAGATAAGATACGGAGATACGGTTACTAGTGACGGCGAGGAAATAAAAATGGCCTTTTTTGAGCACTATCGCAACCTGATAGGGCGCCAACGGCCAGTGGAAGAAGGTTTCGAACAAGAATTTCGTGCATTAATTCCAGCATTGGACGCAATTGTTACAGCAGGTCTGGAAGCGCCAATAACTGTAAATGAGATTGAAAAAGCTATTGAGGAACTAAGCCATGGGAAAACACCTGGTCCAGACGGTGTTGGTGCAGCATTGTACAAGTTGTTTAAGAGCGAAATCGCAACCGCCTTGCACCGAGTGATTTTCCAGGCGTATGAAGAAAACTGCATCCCTCCGTCCTTTCGTGAAACACACGTTGTACTGGTTCCAAAAAGTGACGATCCTTTAAAGCTCTTATCTGTAACATCATATCGTCCAATCAGTCTGACTAACGTTGACTATAAAATTTTTATGAAGGTTCTTGCGAGTAGGTTACAGAAGGTCATTAAGGAAATAGTAGGGCATCATCAGACTTGTGGTATTAAAGGCCGAACAATAAGTGTAAACATTCATGTAGCTAGAAGAATTCTAGAGTGTTGTGACGCTTGGGGTGACCACGTTGCAATGCTCCAGATAGACCTTGAGAAAGCCTTCGACCTTGTTGATCATGGCATACTTTTTCAAATACTAGAACATATTAAAGTTGGATCTATTTTATTAGATGGAATAAAAATGGCTTACAACGAATGTTATACTAAGGTTGTTGTAAACAAGCAACTAACGAAAAATATTCCTGTGATGTCATCAGTTAGACAAGGCTGCCCACTATCGCCCTTGCTATTTGCGATTTACCTCGAACCCTTTTGCCAAAAGATCATTCACTGTGAACGTATACACGGATTCAGACTGATGGCTAGCGAAGTTAAAATTTTGGCGTACGCCGATGACATTGCTGTCTTTTGTCAAGACAAGGAAAGTATTAGTCAAACAGTGCACTTAGCAAAGAAGTTTTGTCAGATGTCGGGTAGTTCAATAAACTGGGACAAATGTATGAGCTTTTGGCATGGAAGTTGGGATTCCACTCCTGAATCCCTCGAAAACATAAAATTCTCGACACTACCAGTGAAATATCTAGGGGTCCCACTTGAACATTGCAAAGACGCAAATGATTATTGGGTGCAAGAGACTGAACATTATCGGGAGAAAACACTAGGGTGGGGCGGAAGGGAGCTCTCCATGTTCGCCCGTTCAACTGTGTGAAATTTGTTTATTGTTGCTAAAGTTTGGTATGTTCTTCAAGTGTTGTGCATGTCGCGAGTCAGTATTCAAAAGCTACACAGAGTTTTTGCTGTTTTTTTGTGGGGTTCAGTGTGGGAAAGAACAAGTCGTACCAATCTCTTCCGCCCGGTTAGAGAAGGGGGACTCGGTCTTACTCACTTGTTTCTGAAACAGATTGTGTCTCGCTTTATGTTTCTGCGTACACAGAGCCATCCATTATTGCGCACTGTGATACAGGTGCGTCTATGGCACGAGTTACCAGGATTTGTTGTGTCTTGTTCTGAATTAAGGCGAACAAGTATTCGTGGTTTTTTGCGTGAAGTCGTACTGAGTTTCCGAATGTTAAATGTTAGATTTTCCAAAGAATACCTGTCTTCAATAACAAAGAAACAATTGTACAAAGATTTACTAGATGTAATGCTCCCGGTCCCAATGTATCGCACCATATACGGTGCAGGGCCAGAAATGAACGTCCTGAAAAGGGTAAAGAAAATGCCCGTGCGCTCGTCAACAAAGACATTTTTTTTTTCTACTACACAGCGGAACACTGCCGGTTAAACCGTGGCTGGAGGATAAGGGAATATTTGTCCCTTGGTCAGTGAACTGTATAATCTGTCGAAAGCCCGAAACCGTTGAGCATATTTTTCTTGAATGTTGGGACGCGATATTCCTTTGGGATATTCTGCAGCGCACGCTCAAAAAGCAGCTTCCAATTTCCCCTCGGGGTATCCGCTTCCTCCCGGCAGCTGATGAAGGGGGATTACCCCTCGATATGATTATTCTACTGGACCTGCACAGTCTATGGAAGACCCGTATGGCTGTGAGAAATGCTGATGAACATGTCCGTCCTGCGCGAGAGTACTTTATGGAAAATGTGGTCTACATCAAACAAGTGTTGAAAAGCCGAGGTGATCCACCTGAATGGCTACCGGAAATGGACAAGCTAGTCAACTTGAAGCCCTTTTAAGCGACGTACTGTCCAAGAAGGCTGGACGTCTTTTATTAACCATTGTACTGCGGTAGTGTTAAATATGTATTTATGTTGTCCAGGCAATAAATAAAAAAAAAAGCAGCCCGGATAGCTCAGTCGGTAGAGCGTTAAGCTTTTAACCTAACGGTCCAGGGTTCGAGCCCCTCTTCGGGCGTAGTCTGCTTTTTTTTTTCTGTTTTAAGAATTTGTTCCGTCAACAATTCCTGTTGATGATTCGCGAGGGCAGCCCGGATAGCTCAGTCGGTAGAGCGTTCGGCTTTTAACCTAACGGTCGAGGGCTCGAGCCCCTCTTCGGGCGTAGTCTGCTTTTTGTCTGTTTTAAGAATTTGTTCCGTCAACAACTCCTGTTGATTATTCGCGAGGGCAGCCCGGATAGCTCAGTCGGTAGAGCGTTAGGCTTTTAACGTAACGGTCCAGGGTTCGAGCCCCTCTTCGGGCGTAGTCTGCTTTTTTTTTATGTTTTAAGAATTTGTTTCGTCAACAATTCCTGTTGATTATTCGCGAGGGCAGCCCGGATAGCTCAGTCGGTAGAGCGTTAGGCCTTTAACCTAACGGTCCAGGGTTCGAGCCCCTCTTTGGGCGTAGTCTGCTTTTTTTTTCTGTTTTAAGAATTTGTTCCGTCAACAATTCCTGTTGATGATTCGCGAGGGCAGCCCGGATAGCTCAGTCGGTAGAGCGTTCGGCTTTTAACCTAACGGTCGAGGGTTCGAGCCCCTCTTCGGGCGTAGTCTGCTTTTTTTCTGTTTTAAGAATTTGTTCCGTCAACAATTCCTGTTGATTATTCGCGAGGGCAGCCCGGATAGCTCAGTCGGTAGAGCGTTCGGCTTTTAACCTAACGGTTCAGGGTTCGAGCCCCTGTTCGGGCAGGTGACATTTTTGTTTCTCGCTAGCTCGCTTTTCATGGCGGCTTGTGTCGCGTGGTTGTTAAGCATAACAATAAACGAGTTTCCGTCCCCATACTCGAAGAAGGGTGAAATGCCAGGGGTGAAAATGCGTGCGCAATTGTTCGTAAAAAGTATCAGCGAAACCATGACTCGCAGTGCTTTCGTAAATGAAAGGGTGCAGACTACACAGGCCGCTCGTTATCCCACGCCACATGCAAGGACCGGCTCATCCAGAAGGAAAGGCCCGGGGCGTGGTATGGAAAATCCTCTGCTTCGAGTGCATGACTTCGTAGGTTGCGGAAACGAAGAATTTCACAGAAAGGGTGAAGCAGGAGAAATCTTTTCACAGACAAATAAACAGAGAGCGACGTGCAGGGGCCGGGCGCATTGGGACAAAAGGGTTGAATTAGACACAAAAATTGTGACGGAGACTGAACCACACATGCGCAGGTAGACAGAAGGCTCCTGTCTGACTGTTGAGACGTTTTGCAGACGCGGGAGAATGTTAATTGTTTCCTGGGAACTGTTCTCTCTTCTTACACCCGGTGGCTTAAAATTTTAGTAGCCCGGCGTTCAACCAAAGGGCAGCGCCCCTTGCCTGCACTCACACCTTAAAATGGAAGTATAAATTGATGTTTACTTTCTCTATTTTTTTATTCGTCTTTTTTTAATCAACATCACCACCATGTAAAAAATTAGAACGACGCTTAATTTCGCCTTGATAATAAGAATATACGTCCCCGGAATATACGTCTCCGGTATATATCGCTTCGGCAAGAATGTACCAGGACAAAAATTAAAGAGCACTGCAGAATCTGCACTGAAGTAATGCGAAAGTACGGATGCTACTGTTGGCTGCTTCTTGTTGCTTCATGTTTCTTATATCACTTCTTGTTTACCCATTTTAGCCTTTGGTACTTTCAGACCACCACCAGTGACGAAGGACGAGGTCAAGAAAGCATTAGAAACTATGAAAAGGGGGAAATCAGCTGGAGAGGATCAGATAACTACGGATTTGCTGAAGGACGGGGGGGATATCGTGTTAGAAAAACTGGCCACCTTGTATACGCAGTGCCTGGTGTCATCGACGGTACCGGAACCATGGAAGAATGCAAACATTATCCTCATTCATAAGAAAGGGGACTCTAAGGACCTTAAAAATTACAGACCAATCAGCTTACTGTCTGTTACGTATAAGGTATTTACTAAAGTAATCGCTAATAGAATCAGGACAACCTTAGACTTCAATCAAGCAAAGGATCAAGCAGGGTTTCGGAAACGGTTCTCTACTATCGATCATATCCATACCATCAATCAGGTGATAGAAAAATGCTCGGAATATAACCAGCCCTTATACATAGCATTCATTGATTACGAAAAAGCCTTTGACTCAGTTGAAACCTCGGCGGTGATGCAGGCACTGCGAAATCAGGGGGTAGACGAGCCGTACGTGAAAGTGCTGGAAGATATATACAGTGGCTGCACAGCAACCATAGTTCTGCATAAAGAAAGTAACAAAATTCCCATAAAGAAAGGTGTTAGGCAAGGAGACACAATCTCCCCAGTACTATTCACAGCTTGCTTAGAGGAAGTACTCAGAGAGTTGGAATGGGAGCAGTTAGGGATAAGGGTAGATGGAGAATACCTCAGTAATCTGCGATTTGCTGATGACATTGCCTTGCTAAGCAACTCGGGAGATGAACTACAAATAATGATTGATGACCTAGACAGGAAAAGTAGAAAGGTAGGCTTGAAAATCAATATGCAGAAGACTAAGGTAATGTTCAACAGCCTCGGGAAGGAACAGCAGTTTACATTAGGTAGCGAAGTACTGGAAGTAGTAAGCGAATATGTCTACTTAGGACAGGTAGTAACCGCAGATCCGGACCATGTAAAGGAAATAACAAGAAGAATAAGATTGGGATGGAGCGCATTTGGCAGGCACTCGCAGATTATGTCTAGCAGCTTACCGGTATCGCTAAAGAGGAAAGTATATAACAGTTGCATCTTACCTGTACTCACCTATGGCGCTGAAACGTGGAGGCTAACCAAGAGAGTTCTACTTAAGTTGAGGACAACCCAGAGGGCTATGGAACGAAAAATGGTAGGGGTAACATTAAGAGATAGGAAGCGTGCAGAGTGGGTCAGAGAAATAACTCAAGTTACCGACATTCTAGTGGAAATTAAGAAGAAGAAATGGACATGGGCAGGACATGTAGTGCGAAGAGAGGATAACCGATGGTCGCTTAGGGTAACAAACTGGATTCCAAGGGAAGGAAAGCGCCGCAGGGGGCGGCAGAAAGTTAAGTGGGCGGATGAGATTAAGAAGTTCGCAGGGGTCAAGTGGATGCAGCTAGCACAGAACCGGGTTAAGTGGAGAAATATGGGAGAGGCCTTCGCCCTGCAGAGGGTATAGTCAGGCTGATGATGATGACTTTCAGACAGCGCGCCAATCCCTTCCTATGCCCTTTTTGGGATTTATTTCCGCTTGCGGAACATCGCAATTTTGACCTCACCCTAATTCATTATTAATTTAAACAGCGCGAACACGAAGACAAAGGACAAGATAAAAGAAAGCCACTGTACCAACTCGCCCAATAAAGTACCTTGGCTCACCCTAATTGCCTGCCTTAATTAATTATATCTTTGGTACTTTCAAATTGCGCGTCCGTAGCTTCCTATGCCCTTTTTTGGCTCGACTTCAGGTTGCGTGACGTCACATCATTGACGTTACCTTAACTGACTGATTTATTTACTATTTTAGTATTTGATACATTCAAATGCGCCGCCAAGCCATTGGCTAATGCGACCATTTTTGCCTTGATTTCTACATTTTTACTTATAATTTATTATCTAACTAACCTATCGGCCTAATATTTTTTCGGACACAATATTACGTTACCTCTATCGATTGACACCAATCATTAACCTCTACAACTTCTCAGTTACTCACAATTGCTTCGGACACAATTTTTCGGACGCGGTCTGCGGACAGAAATTTGTGAAAATAGCGAAGCAATGCTTTTGCATTAAAAAGTCACAATTTGCGAAGTTAGAACAAATGTCCCCAGAAGGGTGCAATCTAACATTACGCTTTCGCTTCACCTGGAAGCGAAAGTTCAGCTGATGTTACTGTCAATAACTGTAACCGATTTTTATTGCGAAAGCAATACTGCTTCCACTTTCTGCCATTGATGGTCGTGGCTCCTCTCACACAGTTGCGCGCCTCGTGACCGCGTGACGTCAATACAGACCGAGAGACGCGGACCTAGCTAGCGCCATCGATGGCGGAGGTCAGGCTTCACAGGCCGGCTGCGCCGCTGCCGAGAGGAAGGGATAAAACGCGGGGCTGCAGCGGCGCTCCTCTCAGTGCGCTATGTCGGATGATGTGTACAAGGCGAGGCTGGAACGATCTGCTGCGGCCAAGCGACGGAGCCGTGCCGAAGAAACAGACGAAGTGCGGGAAGAACGGCGAGTTAAACACCGTGCGTATGTATCAGCCTGGCGAGCACGCCGGTCAAGATCGCTGTATACGGAAAGGCCAAGTGAAACTTCGGAGACAAGTTATGGACGAATATAGGCATTCCGACCATAGAGAAAGAGATTGGTAAAGAGCGGACACTCGGCGAAAACTGGCCCCAGGAAATGACGCGTGACTTGTGCTGCCGCCGATTGATGGATGGCGGCACCAGCGCGGGCATGCGCGGACGCGCGCGCGACGGCACTCGCTTCAGAGGTAGCCCGCCGGAGCAGACGACAGAACGTTGTCGAAGGGAGCGAGCAGTCGTCTGCTCGTGCCTCACCGCGCCTGTGCGGCACAGACCGCATATTTTTATCTCTTGTGGGCTGCTACGCGGAATGACTACGGTTTGGAACGACGTCAAGGTGAGCAACGTTTTTTGCTGAACTACGCTGCATTTGAAGCATTTTACCATGACCACGCCGGCCGGTGTCAATTAAGTTTCGCAGCTCGTGAACATTCGCGCCGGCTGTTCAGGCGCAGTTCGTGACGCTCCGGCAGTTTCCAACCGCAGCGAGGTTTAATATGTTGTGTTCCAGGGAAACTGAGCTTCGTTTCGAACAGTTGATCTCAGCACGCTGGACAAAGTCGCATGTGAAGGCACCAAGGCATGCCGTTGCGCCAACATGGCGTATTAGCCGGCCGGTGCGGCCAGGCCTGACGCGGTTTGCCGAGCGGCTAGTTTTCCTAAGTGTCGCGTTTAACAGGGCGATGGTAAGGTGAGAAATGTTGAATTCTCGACTTTCTTGTCAAACTGCGCAGTATTTCATGCAGTTTAGCTCAGTACGGCGGCGACTGCGCTTCACAAAGTCGCGCGTGAAGGGCAAGCTAAAGGCATGACAAGGCGTGCTGGTCGCGGTGGCGTGAGGTGGTTTTGCGTGGTGTCGCGTTTAACAGGGCAACCGCAAGTTGAGAAATGTTTCATTCTTGTCAAACTGTGAGGCATTTCGGGTAGTTTAGCTCAGCACGACGGTCTGCGCTTCACAAAGTCGCGTATGAAGGGCAAGCTAACAGGCGTGCTTGCCGGCTGCGGTGAGGCCAGGCCGCGGTTTTGCGAACAGCTAGTTTTGCGTGGTGTCGCGTTACATTTAACGGGACAACCTTAAAGTGTGAAATGTTTTATTATGCTGCAAGCTTCACCTGTTCAGTGCTTTTGAGGAATATTTTAGTTTAGTGGGATGGCATTCTCGAGGCATTGCAGATGAAGCTATGTGATGTTAAGAAGATAGTGAGAGACCGGAAAGCGTGGCGTGACATGGTCCATAGGGTCACGAAGAGTCGGACACGACTGAACGCCTGAACTGAACTGAACTGACTTAGTTTAGTGGCTGTTATTTCACTCAATGTAGAAATGCATTTTCAGATAGGTTCGGTTAGCCTGCATTTCCTGACCTCTACGTTGCAAGAGTAGCTTTTGTATCAATTTTATGAATGACAGCTTTTCTGTTCTGGACCATAAATGCTGCTCACCAAGTCTTCAGTACGCACCCACTTGCACAGATGTGTGCGCGGTGCAGTGGCCTTGCATTTCATTGCAACCTTCTGCATCATGTTCATTCCTTTTCCAACAGCACTGCATGGACCCACGGACTACAGCCAAAGCACGGCACATGCAACGAGTGAACGGTGTGGCCTTCCCCCAAGCGTCAGTACTCCTCTCTGCCCTGAACAATACAAGCTACCCTTGCTAAGGTAGCCGCGACTGGGACTATGTAGTTTATGTATAATGCATGTTTTGTTGCATATCATTTGCCATAATTCGGAAATCAACGTTATGCTATTTTTTGTCTCTACCTAAGTGCTGTTTCTCGCCTTGTGTATTTTTATTTTTCTGTGCTGTGCACATCTTCCTAATGCTTGCCAAGTTTTGTCAATGCATCCGTCTACATCTGCTGCGTCTCTTATGTGTTTTATATGCAGCAAAATAAATGTTCATTTCACAAAGCACTTGGCGTCTTTTCTGCAATATTGTTTTGCAAAGGCTGTGGCGCAGCTGCTTTGATGGCCAGTTTTTTTCATGCTGTTATGCATGCTGAAAATAAATACAAACACTAGCAGACCATGTAAAACCAAAATAATGCGCCAAAAGGGCAGGGAAGGGCGCAGCGCATGCTATAGCATTCAAATCGCGCGCCTTTGGGCAAGACCGGAAGTAGTTGTCGCCGGCCGCTTGGTGCGCTACAGTCAAATGGGCCGCTGGGCAATATGGGAGTGTCCGCTCTTTACCAATCTCTTTCTCTATGTTCCGACGACTATGTCATCACCGATGTACAGACCAAAAGCCATTTCTTCACGGACCAGCAAAGCGTATTCATCGCATTAAATAAAGAAAAATTCCAGTAGAACCATGATGTGTACAGAGTGAATCCATGCAAAGCCATACAGGGCAACAATGTCCAAACTACCAGCAGAACAAAGGCGGTTCTTCCGCAATCTTCCAGGCTTACCCAAGCTAAGCCACAGCCAATTTTTTTACCTAGAACTACTTTTATGGTTTTAGCTTGAGGGTAATTTGCATATTTATTACAAACTTTTCTTCCTTTTCACCTGTTGTGGTTCCTTTTGTGCCATAAGTCTTAAGACTGCGTTACCCCGTGGAGAGCGGCAATACTGTATGCTACAGCGCTTCCACCCGTCCTCTTGAAAGTGGCCAAACACTGAAGCGATGCGGAGCGTTCGTTACAACAAAAAAGCACAAGCCTAAACGTAACCTATATAAACCTTACCGGATCACATGTCGATGGACTTTTTCGCCATTTCTTCTCTACTCCTATACTGCCTGTAAGTGACAGGCACCCAGAGGAGCCAAATCCCAAACAATGGTTACATCTGTTCTCTAATTAGGAATCAAGCAAAAAGGTGCAATTTCGTTAGCACATTGTTTCGGAAGGATTCAGTCTATAAGGACCAAATATTGCTTAGGGGACATTTTTTCCTAGAGGCATCTTCCTCAGGGGCCTTTTCATCTGGTTACGTTTTTCCGAGGCCGTATCCTTCGGGGACATTTTTTCCTGGATGTTTTTACCTACACCCATCATTTCCACCACCAATTCCTCTCTCTGGTTGTTTGCTGAAGGCGACCTGCTTTCAAAATATGGGCCTCGGATTCCCGAACTGAAATGCGCACGTAAAAGGGTCGTCGCTGACGAAGCGACAAGACACAGGCACCGAAGTGGCGAAACGCATCGAAAGGATTTATGTTTTCGTGTTTACCACATGTTTACAGCTAAGCAGATCAAAATAGTGGAGCTAACCGACATACACACGTAGGCCTCTATTAATTAAAATACTATCGTTCCCTACCTCTAACGAGCTGGCGATTCCGACTCTTTCTGTGTGTTCCCGTGAAAATACTGTGGTCACATGTTCGAGGACCTTTTACAATACAGGAGAACCCCCTCCTTAGAATAGGTGAAAGCATTTTTGCAATTATGACGACGCCTTGCACGTGGTCAGCTTCGGCGCTGGTGCCAGAGCAGGCAATAGAGAAACTTTTTTGCGAAGAGAAATTATTGTTTCGAAAGCCGTGTCGAATGGTTGCACAAGCGTTCGTGAAGATACCATTCCAAATCATAGTCATGATGGATGCTCTCAGTATACTGCCTGTTACTATAGTGGGTAAAAGTGCTTAGTGCCGCTAGTCCGGAACCTTTCAAACTTTCCGGAAGTCGTAGAGCACAAAATAGGTACATTTTGCACCCGCTTGGAGCAACGCAATGTATACCTCGCCTCAGGAACAGCTTACGGCCTCGCAGGAAGTTAGCTAATTCAAGTTTCAGCTCTGTTACGTTTCTTTGAGCGCCTGCGTGCGAACAGGCCGCTTTCTTTAAATTCTGTGTGCAGTTTCTTTCGCAAGTTTTTTTTAAAGCGTTTCTAATGCCGCCTCATTAGATGTATTCTGTTCGACTAAGAAGGAAATAAATACTCGCAACGTTGCCGAGAATGTGCCTACATAGCTATAGGCGCAAAAACGGCATCTGGGCTCGTGCTTTTGTTCGTATACAATAAAAATTGAACCCCTTGCGCGGAAGCCTTGCCATTTCATAAAAGCGAAGCACCCGCGCAAAACGAAAACGCGACGGGAGGCAGACCATTCAACGTGGGAGCTGACCATCAGCTGCTGATCTTGTTGCCGCAGGTAAAATAGGTGTACACAGTATACGAAAACAAACATACTCAAAAAAGACCAAAGTTGGAGAACATGCATATGGAGACGGCGGTTTCCTCCTCGCGCGCGTTTGTGTGCGTGTGTGCTTGCGTGTATATGCGCGCGCGCGAATGTATTTCCGGGTTATTCCTGCAATAAAACGAACATTTGATTGTCACTGTTTTTGTAGTCTCTTTTGCGTTCTTATCGCGTCTTTTTCCGCCGTTCCTTCACTGCAAGCATCCGAATCGGCTCGTCTAGCTTCACATCGTACATTACTCAGTATCGTACTTTATTTTTATTCTGATAAGATATATAATTTCCTATGAATAACGGTTCTACGCAACCCCGAGTAGTGTGCGGCCAACGCATCACCTAATTAGGTTATGCTTAATTCCACGACTCCACTTGCACTGCTGTCGGGGCCTGTCTACGATGACACACTCCAACCGCTGGGAAATGTGGATTTTAGTACGACGGCTGTCGCCTGCAAAATGTCCATTTCGTGCCAGTTTGAACGCATTTTAACAGACAAAAGAAAAAGAAAAAAAGGAGTAATAATAATGCCAATCCGGCTCCGCGGATAGCTTCTCGGACAGATGATCAGCGTTATGTGGTTTCGCTCGCCCCGACTCCCACCTGTGCTTGCCTTTGTTCTTACGTTGCATGTCAATGTTGAAATATGCAAAGTCGGATCCAGCATTTCAAGTAAGCCACATGAACGTGGCTTTCGCTCGCCCCGACTCCCACTTGTGCTTGCCTTTGTTCTTACGTTGCATGTCAATGTTGAAATATGCAAAGTCGGATCCAGCATTTCAAGTAAGCCACATGAACGTGGCTTTCGCTCGCCCCGACTCCCACTTGTGCTTGCCTTTGTTCTTACGTTGCATGTCAATGTTGAAATATGCAAAGTCGGATCCAGCATTTCAAGTAAGCCACATGAACGTGGCTTTCGCTCGCCCCGACTCCCACTTGTGCTTGCCTTTGTTCTTACGTTGCATGTCAATGTTGAAATATGCAAAGTCGGATCCAGCATTTCAAGTAAGCCACATGAACGTGGCGTTTAGATTCAGTTTATTCTCTTTTATTTTTCTCTTGTTGGGGGGCCGGACACTTATTGATTGGCTTCTGGATCTCGCATTATGCCAAGCATCTGCCTGTAGCACACTACGCAAATTTTTAAGAATTGTACCACAGCGCACACACGTCGCAGTGTCTGAAGATTACTTGCGATGAAAGAAAGACGCTATAACTTTCCCACTCTCAGTGACCGCTAAAAGTGTGCCGTGAGGGGAAGGACTGAGAGAAGGAGGAGAAAAAGCGACGCTTTGGTGGAGGGCTGCGGGTTAATTTTTACCCCGTGGGGCTCTTTCAATGGCGCTGGGCTGCGGAGCGCGAGGCCACGAGACCGAGCCCCGGACACAACGGCCGCATTTCGAAAATCCTCACCCAAACAATGCTGAATAGGAAAATGCAGTTCGGACACCCGCTCACGCTGCCGTCCCTGGTAACGAGGCGGTTCACGAGCTATCCCGAGCTCTCTACTTTCGGGTAGCCGTCGAGCCCCCCGAACACTCGGCATATGACGAGCGTCTGCAAAATTACGGGGAAATCATCGACCATTATAAATTGGGACGTGCACTGGTACCGCCGCCAGATGTTAGCCTAAATAATAGAGAAGCTGTCGCGAGGAGGCGGCTACAAACTAATGCGTTCATGAACCCGGTCTGGGCGTTTCACGCGCTACCAGACCTTGGGGACAATGATATATGCAAACACTGTGGGGCGAGAGAGACCCTCGATCACATATAATTTGGGAGAGCCCACAATCTCGAGGGATAGGACAAAATATTACAAGTAGAGTAGCCTGGGATACCTTGCTGCGAAGCGCGGACCCTGCGATCCAGCACCGCACCGTCCATCTGGCGGAAGAGGCCGCAACAAGCCAAAGGCTACCTGCCAGCCTCTAATCCACGGTCGCACGACTCCCCGTCTTCCCCGGCACGCGTGCCGGGGGCGGGGAAGAGGACACCCATTTCCGATGGAATTAAAAGTTGTGCAACCAACCAACCATCGTTGGAGACGATATGCGAAAGAGGCCCGTGCGCTACGCGCTCTCGGTCGCGCGCTATCTTTATAAACACTGCAGGGGATCAAAATTAACCTGCTGCCCTGCACCACAACGCCAATTTATCTTTACTTTTCAATCGATCGTTCATACCTTCCCTGCTTTCCGGACAAAGTAACCTTCCTACCTTTCGTTTTTTTTTTTAACTCTCTCGATACTGAACAATACTCTGTAATGCCCTCTTCTCGCTGAAAAATGATCTCAAGGACGTTTCCAAGCTGATGGACGAGTTCCCCGGCTTCTTGGGACTGCCTTCCGTCGGCGTGCGCCGAAAGGGCCCTCCGGGCCATGCATAGCAAAATTACTTTAGAAAAGTAATTAAATTACATTACTAATTACTTCACTGAAAATTGCAGAAAAGTAATAAATTACATTACTCATTTATACTAAACGTAATGACAAAAATTAGAGTAATTTCATTACTGTAATTCAGTTACTGTCATGTCTGCTCCGGGCCATTGCAGCTGGAGGTGAGTGGGCGCCGCTGTAATATACCGGAGGGTTGCGAAACATGAACGGAAGCGCGCACATGCGGCCGGTGTTCGTGCTCTCCTGTGCGTGGCAGCATGGGAAGACTACACACTGACCGAACTGTTTCAGAAGGAGGGCTATTTTGGAGCAGTAATTATTCATCTTCCGAATGCTTGTTGTTCAAAATTGCTGACAGAAAAAAAAAAGAAGTGAGACGTCTACACCAGTACGACAGCCTTAAACTCTTTACAAGCATGTATAGCGTCAGCAAGTTGGTGTCCTTTTCCTTCCTTTCCTTTTTTTTTTTACTGAAGGCTCTTCAGAAATAAAAACGGCAACGCAGTGAAACGTCTACTTGCAGAGGGAGCGCCCACCGAGTTGATCAAGCATTTCTTTGCGGATGCCGTGCACACAACGTCTTGGAGCTGATCTTATTCTATCGTGCATCTAAAAAGAAAAACAAAACAGAGGTCCCAGTTGTGTATTTGCAATTGCACAGAACGCAAGGGTAACCAAAATGCTTTCGTTTTTAAACCACTCCCAAAAGCGGACTACTTGCCTTGTCTTGAAGTACGCGCTAGTGATCGCAAGCGCAAAGTAAAAACAGCCAGCCCGGAGTATTATGCTTTATCCTCGTCACCAATCATCGTTTCGAAAATTGACAGCGAGAAGTTAGCGACAGAAACCCACACATCTGGTGGGTCTAATAAAATACAAAAGATGTCAAACGTAATTTCAGTCATGCTGCAAAAATATAAAGACCTGACCTGAAGGATGTCGTCCATTCTCCAGAGCCATTCATAATATTTCTTCTATTTTGTCTATGAAAGCAGACGCGTGGTAACTGTTACTAGCGACGGACACCCCGACCACGCCATGGGTGAAGGTAGGTGGAGGGAGGGAAACAGTAAAGTCCGAAAGGGGCACCACAGTACTGCGTGGGGTTCTTCAGCGTGTCCTCATATCGTACATATAGACTATTCATGGGAGGCGAAAAATCGTAGCGGTAACATTAAGCGACAGGAAGCGTGCAGAGCGGGGGCTCATAGAAATAATTCAAGTTACTGACATTCTAGTGGAAATCAAGAAGACATGGGCATGGGCAAGACATGTAGTGCGAAGAGAGGTTAACCGATGGTCGCTAAGGGTAACAAACTGAATTCCAAGGGAAGGAAAGCGTAGCAGGGGGCGGCAGAAAGTAAGGTGGGCGGATGAGGTAAGAAGTTCGCAGGGTTAAGTGATGCAGTTATCACAGAATCGGGAAAATAGGAGAAATATGGGAGAGGCCTTCGCCCTCCAGTGGGTATAGGCAGGCTGATGATGATGATGGTGATGATGATGATATCGTACATAACACAGATGTCCTTAGGCTTTTGTTTCCATTGAAACGCTACCAGCGTGGCCGGCATTCGGTTCGTGTTGAGCAGCCGACCGTGTAACCACGGGCTACCAAATGGCTGGTATCGCCAGTGTAGCACGTGGATTCTCCCACGTTCTCCTAAAGTGCTTTTCCTAAGAGAATGACTCTTTAGGGAACGAAAAGAAGACCCACTCTGTGCTGTGTAGGAGGGTAGAAAGCAACAAAAGGGTCGGCAGTTGTCTAGCTGTAATTTACGACCAAACTGTACCTATGTACTTTCAGCAATCAACAACATATCAAGAAATGGTTGACTGTTCAAGACGATGCAGAAGTACGAAAAATTCGCTAGGACACAGAAAGGACACAATACACTGCGCTGTATCTTGCCTTCACTTTCAGTGCCCTTGCGACGTTCGCGCTATTTTTCGTCGTTCTTTCAACAAAGCGACTCAGCATTGTATGCTTTTTCCGTTTTGTGGCTCCTCTGATATGAGCATTGAATTGAGAAGCGCGGACGTTGAGGGCGGCACTTTTTGTTCTCAGTGGCAGTGGCCGCATATAAAGATCATCGTGTTGGATGGGGACCCGGCCATTTGGAAAATTTAGAAGCTCTAACTAGCCCCGTCTCCGTGACTCAGAGTTTACGCTCGACTGCTAAGACAGTTTCCATCCCGGCCGCGGCGGCAGCGTTTCGATGGAGGCGTAACTGGGTGAATAACCACGGATGGTTGAAAATACTTCGGAGCCGTACACTACGACGCCCATCGCCGCTTGAGTCGTATCGGTACGTTAAACCTAATGTATCACATAATTACGGGTGTGAGATTCCTCACTGCAGCGTCTACGAGAGTAAGTAGGATCAAGTGGCTCCTCTTACTGCTGCTGAGCAGGCGCTCGAGTGAAGCTGCAGCATCCGCGTTTGAAAAACTGGAGGCGTACTTTAACGATATAGCGTTGAATGGCTCCGTTCTAAAAAAAAATTCTGCATCGCATTTGGGAGCTAAATATCACGGGCATGGTTCGGTAGGTGGTAGTTGGCAACTCACATGGCCGAGCAGTGAATCGGTTGTGCGGTGTAACGATACTACATGCTCTTAAGAGCTGCCAACTCGGGGTCCTCACTTGAGACGGGAGGGTGGGTGAGAATACTTTATAGGTATCTTGAATGCCTATTCAGCACCGGTACTCCCTAGGCCATGCACGCATGTTCGCAAGGCTTGGCTGGCTTTATCTCTAATTTGGATGGTTGCTTACTGTCAGTAGCTGGATAATATTGCAGCCTAGGACTGTATATATATGCCAATAGGAATGTGTATCAGAGGGCCAAGTGAAGCAAGGAAAAGCCGTAAGGGAAGCCATTAACGACATCTCGTCGTAGCCTTAAATGAGGAGCTTAAACGTTCCGTAAATATTTTATCCGTTTATTTTTGCCTGTTAGCGAATGTGAGCATCGAACATATCGATCTTGCGCCGTCGCTAGAGTTGCGCTTTAAGCTGTTACCACGTTCCGTAACTGCTCATCAATACCGGACGTGCGCTACGAAACCTAGCGTAAGCTCCCATTTTTGACCAAAATTAACTGAGATAAGCTCGGTTAACCAAGCTGTGAATGGACAAAGAAGTGACTGTTCATTATCACGTGTGCAGGAAGCATTTGAGCGAGCATTTTGTCTACAGCGTTCGCGCAAAACAATTCGAGGTGTAGTGGGCGAAGGACCGGCGCGCGATGTTGCGTTCTCCTGCTTATTTTAAACCTAACAAAGCTATAGACCGTCGCTGGGAGGGTGGAAATGTATGAAAGTGTCTTCACGAAGCCAATACCCTCCCTTCTTCTAAATTTCGTGGCTATAAATGCACTGCTGTGCTGGCTTTCACCATTACTCAGTTCAGATACTTTTTCTTAATTCCGTGATCAAACAAGGAGCTCATTTGCAACAAACGGTGCTGATGCGTGCAATGTGTGTTTCTATCCCTTGCTGTGCTGTTTTACGTCTCTCAACTGGGAATGAAAGCGCCGGACGTGAAGATGGGCATTGAATTAGTGCAGTGCGTTACGAAGGAGACGCCCGGCACTCATGAACAGTCTGCCACCTTATTAGCGGCGTCGTAAGTAATGCACTACTTATTAAGGCGGAAGCCTCTTTTGGCTCATAGTGAAAAATCTCGCGTGCGCGAGATCTGCCCGCGAGATGCCGCTAGATGTGTTCTCTTTGTCTAGCGTTCCTGTCGTCTCCATGGGAGCGTAGGGGACGTGATGGTGAGCGATGCCATATCGACAATCTCACACTTGCAGGAGCACTGCAACGAACGCGCTCAAAAGAACGCCACGCGACAGGAGCGATGGTGCTCCGTAAAATACCACACTTACAGCCCCGCGGGGGAGCGTAGTGGTTAGGGCTCGCGACCACTGTGCCCAATAATGCGGGTTTGAATCGCGGCCTTGGCGAGCGCTTTGCGGTGGAGGCGAAAATCTAGGCGCCCTTGTGCTGTACGATGTCACTCCCGTTAAAGAACCCCAGGTGGTTGAAATTTCCGGAGCCCTCCACTAAGGTGCCTGTCACAGCCCGAGTCGCTTTGGGATGCTAAACTCCACAAACCGTAAACTACACTTTACCAGCACTGCAACGAACGCGATCCGCGTTCGAAACAATGGAAATTTTCACTGTTCGTCACGAGCCCTGGCATTGCAGGGCACATGCTCTTGCTCTCAAGGGGCTCAAAGCTCAAGGGGCGCAGCAAAGCAGCCATGGCCTGGTGGTTAGAGCACCCGTCTCGGTTCCGGGAGGTGGTTAGTTCGACAGCCACCGCCGCACTCCCACCGGTAAAAATGGGCACAAGTGTCCCCCGGCCTCGCGCTTAGCTTACCTGGGGGTGTGCGCTTGGAAAAAGCTGGATAGATGGGTGTATGGATGGATGGAATATAGGAGAGTCCCCTTTGAAACGGGGTGGTAGCAGTAGCTATCATGCTCATTTTTCTCCCTATATCTTAATTATTGTTTTAGATTGGTTAACTATACCATCATTTTATTTATTGAATTTTTGTTTCCTTACTAACATTATGTCACTTTTCTGCTTTTAAGCCACCAATCTTCCAGTCGTTTTTTGCTAGCTTCCACCGACGGTTTTTCACCCGGCCACTGGTATCTCTAAACACCAGAACTTCAGGAAGAGTGACTGCGCCTGCATCGACTTCCGGATGGATACCATTACATTAGAGTATAATATGGTCAATTGTTTCACTGGAGTTGCCACATACAGCACGTGCGTCATCTTCATTGTTAAATTTATTTCTGTAGCTGCGTGTTCTAAGGCACCTTGATCTAGCTTCAAAAAGTAGGGCACTGTCTCTTGAGCTATCAAAGAAAGCTTCCTTCCTGATCCGCGTTTTCCACTTTCGGTATAATTCCGCTCTTTCTTATAAATGGAATTTATCCAATTTTTACCCTCTGTGTTTTTAACCTGTTGCTTAACGCTCTTTATTTCTTCGTCCTTGTGACCAGCATACTTACTGGTCAGTTTCCTAGTTTTTTTCCTCCATTGTGAGTCAACGCTTTTTAGGCATAGATATTAAAACACTTTCGCTGTCCCTCTGTTACTGTACAATTTCCTCAGGCGTTCCTCATATAATCTTTTTACTCTGAACTCCCCGTACTTCGAATGATGCCCAGCCCATATCGCCCTGATCCGCCTCATTTCTGGTTTTGCCTTGGGCTCCTAGTGCTAATCGTCCGACGGCTCTCTTATTTATCTTTGATGTCGACTGTACCTCTGAGTTTAGGCACAGAACCGCAATTCCGAAAGTAAGCCCGGGCACCATAATTCCTTTCCAAATACCCCTCAGAACCTCATACCTGTTGTGTCCCCACAATGCTCTATGCTTCCAAGCATTTCATCGCCTTTTGAACTTAAGTGATTGCTCATGCTTTCCAATGTATGCCAATCCTTCGTTTACCCATACTCAGAGATATTTATATTCTGATACTCTGGGTATTTCATGGCCTTGTATTTTAAGACACTGATCAGTTGAGCCGTTGAAATTCATCAAACCCGACTTAACTGCGCTAAAACTGCATAAACCCCGCGGCGCCCCCTGGTGGGCTAAACCCAGTTTCGAACAACCTAACAGCCTGCAAAGGTGGTTTATGTTCGTATTAGTTCTCAATTTGAATTTCGGCTTTAGGAGCAGTCAGCAGCAGTTCTAAAAAAAAAGAATAAAGTGGCCACATAAAGGGCTTCTGCCGCGCGAGGCGGGCTGCTTTTCATGAGGTTCGGGCAAATACAGAAGTGAAAAAGAAGATGACGTGTCAGCCGCGATAGACAGGTCGCCATGTTCCATTGAAGTTGCAGCCGAGGGAAGAAACGTCGCCGCAGATTTAAGTGCAATGGACCAAGCAGCTCCGAAGAAACCACACTGCCCGCCACATCCTAGGGCCGACGTCGTCACACCCGGTCTTCAAAGGCCTCCTCTTTTGAGGCAGGTACACCACGATGAGCGACAGGAAGGTAAATTGCCAGTGTTGGCCTCAGCGCCGCGTTCTCCTCAGCGCAACGGAGACGGAGGATCCGGGACTGACTGGAGCTGGCCTACCACAAGTGGGACGAAGTCTGTAGAAGAGAGAGAGGTCAGTAAAAAAGAAGCCTCCAGGTTTGCCGACAACTTTGTCTTTGAGGCCCCTAAGCTGACGTCAGCAGAACCATGTGCGGCCCTTCCAAATACTCCGCTGACGTTGAGGCAAAACGATAGAAAGGTGGCAAACTTCGACATGCTCAGCACTTCATCGGGCGCTCTCAGTAGCATAACGGGGGTACCCTCCGGTGCTTCCGCATTGCTACAATTAAAGGCAGACGAAGATGGCAGACACTTCATCGACGACGCTGCTAGAGTTTCTAAGCATTCGCACGAGCACTCATCTGTGACACAGCAGCAAATCTGGAACGAACCCGAGAGGGAGAAGGAAGGTGGTCGTTGTGAAGAAAGGTCCGCCCAGCTCGATGTTCCCAGTGCTGAGTGCAACAAGAATGCATCGCAACGCAGTGTGGCGGTCGGCAGCTCTCAAAATTTGTACGTTCACAGGGCAAGTATTGCAGCCCAGCCAGACGGGGCGGGCGACTCGAGCTTTGTGCGTACAAGCGAGGATGTTCTCGGTGCTGTTGACGGTGGCGGTGCTTCAGACTCCGGTGCGAGTCGAGAGGCAAGGATGAAGGTTGAACCACAGGTGAAGTTTGATGTGTGCGAGGCTCGCAAGGTTATCTTCACCTTTTCCGGCATCGGGGCGATGACCAGCGCACTCGAGACTGAACCCGTAGTGACGCTGAAGAGTAAAATGCGCGAAGTCCTGTCCCTGTACACATTCCACGTGGTGTGCCGATTCCGCAAATTTTTTGGTGTGACCATGGTCTCTTTGGGCCTGTCTTTCTGCTTGGGAGAGTACGACAACTTTTGTCATTGGCCATTCCGCAAGACCGTTTTTTTTGAAGTCCTTCATCCCCAGAGGAAACCAAGGTTCATGAATGCACAGTTATATCCACTACGGGCAGTGCCAGAAGATGCATTTACGAAGCCAGTCGCCGGAACTGAAAATCCCGCCGTTTACAGCCAAGATTATGCGTGGGTCAACGTTGTAAAGGCCGGGTTTGTCGCCAACGATGCCCTCTGCTATCAAGTGTGGTTTGAGTGAAGTGGTAGTGTGTTCTTGATGCTTCTTGCTAAATATGTAAAAGTGCTGTTCCTTAGTTTGTTCTTCGTTTTATCTTCCCGACTTCACTCCTGTATTTTATTTCATTGGTGGGCTCATCTTTGAAAATAAAGATCAGGAAGGAAAAGTCATTTCATTCTACCATATCGGTAATTTTCACCAAAAAACGCAGAAAGGATATCTTGCTTTTATTCACGGGAAATCAGGAGTATGAATCTCCATCGCATAGTGATGTAAAAGGGGCCACATTATGGGCTTCTGCCGCGCAAGGCGGACTTACGACTGTCCAATGGCGGAGCGAATTACTGTCCCACCGGCGAGCGTTTTTGGCGCATAGCCTCTTTCCCCAGCCTTTCATCCTAAAGAGCCGCGCACTAGGGCAGGGAAAAGCTTGTAGCCATTGAAAACCGGTTGGTGCCCGGCGGTATCGGGAATATAACTTCGCACGTCCCGAATGCGAGGCGGATGCTCTTCCTAAGGTCTCCGCATCGGTTTTTTCAACCAAGATTTTTCATCCATGGCCCTTTTTCACAAGCATTTCACCCCAGAAGAGCCCAGCACCAGGACGGGGGAAATCTTGCACCCATTGGAAACCGGAGTTTAACCTGCGGCACCGGGAATCGAACCTGGTACCGTGTGAAGCAGCAACGCTCGGGCTAGCGCCATTCTCCATTGCAGATACTACAGTGCTCTCGCGACTGTTTTTTTTTCTGCCTTCATGTTGTTTTCCCCGTTATCTATGATTTATTACTATCATGTATTACTTCACAGCTGCAGGCATTCAATTGCGCATCTCATTGTTAGTTTCGATCTTAGCTGAAATTCATGGATAACACTTAAAACCGATCACATTATTTTTTTCCGCGGTTACCCAGATGGGGGACAGCTGCGCCAAAGCGCCATTTTCATTCAATGGAGTTTTCGTTTCCATACTGCTCGAAAAGCATTAAATTCGCCGAAATAAAGCGAGCTTGCGCCAAAAATTCCGCACTTTTTAATATTTTTCTCCACTTGCTGGGGTTTCCAGGGGCGTCCGAGCATACGAAGTAATTCGCGATGGCGATTGCTCTTGCACTCGAACCACACGTTTTCTACGTATATGTATTCGATCTGTGTGAATATTCGTGAACTGCGGTATTTTTTGTGTCCATACTCGCGGCCAGCAATCGTGGATTCCAAGCGGCGTTCATTGGTTGCAGCTTTTCACAAGGTTCATATCAGTTGCTCACCTTTCGTGGAATCGACGCGTGCGGTAGTACTAGTTAGGGAAGAAAGCGATGCCTTGACGGCAATGAGAGCCGGCACCAGCAAGTGAGTGAGACATGCGGTGCTGCGCGGCACGTCATAGTGCGGGGCCAGAGCGCAGTCTACGAGCAGCGGTGACAAAAAGTGAGCGGGTGCCAGTGCTACGATCATTTTCGATCACTGTACCACGATGGACGCAGCAGCTGCGCAGCATGTCCCGCATAGCAACACAGTGGAACAGACAAAGTATGCGTGCTCTCCTGCGATCGCTTCGCCGTGACCGTTTTAATATTATACACAATTTTACAACGTCGAATTTATTCGAACTTCGTTCATTCCGACTGTAGAAGCGTCGTCCTCCAGGTCCACGTAATTCTATGGCGTTGGTCGCTCGTTAATACGGGCTTGGTCGAGCTCGCACCGGTAAATTTGGGCGCGGCATCCCGTAAATGTGCGACCCGCGCTGCCAGCGATCCCAGAACAAGGTCCCTGAAATCTGAATCTAATAGAACAGTGGTGCACGTGTACTTCACGCATGGTATGGCGGGCACGATGACGGTCGGAGCCCCAGATCTCAAGTGCAGCTAAGGGGCATATTTTCCGTTAATTTCATCGTCGCCCCGTGGCTGCAATCAGGTGCGCGATTGGGTCAATCGGGCCGTTTTGAACATTTATTGGCGCCACACTGTTTTTTATTTTTATTTGCGGATGTGTTCACGCGTTTTAATGTCTACACACATTTCCTTCACTTTCATCCGTGCGGTTCGTCCAGTGCGCTGAAACTGCGTGCTGCCTGGAGTCGGTGCAGTGAAGCAGGCCGTTTGTAGTTAGGTACCGCTTCCACTGTTTTGCCTGGCCAAAGAAGCCGCGGATGACTTAATGATTTTAATGGAGATTTACATTGCATGGACGCAGTCTCAGGTTGCTGCTACAAAACATTTATATTCCTTTTCCATAAGTATACTTCTGAACGCACATTTTCTGCCCCATAGCGTGCTTCAGAAGGCATATCTGCCTGCTCCAAGAGCTGCTCTAAAAGCAATTCTGGCCATGCCATTCCTGTTAAAACCCGTAGGGATCACAGTGCTTTGTGTGTTCCCATAACTTTGGAAACACGCCGTTTACGTAGCACAGTGTTTCTACTAATATACCGACGTTGTTAGATTTGGGGTTCGGGTGCGCTCTGGACGATTCATTAAATATGGCGACGCCCGTTCCACCCAGGAGAGAGATGCTGATGAGTGAAGGCAGTACGGAGTTGAATGACGAAGAGGACTGGGTTTATCTACATCTTTGACGAATCAATCAAGAACCAACAGCTAGAGCAAGAGCCATGATGCCCGTACCCATTGGGGAGTTTATTTATAGACTTTGTCTTCCCTAAATTCCCTAGGTTAAGAGCGGGCCTTATAGCATCCTCGATCACCATGCACTGGGTGCCTTTTGCACCGCGGCAGTGCACCCTGAGAAGGATCAACACCCAGGACAAAATGCACCGCGCGGGTGCATGCATGCAGCGACACCTTTCTTCTCGAGCGCGAATTTGATATTCTGCTGCAATCTCGCCAAACTCCGTGCCGCACGCACACCGTTGTAGAAAGTAACAATATCAACGGTACGAGGCGTCATTCGGCAATGTCTGGAAGATAACTCAATGATATCATGGAAGCGGCTGCACGGTCGAATGATATATAGAGTGTACTTTCTGCAATGCAAAATATTACGGCTACGGCTTGTTCGCTACTTTTGTTTGCCGCATACCACGAGTGAGTTAAATCCAGTCATTACGCACACAATCGTGATTACTCAAAAACAATAAATGAAAGCATGGGTTCTTCAGGCGTCGTCTGTAGGTAAGGGCCTCGCTCAGACGATCACGACTTCTCATAGCAGATGTTCCTGCTCACCCAGAAATGCTTTCGGAACTGCATATAAATAACACCATTCACGCCTCAAAGGCACATGTAGTACGTTACAAGCTTGACGTTTTAAAGGCTCTACACACTGCTATGTTAATCGTAAACAGCCGCTCGCTATCATTGAGGCGCCAGATGATCGGCCCGATGAAAAACTTGGTTGACTTTCGGGCTATCACCGTGCTGAGTGAGGTCGGTTGTCATACCGTCACCAGTTGCTCTTTTATCGATTACGGCAACCATCCGTACTATTTTTCTCCATCGCGTCAGTCTGCGTGCAGACGCCATGGCAGAAGCGAGCACATCGAGCAGGGCAAAGTGGCTTCTCTGCAGCGTGCGTCCCGCAGTGCTTGCCGGGATTGCACCCCTGCGAACCACCAATTTTCTGAGTGCTTGACGGGGCAACGCCACGCTGTTGCTGAGGGTAACAAACTGGATTCCAAGGGAAGGAAAGCGTAGCAGGGGGCGGCAGAAAGTGAGGTGGGCGGATGATATTAAGAAGTTCGCAGTGGTCAAGTGGATGCAGCTAGCACAGAACCGGGTTAAGTGAAGAAATATGGGAGAGGCCTTCGCCCTGCAGTGGGTATAATCAGGCTGATGATGATGATGACGGGGCAACGAAAAACTGCCCCAGCATGGGGCGCTTCCAGTGATTGAGGACAGCGGGTGCGCACCAGTGCAGTTGATCGAGGATAGATGCTGCGCACTAGGGCGCTTCTGTGCGCACTGGTGCGTGCGATTGAGGATGCTATTAGTCGAGGGAGTGTCTTGATCACTGCACAGTGACGCACTTCCACAAACTCTTACTCCTGGTGACACCACCTCCGAAAGGGTTCAGACTTGGTGGCAAGGAGGAAGCCGTTGTGGCAGTGAAGATGGCGGCACAAGAAGCGCCCAGTATCTGTCAATGGCTCATGTTCAGGGCACACACCTGCGGGAGAGGAGCCCACGCTCGCCGTCTCCAAGAGAAGGGAGAAGCGTAGCCGGACCCTTTTGCCCTCCGTCTTGCTACCCAAAAGGGGGAATGCCCACGCGGCCGCCTGTAGGGTACAGAGTCACTTGAGCTTTTTTGTCCCCGATGGTCCGCTCATTGACCTCCGTCGACGACGGGACAAACAACCCCGCGTTCCTCTCAGATCATCTGTGTTGCTGACTCAAGTTACGGCAAACGAACGTGCCGATCTTTTGTAAGGTACGTGTACATTCAATATTTCTCATACGTGTCATTGTAAAGTTAGGGCTCTCAGGTTTAGTGGTGAACAACTAAGTCAGTGTATGATTTATCTTCTATGAAGAAAAGGAAACTAATTTCTGCGGGGGACGATTGTCAGCGTGCGGATTGGCTGCGACGAAGAAATAAGCTGACATTCGGTGAACTATATATTTTCTCTCAAGTTAGCATAAAGTGAAGAGAAAAGAGTGCTTGCGGCCAAAACAGCCCTCGCTCGGCCCTATTGCCAGCACAGTTGTGGCTCGAGTTTCATACGAGAATCGTTACCACGTATACCTCAGTTGTGGCCACGCGGATCCTCCGTTCGCGCAACAAATGACATGAGCAGATTATATAGTTGGAAGAAAATTTTAAAAATCCGCATTTTCCTACTATTTCTGGTTTCCTTCGATGACCAGTAGTATCTTTTATATTAGGGTAAAGATAAAAGCATTAACAGCAGCCTGCTTTCCGTTGGGCAGGGATTGGGCGGGCGGAATTGCTGCACGTCTCAGTTGTATCCTGCTATCGTTTATCACACTTTATTTTGCTTCAAACGTAGCCCCTACATCTCATCCATTTTACGACGGATGAAACGTCTGTAAGATTGCGCCGAAGCAATTTGGCCCGCGTTTTTTTGTGAATAGTATTTAAACTACTCACAGGTGAAACCAGTGAAAGGAAGTATTTCTTAGTGAGAACACAAAGTTGAAGCAAATTCAGCATTTTAAAGAATTACCGTATTACATAAAGTAAAATACCATTCCCTAGCCAATTGAGCAAATAAAATTTCCGGCCAATTAACTGAATAATGGTATTTTGAACAGGTAATACAATTTTGGTGCAAGTGGTATAAAATAAAATTTAATAGAAGATTTAACAATTTGTATATTTAGAATATTCATGTTTCTGAATTTCTAAATGACTGCTTTATTGCCTAGTACTTAGCATACGACTCATATTAGTTTGGTGCTGCGATGACAGCCTCTGACTGCTTTCCAGACAAAAAGAAAATTTTAGAGAGTGCAAATATGAATTTTGAGTCCTGGACCTCTCATTTATCTCTCATTGTAGTGTGTATGCTATCTATCTTAACTACATATAATCATTTGCAATTTTGCCAAATTATGTGGCCTGATTACATTTTAATCAAATTAAACATGTAGAAATTATGGCTGTGTTGAAATCCTGAGAGGTCAGCAGGTTTATTTACTACATTTGTTAGCAGGCATGCAAGTTCTTGTTTAGTTTCAAGCAATTTTAAATGATGTAAAAAGAGCTCTAGGACATTGAATTGGTGACTGGAGGCGGAGCCGAACCGCTATCAAAGTTTGTAAGAGCAGTGAAGGGGTAAGGAAAAAGGTCAAACATGATCGTACTGCACGGTACATCATGTCTGCATCTGAAATTTCTTTTTTGATTTTTTGTTGTTTTTGCAACAACAATGCCTTGTTCTGAGACATATGGGTCAAGAATCTCGAGAGTTTCGCATTTCTTTGAATTAGTATGACCTGGTGATGTCCTAAAAATATTTTGGCTCATAAGTTAACACGTTTAACAATCAGTTACTGTGCAAGAGCTTGCAATAGTGTTTGCATTGTTTCAGTTTTATGTTGTCAGATGCGGCACAAGCGCACGGTGGTGATAAAAGGTTTCATTCCCAAGAGGCATTCTTCAAGCATAGTTTACTTCATAAGGGAGTGAAAAGGAGTGCATTTAGCAGCATTTACAAATATACAGCATCAATCCAGAGCTTTGTAGCTTTACGGCCATAGACCCGTGAGCAAGTATGTGATGCCCGTATGTCCTATTCCATGCACACAGCTCGACTGCTCTGTAGTTTTCATCAATGACAGTGCTTTAATAGAGCATGCCCCATGGAAGGCTGCTCAAGAACCTAACTTTCTACTGATTGAGAAACTATAATTGCTCAATCAGTAGAACGTGAGGTTTTTAGTCTAACGGTGCGGGGTGCGAAGCACTGTCCTGACAAGTACTTATTTTCTCGCTGGCTAGCTTGAATGGTGCTTCAAAAACAAGAGCGTCTCTTAGATACCTTTTAAAGAAGAGCGGCTAAAGCTTGCCCTTCATCTTCTATTATTAGCCTCTCATCGTTTGCCTCTTCCTCTTTAAAATCCACTCGATCAGTCAGTTGCCGTGATTACAAGTCGTCGGTTGTCATATTGGTTGCCCCGCAGTCATACCAAATCATGCCTAGTCACCGTAGTCATTACCACTCCCTATCTAACCATATTTACTCAGTTCCAGTCATTTGCGGCCGTTTGCGGCCGTTTGCGGCCCTTACGAGTCGGCGTTTGGCATATTGGTCGTTCCGTAGCCATGATGAGTCATGCCTAGTCATAGTGGTCATTATCACTCATAGCTTTGCATTTTTACTAATTTCCAGTCAGTGGCGGTCATTATAAGCCGTCGTTTGACATTCTGTATCGATGTCTATCGTACAACATTTATTCATTGTCAATCGCCGTGAATCGTTTTCATTCCTAATTTCCTTCTTTCCATTATTAGCAAATGACACATATTCGCACAAATCCCATGCACAACTCTCGTGCACAGGATTTCGCTCCATGAGCATGCAAGGAAAGCACGGGGAAAAATGCTTACGCTCAAGTACACAACGTACGTCAATGAAAACATGGCCAGTATTTTCGAAAAGCAAGCGCAGCAATCCATGAATCTTGCATTCAGAGTTGGACACTCTGTCCCTATAGGCAACGCAGGCAAGCACGTGTATATATTCATAAGCCAGCCGGCATTATGTGACTCCGCTTCACCGCTAGAAATACGCGCTCATCTGATTGAAGAGGCCCAAGGCGTAGTATGCAAAATCCGCTGTTTGGAGATCGTGGCTTCACGGTTGGGAACACAAAATGCTAAATTTTATTTAAATGGTGAAGCAGAGCAAACCTGATGTCAGAGTAATGAAAAGACAGCGAAGCGGAAAGGTAGGCGGAAAGGTAGAGGGCCACTGCAGGGGTGACGTCTACAGAACTATTGTACTGGACACCTCAGAATAAACCTGCAAGGTTTTAGCGCTTTTTTTTTTTCAGAGACTTCTGTACTGAATGCAATGCTGAGCCCCACTCCCTCATATTTTCGTGCCTCGTAAATTTGGCTGTGACGCTCGTTTGGCGGCAAGAGCATTTATTGATGAGAAGTTGCTGGATTCATTTTTCAGGAACTTGATGCAATCTGTTGGCGCTGTTTATAGCGTTTCGACTTTCTTGGACTCCGAGATCGCTGGTTATGCGGACGGCGCTGTGGTCTAGCCTCAGAGATTCGCGATTAAGAGGATAGCCGCCGCTAAACTGAGCGGACGTGCTATGGCGTTATTCTAGGTTATGCCTGCTGTTGATTGGTTTTGCTGCGTGGCTAATGACCGCTCTATTTTCGGTTATTGTGGCCTCTCTTGCAACATTGCTGCTCCCTCAGTGCCGCCTTAAGGACAGTTGCATGGCTCGATGATCGCTCCATGTATTGGTGCATACGCCGGAATGTAATTGCTCCCCCTCCGTCGTCGGCGAAAGGAGAGGACAGCATTGAGAAGCACAGAGAAGCAAAGAAAAGGACGTTCGCTCGCTCGCTCGCTCGCTCACTCACTCACTCACTCACTCACTCACTCACTCACTCACTCACTCACTCACTCACTCACTCACTCACTCACTCACTCACTCACTCACTCACTCACTCACTCACTCACTCACTCACTCACTCACTCAAGCACACGCTCACTCATTGAAACGAGCACCAAACGATCCTCGGCGCACTAGTTGTCTGGTTAGGTTGCGGCATGGTCTAAATTAAACCAGTTATTCCCGTCACGGTAGTAGGAATGTGAGAGGGTCGCTGTTCAGTCGAGGGAGAGTGGATAGCGTGCGCTGTCCAACTGTTTGTAAGCAGTTTTTTGAGGGAACCTGCTCACAAACGCTGCCACCGGTCCAGACCTTGTTTGAGGCGCAAGGCTGTGGCTACCACCTCACTGTAGGAACGCACAGTACCGAAAAGTTTTGACGACCATATAAAATCAACACGGCGTTTGAAATATTTATAACTCCGGTCGTTATTTGCACTGGTAAGTAAAAACTGCCAAAATATTCGCAAATCAACAACTTACAACTGCATTAGAAAAGCCTTCAGAGCAAGCGTCGCACTACCACTGCGTGAACTATAGTTTTATTTCATGTCATTTGACCTGCGCTCGCTACCACATTTTGAAACACTAGGAGCATGCTGCTTATCACGCATCGTACTAATAAGGGCTCCCAGATGAAGTAAGAGTCATTGACCTATTCTTGCTGCAACCAGAAGTTGCCACAAAAACAAAATCCAGCAGCAACGCAGTTAATAGCCTCAAAATTATAATATCGCGCGAAAGCGGATTTTGTGCAGGCTTTTGCTTTCGCGTCGTACAGCTTTGTGCAGTTGGCAGAAATGAGACTAACATTTGTGTGCAATAAAATCTCATCTAAGTGTTGGCTGCATCTCACGCTCCGCAGGAGGGATCGACCGGCTCACATCTACTCACTCTTGTTCCTTGCTGTGCTGCGGCGATGTATACTGTTAGAGGTGGTACTCGGGCGCTGCTGGACGTATCCTTGGCCGCAACGACGCCCGCTCCACCTATGAAGAAGTGCCACTGAGCGAAGGAGTTAGGAGTTGACTGACAAAGACTTCGTTTATTTACATTTTTGAAGAAGTAGAGAAGACAACGATGCCCGAACACACACACAGTTTTATAGGGTTCGTGTTTCCCAGGCTCCCTAGGTGAAGGGCAGGCTCGTCGTGGAGGGATTGTCCTTAACACTTCATTGTCTCTCACATTAATACACTGTCACTCTTGCAGACACGCCACCTCCAAAGAGTTTAGAGTTCTGGTGTGGAGGAAGCCATTGTTGCGGTGTAGATGATGGCACAAGAGGAGCTCGGTGTGTGCCTGCGGCTCATGGTCTGGGACACCCCTGCGTCGAAAGGGCTTTTTGATCCCGATGGTCCGTCGTTGTCCGCTGTCGCCTACCGGCCGAACTACCCTGTGTTCTTTTCCGTGTTGCTTTTGTGACGGCCATTATAAGTCGCTTCACGCTGTCGTCGTTCTTCACCGCTCCCCCTATTTCGGTCGGGGTATATATCGAAACACTAGGAGCATGCTGCTTATCACGCATAGTACTAATAAGGGCTCCCAGAGGGCAGCGGTGGCGTAGCGGTAGAACATCCGCCTCGCATGCAAGAGGACCGGGGCTCAAATCCCGGTGCAGCGCAATTCTCTACCGGATTAAAAAGAAAAAAATCGGCGTGTCGATGGAATTGCATAAACAGGTTTGGGGTGCGACCTGATGCCGGTGAACACCTCCGCAGCGCACTCCCTCACCAGAACAGGAGTTGGCCACCCTGGTGAAGTAATTGGCTGCCACCTCCTACGATAAGCTCCATAAAACCCCTGCCCTCAGTCACCAGCGGCTGCGGAACAACTTACCACGGAGGCGGTCAGACCTGTGACGCAGCAGGGGGTGCTAAGAATTCCTGGCTCCGCTGGACAGGCCACCATTGGAAACAGACCCTGGCAACGTTTAACACTAGAACCCTAGATAGTGAAGCTAGTTTAGCAGTTGTGTTAGAGAAACTAGAGGGTATGAAATGGGGTGTCATAGGGCTTAGTGAGGCTAGGAGGCCGAATGAGGCATATACTGTACTGAAGGATGGGCATGCACTGTGTTATCGAGGTTTACCGGAGAGGCGACATCTGGGAGTAGGTCTCCTTGTCAACAAGAATATAGAAATATAAATGAAATCTATAGATTAATGAGAATGTGGCAGGCATCGCAATTAGGCTTAATAAGCGGTATAAACTGAAGGTCGTAAAAGCCTATGCACCTACATCTAGTTATGATGACCAGGCAGTTGAAAGCTTCTACGAAGATGTAGAATTGGCAGTGCGAAACGTAAAGACGCAGTATACTCTACCAATGGGCTACTTCGATGCCAAGGTAGGGAAAAAGCAGGCAGGAGACCAGGCAGTAGGTGACTATGGCACTGGTTCCAGGAACAGCAGGGGGGAGTTACTAGTTGAGTTTGCAGAGCGCAATAACCTAAGAATCATCAATACCTTCTTCAGCAAACGGAAGAATCGGAAATAGACATGGAAAAGTCCTAACGGGGAGACTAAAAATTAAATTGACTTCATACTTTGTTCAACCCCCGCCTATATGCAAGATGTAGAGGTAATCGGGAAAGTACGAGGCAGTGACCACAGGATGGTGAGGTCCCGAATTAGCCTAAATCTGAAGAAGGAACGCAACAGATTAGTAAGAAAGAAACCCATCAACGAATTAGCGGTGAGGGGGGGGGGGCAGAGGAGTTCAGGATCTCACTACAGAATAGATATTCAGCACTAACCGAGGATGGCGACATTACCCTAGAAGCAATGAACAATAATTTCAGAGATATTACTGAGTGCGCTGTAGAAGTAGCCGGTAGGATAGTTAGAGAGGATACCGGTAAGCTGTCTAAGGAGACGAAATATTTGATTAAGAAACGCCAGAGTATGAAAGCTTCCAATCCAACAGACCAGATAGAATTGGCCGAGATATCAAAGCTAATCAATAAGCGCAAGGTGGCCGATATGAGGAAGTATAACATGGAGAAAATTGAGCATGTTGTAAAGAACGGGGGAAGGCTTAAAGCGGTAAAGAAGAAATTGGGCATAGGCAAAAACCAGGTGTATGCGATAAGGGTCAAGGCGGGCAACGTCATCACGAATATGGACACGACAGTCAAAGTAGCCGAGGAGTTCTATACAGATCTCTACAGTAGCCAAAGTAGTCAGGACCGTAAGGAGATTGTCGGTAGGGAGAAACAGTCAGACGTTCCACTGACGGGGGACGAGGTCAAGAAAGCTTTAGAAACTATGAAGAGGGGGAAATAAGCTGGATAAGATCAGATAACTACAGATTTGTTGAAGGACGGGGGGGGGGGGGATATCGTGCTAGAAAAACTGGCCACCCTGTATAAGCAGTCCCTGGTGTCATCGGCAGTACCGGAACCATGGAAGAATGCAAACGTTACCTCATACATACGAAAGGGGACTCTAAGGTCCTTAAAAATTACAGACCAATCAGCTTACTGTCTGTTACGTATAAGGTATTTACTAAGGTAATCGCGAATAGAATCAGGACAACCTTAGACTGCAATCAAGCAAATGATCAAGCAGGTTTGCGGAAACGGTACTCTACTATCGATCATATCCATACCATCAACCAGGTCATAGAAAAATACTCGGAATATAACCAGCCCTTATACATAGCATTCATTGATTAAAAAAAAGCATTTGACTCAGCTGAAACCTCGGCGGTGATGCAGGCATTGCGAAATCAGGGGGTAGATGATCCGTACGTGAAAGTGCTGGAAGATATATATAGTGGCTGCACTGCAACCATAATTCTCCATAAAGAAAGTAACAAAATTCAAATAAAAAAGGAGTTAGGCTAGGAGACACAATCTCCCCAGTACTGTTCACAGCTTGCTTAGAGGAAGTATTCAGAGACTTGGAATGGGAGCAGTTAGGAATAAGGGTAGATGGAGAATACCTCAGTAATCTGCGATTTGCTAATGACATTGCCTTGCTAAGCAACTCACAGGATGAACTGCATATAATCATTGATGACCTAGACAGGAAAAGTAGAAAAGTAGGCTTAAAAATCAATATGCAGAAGACTAAGGTAATGTTCAACAGGGTAGGGAAGGAACAGGAGTTTACATTAGGCAGCGAAGTACTGGAAGTAGTCGGTGAATATGTCTACTTAGGATAGGTAGTAACCGCAGATCCGGACCATGAAAAGGAAATAACAAGAATAAGATTAGGGTGGAGCGCATTTGGGAAGTACTCGCAGATTATGACTAGCAGCTTACCGGTATCGCTCAAGAGGAAAGTATACAGCAGTTGCATCTTACCTGTACTCACCTATGGGGCTGAAACGTGGAGGCTAACCGAGAGAGTTCTACTTAAGTTGAGGACAACCCAGAGGGCTATGGAACGAAAAATGGTAGCGGTAACATTACGAGATAGGAAGCGTGCAGAGTGGGTCAGAGAAATAACTCGTTACCGACATTCTAGCGGAAATTAAGAAGAAATGGACATGGACAGGACATGGAGTGCGAAGAGAGGATAACCGATGGTTGCTTAGGGTAACAAACTGGATTCCAAGGGAAGGAAAACGTAGCAGGGGGCGGCAGAAAGTTAGGTGGGCGGATGAGGTTAAGAAGTTCGCAGGGGTCAAGTGGATACAGCTAGCACAGAAATGGGTTAAGTGGAGAAATGGGAGAGGCCTTCACCCTGCAGTGGGTATAGTCAGGCTGATGATGATGATGATCATATAGGAGTGATAGACACTACAGCACCCTTGTGTCATGTGATCATGCGCCCATTACCTGAAGAACAAAAAACATTCTCCCGTTCATAACGCAACCGGTACTGAAACGGCGGAATCTTTCGACGGAATGACCTTTCTGCAGTATAGTGCTGCCCTCTGGCGCCCCAGATGCTAAGTAGGTTTCATGAATCAGATTGTCGAGGCTTCCTCACTTATTAGAGAAGAAGGCTGCGGAGTTTCCAGAGTTATAGCCACTTCAGTTAACTTTATGCTGCCTCGATGCCTACGAGGAACCCTTGTTATCTTCGATGATTATCTCCTCGCAGCAAGCGGTGTCCGCTGCAGGAATTGGAAGCACTTGTGCATATTTCCTGAGTTCGCAAGAATCCACGAGAGAATGCCGTTTACTGCGCGTATGGGATGGCTATAGCTCTTTTGAGCAAGGTATGAGAAAAATGAGGGGGGCTCTTATGCGTCGGCTTGAGTGTAGACGCGATAGCGTCATTTACACCGGCTTTTCAATAGTCGAATATTTCAGTTTTTTATTATATACCTTGGTATGAGGGAGTCAGGTAAAGTATCTGGCGGTCTACGCATTCACTTACAATTAACGGGACACAATGGGAAGTTACTGTCATTGGTTCGAATCCCTGTCGCCAACTATACCTCCAACTTGACTATGCCGGATTCATGCTAAATGGGAAGGGAACTGGTATGACAACAGCCTAAACCCTACACAAAGAGTGGCTGTGCGATAATTTTGATATGAAATCACGTGCATTGGTTTGCGGACATGTTTTTCTACTTGCTCTTTGTGCAGCATCTCAATTCACGGGGTGCAGCGACGGGTTTTCGGCCGAATTAGCCCAATACATAACTGCGTAAATATTGTTTCCCCGTTTTTATGAACGCTCACAGCTAAGACATTTTCCAGATCCGAGCAGTTCTCCAACGTGATGCCTGATTAGGTTCAGCCGCCGCAGCAACCACGCATGCGCAGTACAAGCTGGAGCTTCGTTTTCAAGCAATGAAGTTCGGGGCGAAGCAACGGAGGGAGTATCACCACACGCCGAGAGCAGCTGTGTGGAAGAAGAACACACACACACACACACACACACACACACACACACACACACACACACACACACACACACACACACACACACACACACACACACACACACACACACACACACACACACACACACACACACGCACGCACACGCACACGCACACGCACACGCACACGCACACGCACACACGCACACACACACGCACACACGCACACACGCACACACACACACGCACACACACGCTCGCACACACACATACACACACTGAAACTAGCTCTAAACGAGCCTCGGGACACTAGATGTGGAGGTTGTGGAATTGCGGCGTGGTCTAAACTAACACAGTTATTCCTGTCCCGTTGGGAGGAATGTTAGAGAGTAACTCTCTTCGACCGGGAGAGAGTAGATGGCCTGCACTGTGCAATTATTATTATCAGCTTTTTTACAGCCCCTGCTGGCAAACGCTGCCAACGATCGAGATGAATAGAGAAGTGTCGTAGCTATGCTATGCAGCTGGAAACAAGACAATATTTTGCTCGTGGTAGTAGCCTTTGGCTTAATCCTTTCACAATTAAAAATGCTGATTAGAACGTGCACTTATGTCCAGTATTCTGGAAGACCTTTTAATTGCGAAGCACATCTCAAGATACTGCTACGCACAAGATACTGCTACGCACAAGCCCGGATAGCTCAGTCGGTAGAGCGTTAGGCTTTTAACCTATCGGTCGAGGGTTCGAGCCCCTCTTCGGGCGTAGTCTGCTTTTTTTCTGTTTAAGAATTTGTTCCATCAACAATTCCTGTTGATTCGCGAGGGCAGCCCGGATAGCTCAGTCGATTCTACTTCCGGCCGCCGAGGCGAACGGACGTGCCATCATGTGCTCCGACGGAGCGGTAACAGCGGCCCAGCTGGGTCGCGGAAACAGGATTGCGGACTTACCGGACCAGGATTATCAGGTCATTTTGCCTTAACTGCCATCAGGTCGGAATGTTTTAAATACTGTTTTTCTGCATGCTGATGTGAGATGTCGGCCGTATCGCGTGGAAGACTTCCGTGATGCGTTGGATGGTCTGGATATGCTCCCCGAGGTGATCGCCTTGGGGACGTACCAGATGAATCACGTCTGGGCGCTTACATTCAAGAGCGGAGACGGGATGAAGAAAATGTTGGCCTTGCGTGATTTCAAGGTGAAGGAACGACGATGCGTCATCATCGATCCAATGAACCAGGACGTGAGGCTGAAGTTGCACTGGCTTGTCTACGGTGTCCATGACGACGACGTGCGATCTGCCCTGGCACCTTTTGGGAAGGTAACGGACATTTCGAAGGAAAAGTGGCGGGTCAGTGGCGTTGCGGACAAAGCATCAACGACCAGAGTAATTGGGCTCAAGCTGAAATCCGGTGTTTCGATGGACGACCTCCCGCACCAGCTCCGCGTAGCAGGCGAGTTGGCTCTGGTGGTAGTGCCGGGCAGAGCTCCGCTGTGTCTCCGGTGCCGGACTGCGGGGCACATTAGACGCGAGTGTCGTGTTCCTCGTTGCACCCTATGCAGGCGCTTTGGTCATCGGGAAGACATGTGCGTTAAAACTTACGCGAGTGTTACTGGACCACTGCAACAAGAGGACGCTTCAGACCTCATTATGGATGAAGCCGACGCCGAGGAAGCAGCGAAAGGGAGGCTGGAATTGTCCACGCGATACCCTAACGCGTCTTCCGAAAATTCTGAAGGCTCCACGCAGGCCGCAAGCCGTGACACGAAAAGCGAGACACCTGCTACACAAGTAAAGATGCCTTCGGAGGCTGCTGAGAAGTCCTCCGAGAGCACCTTGTCGGAGGGCCAGCGAGACGAACACACCCAGGACGGCGTGCAGCCACCTGGAGTTACGAAGGCTGCGTCTAGTAGTGACCGAAGAGCAGCGTCAGCCGCAGGCAATGGAAGTCAGCGGGAGCCGATGGAATTTACTGTGAACTCAAAAAGAACGCACGGGGACAGCGTGGGAGCAGGAGACGGCCTTGACTACACTAACGAGGGACCGCCCCCCAAAGCCGTCATGCCACGGCGACCTAGCTTCAGACCGAAGCCGAACATCTCCCTCGACCGCAATACGGTCGGGACACCGCCCTCGTAGCAAAGAGGGATTGTGAAGTTTGTGCATAAGGAACTGCACAAACCCTTCAAGGTGGTGCGACCGAGAGGCAAGGCCTCTTCGCAGTGTCTACGGGCTCAACCAAAAAAGCAAGTGCACATTCTCAACTGCTTCCCAGACTGCCGAGGTAAGCGCCGTGCGGTCCTTTTGTTTTGAAATTAAATGGCAGTAAACCTCCAGTCTGCGTTACGTGTAGCCACATTAAACGTTCGCGGAATGGCAGCGCGGCGGCAATATCAAGTCAGTCGGCTATTTCTTGAAAACGAATTGGACTTGGTCGCTATACAAGAAACGAAGGTAGAAAGCGAAGAACAAACGGACCGCATGGTGCAACCATTCAGAGATAGGTACAATGTATGTGTGTGTCATGCTGTTGGCAATTCGGCAGGGTGTGTTATTTTTATTCGCAACAGTCTGGGCATCGTCGAGGAGGCAGTCACTGTGTGCCCTTCTGGACGCCTGATTGTTGTTGACTTTTCCTTCTCTAATTTGAAATGGCGTATGATATGCGTCTATGCAACTAATAAGGAAGGGGAGCGTAGGTTGTGCTTCGAGCAGCTCGAACAGCATTTGAAGGGTGAAAGATGTGTTGTTATGGTGGGTGACTTCAATTGTGTATGTATGCCTGAAGATCGCGTAAAACTTCAGCCTGTGAAGGACCCTAGCGCGCACTTATTAAGGACGTTAACCACAGAGTATCATCTAGAAGACGTTGGTTGGCTTTTATCACCTAGTGGACAACGCCAGTACACACATTTCCAACGAGAAAGCCATGCGAGGCAAGATCGTGCATACATTTCCTTAGAACTCGCGCCTCTGTGCCAAAGTTATGAAGTTAAGCACGTGTCTTTTACAGATCACAGCCTAGTAGTTTTTTGCATAGGAGCAAAGGAAAATAAATCTAAATTGAACTGGGAGCTTTGGAAATTTAATTCTGAACTTTTGGATGATGAGAGCTATGTGAACGAGGTAAAGGAAATGTTCAACGCACTGTTTGCGACCAAATCAGGGGACTGGATGAGTGAGTGGGAAAGTTTTAAGAACAATATAAAAATGAAAGCAATAGAAAGAGCAACCATTTTACGACATGTCAGTAAAGAGAACGAGAAAGATCTGCACCGTCAACTCAACTTGTTGCTGAACCTAGATAGCGGGACGCCTGGATTGTGGTCAAAGCAGATTAAAGAAGTTAAGAATAAACTTGAGCTTATCGATGAAGAAAGATTTAGGGGAGCTATTGTGCGAGCACGAGCAGAGCGATTATGGGTTAGCGATTATGGGTTGGCGAGACACCGAACAAGCGCTCACTCGGTGACGAGAAAAGATACGCGCAAAAAAACAAAATTCAAAAGATACTTCACCATAACGAAGTTGCAACAGAATGCGAGGTTATCAAAGAAGCGTTTGCAGAGTACTATAGTGAGCTACTTGGGCAGGCTAAGCAAAGGAAAGAACAATTCGAAAGTCAGTTTTTGCAGACCATGCCCAGGCTTGAGGATGAAGTTAAAGCCAGGCTTGAGCAACCAATCAGTGTACTTGAAATTGAGCAGGCTATAGAAGAAATAAGCGCTGGAAAATCACCCGGTCCTGACGGATTAGGGGCTGCTTTTTACAAGAAATTCAAATCAGAAGCCAGCAGGGAATTGTACTGCGTAATAAAGGAAGCATACCATATTAAACAAATGCCGCCATCTTTCAAGCTTCACATATTGTCTTAATTCCTAAATCAGATGACGCAGTCAAACTTCTATCGGTGGGGTCCTATCGGCCTATAAGCCTCACAAATGTGGATTACAAATTGTTTATGAAAGTGTTGGCAAGGAGGGTGCAAGGTGTCATTAAACAGTTAGTAGGTCCACACCAAACGTGCGGCATTAAGGGCCGCACTATCTGTACGAATGTACACACAGCAAGATGCGTTTTAGAGTGTTGCGATGCAGACGGAAGACATGTAGCAATGATACAGCTTGACTTGTCAAAAGCATTTGACAACGTTTCACATGACGTCCTTTTCACCGTTTTAGAGCATGTAAATATCGGAAGTGTTATCGTAGATGGAGTCAAAATGGCATACGCTGGGTGCTCTACCCGTATTATTGTAAATAAAAGTCTTACTGACGCAATAGCCGTGCGATCGTCAGTGAGGCAAGGATGTCCATTGCCCCCTCTTCTATTTGCCTTGTATCTAGAGCCCTTTTGTTTAAGCCTGATTAATAATGAAAGAATCCGTGGATTCAAGCTACAAGCATCCGAAGTGAAAGTACTTGCGTACGCGGATGATATAGCCATTTTCTGTGTGAACCGACAAAGCGTAAGTGAGGCAGTCGAGGTTGCTGGCGGTTTTTGCACCGCAACTGGCTGTGAGATTAACTGGGAAAAATCGGCTGGCTTTTGGCATGGTAACTGGAACGAAAGACCGGAAACGTTTGCAAACATGCGATGGACATCGTTGCCTACCAAGTATCTGGGTATGACACTTGATAGCTATCAAGATAGCGAACAATACTGGCGTCAAGAGACAGAAAAGGTCAGGGAAAAGACGCAAGGCTGGCAAGGCCGCAATTTGTCCATGTTTGCCCGCGCGACTGTCTGGATATCTTTTTTTGATATCCAAGGTGTGGTTCGTACTCCAATTTTTGTTCATGAAACGCACAAATCTGCAAAAAATTCGCAGAGTGTTCGCGGTTTTCATTTGGGGGGCAAGTTGGAAACGTACTAGTAGGACGAATTTGTTTCATTCTGTTTGTAATGGTGGATTAGGCCTGTCTCACCTGTTTCTAAGACAAATCGTGTCGCGATTTATTTTTCTGCGGGACCAGAAAGACTATTTTTTTGCGCACAGTAATGCAAGTGCACTTAGGCAATGCCTTACCTGAATTTATTGTTTCATCATGCAATGACGGTGGACGCGCAGTAACTGGGTTTTGGCGAGAAGTTGTACTTGCATTCCAAATCTTAAAGGCTCGATTTTCCCTTGAGTACTTAAGTTCAGTGCAAAGGAAAAAACTTTACAGAGACCTACTGGATACAATGTTGCCAACACGAATGAAATAAGACTAACCGGCAAAGAAGACGCACACAGGAAAAATCGACACAGAAAGAAAGAGGCTGGGCTACCAACCGAACTTATTAGCAAGAACGGGGCTCATATATATAGAGGCGCTCAGTCACATGACCTTTCCACAATCGCCATCACATCCTTCCGTTCGTGGTACCACAATTCACTTTCATCGTAACTCCTTTATCGTACCTACGCTTACCCAGTAATCACTACATACATATAAAACTATAAAACAACACTATCTATGCAAAGCTGCGTCAGAAGGAACTAAAGTCATACACAATACAAACATTCACATACAAACATTACAAACATTTTTGCGCGCGGGTATTAAACCATGAATCAACGCCATGATAACGGGCACACACATATCTAACAAGGCCTGGTGATTACAAAACAGATTGAATGAACCTGATTTCCTTACTTCGTAAGGCAACAGATCACTACAGCAAGCATCTCCTTTCTGTGTTATCATAAATGCTTCAAGAACTTCACGCGCTATTTTGTCGCGACTTCTGCCGAGAATCTTAATCCCGTCAAGCACCGGCTCACATCTGCACTCTTTACAGTGAAGGGGCAAATTAGACCCGGTTCCATTCCTTAGGGAATTCGAGTGCTCCAGTGCTCTGTCGTTAATACAACGACCCGTCTGGCCGCAGGTCAGTGGTACTTCATACACCACACCGACCGCACATTCCACAAAGGGTTGGCCATGCCTCTTTTCGCACTGGGGCTTCTTTTTCCGTTCGATGCGTGCACACAAACCGCTCAGCTTTCTCGGGGCTGAGAATACGACAGGCACATCATACCTGGCTGCAACCTTTTTCAGGCTGTGGGCGACACGGTGCGTATAAGGGACCACCTGTGGTCTCTCTTTTCGAGGCTTAGCGGTGGAGCTTTTCTTGCCTTTCATTTTTTGTAACAGGGTCTCTGCTACTGCAGACACAACAGAGCACGGGAAGCCTGCCTTTTGAAATCTGTTAATCTGATTATTAAAACTTACTTCCATCATGTGAGCGCAGGACTTGATCAGCGCCGATTCCAAGCAAAGAGAAGCCGGTTAGTCTTACTTCATGCAATGCACCAACTAGCCCAACAACGTGTTTTACTGAGTTGCCAACACTTAGGTACCGAACAGTATACTGTGGAGACCCAGGAAATGATGTTTTAAAGAGAGTTAAAAAGATGAATATTAAGCCCAGCATTAAAACCTTCTTCTTTAAACATCATACAGGCACGCTCCCAGTTAAGACTTGGTTAGAGGAAAAGGGAATATTCGTTCCATGGACAACTAACTGTATATTATGCAAGAAACCAGAAACAGTAGATCATGTATTTATTGATTGCTGGGATCCAGTCTTCTAAAGGGACATCTTGCAAAGGACTCTAAAGAAAGACCTGCCAATAACACCGTACGGAATCCGTTTTCTACCAATTGAAAACGATGGCGACATTCCTTATGACCTAATAATCATGGTTCTGGGGCTCCACAGCATATGGCGAACAAGGATGGCTGTTAGGCACGCCGATGTAAACGTCCGTCCAGTCAGGGAGAATTTCATTGAAAGCATTATGTACTTGCGAGATGTTTATCGTACATTGCCAGAACCTCCAGACTGGATTGGCGTCCTAGATGAACTTGTTCATTTTAAGAAGTTTTAAGCATTCACGCTGACCACGGCATGGTCACCGTGTTTTATCTGTATATATTTGCAGTGTATTTGTCAAAGCAGGCAATAAAAAAAAAAAAAAGCCCGGATAGCTCAGTCGGTAGAGCGTTAGGCTTTTCACCTAACGGTCGAGGGTTCGAGCCCCTCTTCGGGCGTAGTCTGCTTTTTTTTTCTGTTCTAAGAATTTGTTCCGTCAACAATTCCTGTTGATGATTCGCGAGGGCAGCCCGGATAGCTCAGTCGGTAGTGCATTAGGCTTTCAACCTAACGGTCGAGGGTTCGAGCCCCTCTTCGGGCGTAGTCTGCTTTTTTTCTGTTTTAAGAATTTGTTCCATCAACAATTCCTGTTGATGATTCGCGAGGGCAGCCCGGATAGCTCAGTCGGTAGAGCGTTAGGCTTTTAACCTAACGGTCGAGGGTTCGAGCCCCTCTTCGGGCGTAGTCTGCTTTTTTTCTGTTTTCAGAATTTGTTCCGTCAACAATTCCTGTTGATGATTCGCGAGGGCAGCCCGGATAGCTCAGTTTCCACTTCCGGCCACCGAGCGTGACGGACGTGATTATCATGGGCTCCCAAGGAGCGGATTCAGCGGCCTAGCTGAGCCGTGGTATCAGGAGCACGGAAAGGTCTGCCAAGGAATACGAACTGGTTCTACCGCATCTGCCTACAGGTTCGAGTGTTTTGCACACTGTTTTTTTGCATGGCGACATAAAAGCCAGGCCGTACCGGGTGGAGCACTTTCGAGACTCCCTCCCTCGTCTTTCACTGCTGCCGGAAGTGGTTGCCCTCGGGGCATACGAAATGAATCACGTGTGGGCGGTAACGTTTAAAGGTGAAGAGGCGAAAGCGAAGATTTTGCAAGCTCAAGCTTTGGAAGTGAAGGAACACCGATGCGTGGTCATTGACCCCTGTAACCAAGGCATCAGGTGGAATTTTTTCTGGCTGCTTCACGGCGTGCACGACGATGATGTGCGAGCAGCGTTGGCGGCTTATGGAAAAGTTACGGAAATATCAAGAGACAAGTGTAAAGTGCAAGGGTGTGTCGACAAGGCTTCAACGACTCGAACCGTCACGCTGAAGCTAAAAGTGGGCGTTACCATTGAGGACCTGCCGCATCAGCTTCGGGTCGCCGAGGATGTCGCACTCGTCCACGTCCCAGGCAGAGCCCCGCTTTGCCTCCAGTGCCGCGGGAAAGGACATATACGTCGTGAGTGTCGTGTGCCGCGCTGCGGGCTGTGTCATCGCTACGGCCATGACGAGTCCCAGTGTGTGCGCACGTATGCCAACGTTGCAGGCCCCGTGCCGAGTGAAGTGGCAGGCGAGCACTTGATGGACGCAGTGGACGCCGAGGAAACTAGCAGTGGAATCACTGAGGATGCAGAGCTGAAAGAAGAATCCTCTGAGAAGACCCCTGCACTTAAAGAACACTGTGAGTCAGATGTGAGTGTTCCGTTGCCGAATGTTGCTGGGACCGAGACACCCACGAAAGAAGACGGCAATGCCAGTGCTGCAGCTTCGGCTACGCAACACAGTGAGGAACAGGGGGACACTGAAGCTGAGATGCTAGCTGCTTCTATCTTGCCTGTGAAGCGTGTGCACGAAGACAGTGTCAACGAGGGATCAACCCAAGGAGGAGCGGAAAACGGACAGCCTCCGCTGAAGGCGGCCCCCCTTCGCCGGTCGGCCTTCAAGCCAAGACCAAACGTGCCCCCAGACCGGAGAACTGTGTAACCTGTGCCTCCGCCATAGCGGGGGTACCCTTTTCGGTCGAGACGTCACAAGCCCGGTCCATGATCGGGAGCAGCGCTTGGAACGACGGACAGACTCGCCAAAACGGAAGAATGGTCATCCCATGCAACAGTTCAACCGCAATGCTGTCTTTCTGCAGAAGAGATGTGTGTGGAATGTTTCGCGATTTATGATTTCTTGAGATGGCGACCAATTTATCCACTAGCTTGCGCGTAGCCACGCTAAATGTGAGAGGGCTGTTAACGCGTCGGAGACAACAGCAGCTGAACCGCCTTCTGCTGGAGAATGAAATTGATGTGCTAGCAGTTCAAGAGAGCAGAATGGAAAGCGAACAACAAACAGAGAAAATGGCTGAAATATATCGTTCTAGATATAGTGTTTGCGCTTGTCATGCGGTTGGAAGATCGGGGGGATGTGTCATTTTCATTCGAAATTGCATAGAGTGTGTACAGTCTTGTGTTCTCGTGTGAGAGTGGTCGGCTTTTGATATGCGATTTTAGTTTTTCTGGATTGGACTGGAGAGTGATCTGTGTTTATGCGCCGACTAGAATGTTTGAGCGGGAAGAGTTTTTTCACTATATGAAATCCTTCCTAATACAGGAGAGGCGTGTTCTCCTGCTTGGAGACTTCAACTGTGTCTGTAGACCGGAAGATAGAACAACAGACCGTGTCCTTCGTCACAAGAGTGCAGAGTTACTTATTGACATTGTTAATGAGGCAGAGCTTGAAGATGCTGACTGTATAAAAACGCATGAAGGCCAAGCAAAGTTCACGCACTTTCAAGGTAGCTGTCATGCAAGGTTGGACCGTATATATGTTCCCATTGATTGTGTGCCCTTGTGCACGGAATATCAAACACTTCCCATGAGCTTTAGTGACCACTCCCTCGTAATGATTACTCTAGGCATGAAAAGTAAGGCAACAAAGTTCAATTGGGAGCTATGGAAATTTAATGAAAAACTGCTGCTGGATGAAGAATTTACCACTAAAGTTAAAGAATATATTAAGCATATGTTACAAAATGACTCTAATTTTATACAAGCATGGGAGCAGTTTAAGTGCGATATAAAGATAGCTGCTATTGACCGAGCATGCACTCTCCGACGTAAAGAAAGAGGACAAGAAAAAGAACTTCGTAGCACACTTGATTCAATACATGCTTAGCATGGAGAGCGTTACGCCTGGCTTGTTCGCCCAAGATATAAAAAAGATAAAAACCAAACTTGAGGTGATAGACGAAGAGAAGTATCGCGGTGCGGTGATAAGGGCACGCAGTGAAAAATTGTGGCTCGGAGAGACGCCCACGAAAAGGGCACTTAGTGACGAAAAAAGGTACGCAGTGTCAAAAGAGATAAAAGAAATCTGCTATCAGAACGTAGTTACCTCGGAAAAAATAAAACGATTGAGCGGGCGTTTGTAGAATTTTACAGCGAATTGTTTAGTCTGAAAACACCGGACATTGAACGCTTCAGAAAAGACTTTCTGTCGCTGATGCCAAGAGTAGAAGACGAAGTGGCGCAGACACTTGAAGCAAGTATTACTTCCGAGGAAATTGAGGCCGTTATCGGGGAATTAAATTCCAATAAGTCACCCGGGCCAGATGGTCTTGGTGCTGCCATATACAAGGCCTTTCCAACTGAAATGGCTGTTTTACTGGAAAGAGTTATTAGTGAATGCTACGAAAAGAACGTACCTCCTCCGTCTTTTCGAATGCCACACGTTGTACTAATCCCGAAAACAGATGACCCAGTTAAGCTTCAGTCTGTAGCGTCTTACCGTCCTATAAGTCTAACGAATGTTGACTATAAAATTTACATGAAAGTATTAGGGCGACGACTTCAACGTGTAATTACTGCTCTTGTAGGCCCACATCAGACATGCGGTATAAAAGGAAGGACCATTTTTACTAACATACACGCAGCAAGGAGTGTACTCGAATGTTGTGACGCGATGCATCACCACGTAGCAATGATGCAATTAGACCTCCAAAAAGCATTTGATAAAGTGGTACATGAAATTTTGTTCTCTGTTTTAGAGTATGTCAATGCTGGTTCCGTGATTACAAAGGGCGTGGAAATGGTTTACGAGTGCTGTTCAGCGAGGCTGGTCGTGAATAAGCATTTAACCGATCGTATACCTGTTCAGTCGTCAGTAAGGCAGGGCTGTCCTCTGTCTCCCCTTTTGTTTGCGCTTTATCTGGAGCCTTTCTGTTTAAGATTGCTTACAAGGCCAAACATACGCGGTTATAGATTTTTTCAAAGTGAAGTTCGGGTTTTGGCATACGCGGACGATATTGCGGTTTTTTGTACTGATCATGAGAGCGTGCAAGAAGTTGTAAAAGAAGCCACTGCTTTTTGCACTGCAAGTGGAAGTGAAATTAGTTGGGTGAAGTCTTTAGGATTTTGGCACGGAAACTGGCAATACGCGCCTGAACTGTTCTCCAGTATGCAATGGACAATAACGCCAGGCAATTAGCTTGGTGTGCCACTAAAGCATTACCGTGAAAGCAAGGAATGTTGGGCCGGTGAAGTTGAGCAAGTGAAAACCCAAACAAACAAATGGGGAGGACATAACTTTTCTATGTTCGCAAGAGGTACCGTTTGCATTATGTTCCTAGTTGCAAAAATTTTTTACATGCTGAAAGTGTTATCTATGTCGAGAATCTCTGTTCAAAAACTGCATAGGGTATTTGCCACGTTTGTGTGGGCTTCCACATGGGAGCGTGCCAGTCAATGCAATCTGTTTCATACGGTGCATAATGGTGGACTGGGATTGTCACATTTATACTTAAAGCAGATTGTAGCCAGGTTCTTTTTTTTTGCGCGAACAAAGCGATGTTTTTCTTAGAACGGTAATCCAAGTGCGATTGCGTGATTCACTGCCGGAATATGTAGTTTCGACTATGTCTACAGGGCCAATGGCTCTAAGTGCTTTTCTTCGCGAAGTGGTCGCGTCCTTCCAAATAATGAAGGCGAGATTTTCAAATGAGTATATGTGTACTGTTACGCGAAAACGGCTGTACAAAGATTTATTGGAAACCTTTTTACCTGTGCCTCTTTATCGCTCTGTATATGCTTTGGGTCCGGAGCTGGACGTGTTGAAGAGAGTGAAAAGAATGCCCATCAGATCGTCCGCTAAATCTTTCTTTTTTCAATTGCATACCGGCACTCTTCCGGTGAAGCCATGGCTGGAAAGCAAAGGCCTTTTTGTGCCTTGGTCTGCTGACTGTTTAATTTGCAAAAAGCTGGAATCCATAGAGTATATTTTCCTTGATTGTCACGATGCAGTTTTTTTGTGGGACGTGCTACAGCGTACTATTAAAAAGGACTTACCAATAACGCCGTTTTGCATACGCTATCTTCCATGCGCCAAGCCAGGAGAAGTGCCCAGTGATTTATTAATGGTCTTGTGTATGCACAGCATATGGAGAACGCGAATGGATGTTCGCCATGAGCATGTTGTCGTACACCGAGCCCATCAGTATTTTGTTGAAAGTGTAATGTACACGCGTGATGTTTTCGGAGGGGAATCTGAACCCCGGAATGGCTGCCAGTCTTGGACAAGCTCATGTCACCTAATCCATTCTATCACAAGAAACCTGTCAGAAAGTGACTTGTGTTTTTAATTCCATGCGACTTTTCATCGATCTTTGTAGTTGCCAAGTCGGTAATAAAGAAAAAAAAAAGCCCGGATAGCTCAGTCGGTAGAGCGTTAGGCTTTTAACCTAACGGTCGAGGGTTCGAGCCCCTCTTCGGGCGTAGTCTGCTTTTTTTCTGTTTTAAGAATTTGTTCCGTCAACAATTCCTGTTGATGATTCGCGAGGCAGCCCGGATAGCTCAGTCGGTAGTGCGTTAGGCTTTTAACCTAACGGTTGAGGGTTCGAGCCCCTCTTCGGGCGTAGTCTGCTTTTTTTTTCTGTTTTAAGAATTCGTTCAATCAACAATTCCTGTTGATGGTTCGCGAGGGCAGCCCGGATAGGTCATGTACGGCGTCAGTGCCGAATGCCTCGATGCACCCAGTGCCGGCGCTTTGGCCATACTGTGGAGAACTGTGTATTAAGTTATGCCGATAGACTGCGTCAAGGCCAGTGGTCACGAGAAGATGACGTGGCGTCCGAACATATCATGGATGTGTCAGAGGCTTGTCCGGAGGATGTATGCTATTCCTGGCCAAAACACTAGAGATGACAGCCATGTCTTATTGCATAGATGGCGAGGGACGACTTATATGCTGACCTCACATTCTCAGGTGTGCAGTGGCGAATTATTTGTATTTACGCCCCTGTAAAACAGCGAGACAGAAGGCATTTTTTTCTTTCATTAGTTAATCATTTGTGCACAGATCGCAAAATTATGTTGTTGGGAGATTTTAATTGTGTGTGTAGGGATGAGGACCGATCAGCATTATGTAAGAGATATGACCCTAGTGCTGCATTACTTAACGATTTGGCTTGTGAATATAACCTTGTGGATGTGGGGCAGGAAAAAGGCGACAGTAGTCATTTCACTCATTTTCAGTTCTCCTCTAATGCCCGCCTTGACAGAATTTATGTTTCTGCAGACATGTTAGCAAATTTGTTTGGTTACTGAGTGCGGCCCATCTTCTTCAGTGACCATTGTATGGTGTCTTTTCAAATAGGGAGGTACAGTCGGCAGATACTTCACCCTCGGTGGGAACTGTGGAAAATGAATAACTGTCTGCTCTCAGATGAAATCTTTAAGCGTGCTGTACCTACTTGTTTAAAAGACATATGGTCACGCCATGATCTCTCAGTTTTTCAAAAATGGGACTTGTTCAAACAGGAAACCAAAAACTTAGCAATTGAAGCCTCTGCAAGAATCGCGTTCCTAAAGAGACACCACCTTCGTGAGCTTGGGCGCACTCTAACTGAGCTACATGAGCTAGAGAGGGTTAGCCCGGGTGCCTATGTTGAAGAAATTAATAACGTAAAGGCAGAGCTTCAAAAAATTGCGACGGAAAGATACAAGGGGGCCCTAATAAGATCTAGGACTCGAAGGTTTCTTGACGAGCAACTTTCACGTCGGGCCCTCAGTGATGAAAAAGAGAATGCTCTTACGAAGGAAATATTGGAAATTCAGTATGGTGGTTGCACATATAGTGATGCTCCTAGTATTCTTGCTGCTTTCTATGATTATTATCGAAAGCTGTTCGGCAGTTGTAAAGATCCAAATCAGGGTTTCGATTATAATTCTTTACTTGAGAACTTTCTCGACTAGACGATGAGAAATGTGCTGTAGTGGAGGGACCCATCACTTTGGAAGAAATTAAATCAGCCATTTCAGACCTTCAGAACCAGAAATCTCCTGGCCCAGATGGTATTACTAGCTAATTTTATAAAACATTTTCGCCTTGCCTAACGCCTGTTTTGATGGAAGTATTCCAAGCATCTTATGATGTGGGTTTCCTGCCTCCCACTTTCTATTCAGGCCACACGATATTAATACCCAAAAGCAAAGATACTAATCGGTTGAAAACTGTTGAAGGATATCGCCCAATTTCCCTCTGTAATGTTGATTACAAAATTTTTGCCAAGGTCCTTTGTTCTCGTTTGCAGCTGGTTATCATGGACTTGATAGGTTCGCATCAGGTATGTGGTATCAGAGGGCGCAGTATTCAAACACACATCCATATTGCACGTTCAGTAATCGAGACAGTATCAGATGAGACAGGCTAAGTAGCTCTGATTCAAATTGACCTGGCGAAGGCGTTTGATAAAGTTCGGCACAATTTCTTGTCCGCGGTCTTGGAGAATGCAAACATTGGTGACGTTTTGCTCAAAGGCATAAGGCTGTGCTATATGAACTCGTATACAAGACTAATTGTTAATCAGGGGCTAACGAAACCAATACCACTGGAATCATCTGTTCGTCAAGGATGTCCACTGTCCCCACTCTTGTTTGCCTTATATCTGGAACCCCTCTGTCTCAGTATAATTAACAGTGCAGCCATCCGTGGTTTCTCTCTGGCTCAATGTGAAGTTATGATTTTAGCTTACGCGGACGATATCGCCCTCTTTTGTTCTGACAAAAAGAGTGTACTTGAGGCTTTACACTTGACTGAACAGTTCTGTGATGTATCAGGCGCGACCCTTAATTTAGATAAATCCAAGGGTTTTTGGTTGGGACACTGGGGCACTAGAACAAGCCAGTTTGGAGGCATATGCTGGGACTGTAGTCCTCTTCAGTACCTAGGGGTTCCGCTGCACCAAGTTCGTAACAGCGCAGCCTACTGGGATTCACAAATCGTACCTATGCGGCGACAAACGCAGGCTTGGATGGGTAGGGAACTCTCAGTGTTTGCTAGGGCACAGGTCTGTAACATATTTTTGTTTGCAAAGCTTGCGTATGTCGTTCAAGTCCTGCATTGTGCGAGGAGCAAAGTACAAGTTATACACAGAATATTTGCAACATTTGTGTGGCGCTCTCAATGGGAGCCCATGCGGCGTGACAACTTGTTTCTTCCCTTAGAGTCTGGTGGAGTGGGCCTTGTTCACTTGTTTGTGCATCAACTTGGCTCCCGTTTTTTCTTTTTCAAATCGGCAAACCATCCGTTTCTTATAACTGTGCTCATTAGGCGTCTTAGTCCACATTTGCCTTACTTATTCGCACCAACTGGGCAGGCTCGTGAGGGGCGTTTATTGGGATTCCTTAAGGAGGTTGCTGACACTTTCAATTTTCTCACTGTGCGTTTCTCTGTAGATTACCTGTATAGCCTCTCGAGAAAGCAGATGACCCAGGCTCTCACTGAGTCTTTGTTCCCTACACCGTTGTATCGGCAGCCTTGTCTAGGGTTTTTGGACACCACTGTTCTAAAGCGTGTTAGGCAAATGTGCATTCAGGCAGCTGCAAAAACGTTCTTTTTCAAATTACTTACAGCGACGTTGCCTGTCAAGACATTTCTTCACAATAAAGAGATGTTTGTGCCCTGGTCGGTAAATTGTCGTCTCTGTAACGTGCCTGAGACAATTGATCATTGCTTTATTCTGTGCCGTGATGCTATGTTCTTTTGGGACATACTACAAAGAACTCTTAAAAAGGACATTGAAATTACGCCTTATACAATTAGATTTTTGCCTCCTGACAAAAACTCTGTCGTGCCTTACGATCTATTTGTTTTGATGGGACTGTTCAGCCTTTGGAAAAGCCGCATGATCGACAGGCATGCAGAGCCATCAAGATCGTCGAAATCCGTGTTTCGGGAGCAGTGTGCTTTGGTTAGAAGTGTATATGCTGCACGTGAAGAACCTCCAAACTGGATGCCGTATCTAGACGCATGTGTATGTCTCCCAGACTTTTGATGTTCTGATGATTATGCATTGTCGGGCTGAGGATATGACGGGCTCGTATAAAGCAGCCCGGTAACTTTAGACATGGACATGTTTAAGTGGAGTTGTTCCTTTTTACGGAAGTTTTTCCATGCAATAGAGAAAAAAAAAGCCCGGATAGCTCAGTCGGTAGAGCGTTAGGCTTTTAACCTAACGGTCGAGGGTTCGAGCCCCTCTTCGGGCGTAGTCTGCTTTTTTTCTGTTTTAAGAATTTGTTCCGTCAGCAATTCCTGTTTATGATTCGCGAGGGCAGCCCGGATAGCTCAGTCGGTAGAGCGTTAGGCTTTTAACCTAACGGTCGAGGGTTCGAGCCCCTCTTCGGGCGTAGTCTGCTTTTTTCCTGTTTTAAGAATTTGTTCCGTCCACAATTCCTGTTGATGATTCGCGAGGTTAGCCCGAATAGCTCAGTCAGTAGAGCGTTAGGCTTTTACCCTAACGGTCGAGGGTTCGAGTCCCTCTTCGGGCGTAGTCTGCTTTTTTTCTGTTTTAAGAATTTGTTCCGTCAACAATTCCTGTTGATGATTTGCGAGGGCAGCCCGGATAGCCCAGTCGGTCATTCTACTTCCGGCCACCGGCGTGTACGGACGCGGAATCACGAGCTCCGGCGGAGCGGCGATTGCGGCCCAGGCTGGCCGCGGTAACAGGATTGACGAAAACAACGATAAGGAATATCAGATCATTTTGCCGCATCTGCCCACCGGACGTGTTGTTTTCAACACAGTTTTTTTGCACGGTGACGTACGAGTGCGACCCTTCAGGGTTGAAGATTTCCGGGACGCCCTGGCCAAGATTGGTGCGCTCCCAGACGTGGTGGCCTTGGGGGCTTACCAATTAAACCATGTCTGGGCGGTGACTTTGAGCAGCACGGAAGCAACCAAGCGGCTGCTAGCCTTCAAGGAGCTTCAAGTGAAAGGTCGACGGTGTATCGTCATTGACCCGGAGTGACCCGTGAGCGGTGGCGAGTCCAGGGCGTGCACGAAAAGGGCTCATCAACGAGAACCGTGCTTCTGAAGTTGAAGCCTGGGATGAGGATAGAAGACCTACCTCACCAGATAAGAGTAGCAGGGGAGTTGGCCCTTGTTGTGGTGCCTGGGCGGCCAATGCAGTGCCTGCGCTGCCGCGGGACCGGTCATGTGCGCCGGGAATGTAAGATTCCGCGTTGTTCGACGTGTAAGCGTTTTGGCCACTCCGAGGAAGATTGCGTACGAACGTATGCAGTGGCTACTGCACCAACAGCGAGGGCGGACATGACGGAGCACCAAATGGATGTTGCAGAGACAGAAGAGGCCGCAAAAGGGGTCGGAGAAGGTGAAAAGCTAACAGCAACGACAGGCATGTTAGTGCCCCAGGGGGGCGGGGACGAGACACTCGGTAGGCCAGACAAGGAAGTCACACTACCAAACAACGGACCGTCAGAGGAAGAAAGGGTGAGCGATGCCGAGAGCTCAAAAATTGAACTTCTGGAGTCTGGGGGCAGACAGGAAACCCTTGAAAAGAGCAGCGTCCGAGCGACCAACGTCCAAGGCCCTGCGAAGCGTGCCCACGACGAGAGCGCCAGTGAGACAAACAAGGCAGAGGCAGCTAGCAACGACGAGCCGCCGATAAAAACGCCAATAGGGAGGAGTGCGAGCTTCAAATCAAGACCGAATGTCTCGACGGACAGGAGAGCTGCCGAAAAGCCGCCCCTGTCACAAGGTCTGCCAGTGCAACCTCATGGCTCTGGTGTCAACGAAAGCGTCTAGCGCCATGCTAGACGTGAAGGGTAAGCACCAAGCTCTTGACCTCTTTTCCCTCTAAGAAAATGGCTTATGTACTGTTAGTAAAGGTTGCGACCCTTAACGTGAGAGGTCTAGCAGCGAAAAGGAAGCAGAGCCAGGTCCTGCGCCTTTTAAATGAAAATGACATCGATATACTTGGGGTTCAAGAGACAAAAGTCGAGGGTGAACAAGAGACCGAGAGCACGGTGCAGCGTTTCACGTCGCGGTTTTACGCAGCTGTCAGCCATGCAGTCGGTACTTCTGCTGGATGCGTCCTGTTTGTGAAGAAGTTGCCGGGTCTTGTAGTGCAGTCGCATGCTTCTTTTCCGTCGGGTCGGGGTGTGGTCCTCGATTTTAGTTTTTGCTCGGCTGAGTGGCGTGCTGTTTGTATGTATGCACCTACGTTAGTTGATGAGAGGGCTGCTTTGTTTGATTTTGTTGAACGGTATTTAAACACGGATAAGACACTTGTCTTTCTGGGGGATTTCAATTGTGTACTGAGCTCCGGTGAGAAAACTAGCCATCGTACATTTAGGGATCGTAGCACAGATGTACAGGGTGGTCCACTCTAAGTGCGAACACTGCTCCGCGTGGCCGCGCTCCGCGGAGCGCCAGCGGATCCGGCGCGTTCGCGCATTGAAGCAAAGCCGCGCAGGCGCACAGGGGCCCGGGGGAGGACCTTCGTGTCGTCTGCTACCGCGCTGGCGCAATCGATGCAATGCAATGCAAGCGAGCAATGGAAGCAATGCCAGCAATGCAAGCGAGGTGCGCGCCAGCGCTGTAGCAGACGACACGAAGGTCCTCCCCCGGGCCCCTGTGCGCCTGCGCGGCTTTGCTTCAATGCGCGAACGCGCCGGATCCGCTGGCGCTCCGCAGAGCGCGGCCACGCGGAGCCGTGTTCGCACTTAGAGTGGACCACCCTGTACTTTCGCGCTTGATTGACGAGTTTGCACTGGAAGACGTTGCAGAGTGTCTCACGAGCGAGCGACGGGTTCAGTATACGCATTTTCAGGGTGCTAGCCACGCCCGCCTTGACAGAATTTGTGTCCGCAGAACTGGCTCCAAAATGCCAGGATTAATATGTTTTAGCGGTAACGTACTCAGATCACTGCATGGTTCAGTGTACAATTGGAACAAGAAAGGGAGGTAGCGGTTTTAATTGGGAATCGTGGAAGTTAAATAATAAACTGCTGAATGACGAGCAGTTCACCAGACTAGTAGAAGAAGAAATTGGTAAGATTTGTCACGAGGACACCCACGAACTGGGTCAAGAATGGGAACTGTGTAAGCAACAAATTAAAATCAAAGCTATAGAAAAGGCCAGCTGCATACGGTTTCAAGAAAAACAAAATGAAATGCATTTAAGATCTTTGCTAGATAAATTGTTAGCCCTGGAGTGTAACACGCCAGGGTTATACATGGACGACCTTAGAAAAATAAAACAAAGACTTCAGCTGAATGACGAAGACCGTTATCGCGGAGCACTGGTGCGTGCGAGAGCGGAAAAATTGGCCATGGATGAGACGCCGACAAAAAGATCGTTGGGAATAGAAAAAGCAAATGCAAGGCGAAATCACGTGGCAGAGGTAGATTGGGCAGGACGCACAGAAACCGATAACGGAGGAATCGGGAAAGTTTTCCGGGAGTATTATGAAGAGCTATTTTCGTCCCGAGAGGTTTATTTGGACCGTTTTAAAAAAATCCTTTCTTGACCCGATGCCAAAAATTGACGACGAACAAAAAGAAAGACTGGAGCGGCCAATAAGCGAAAAAGAAGTGCAGCAGGCAATAGAAAATTTAAACCCTGGGAAATCACCCAGGCCTGATGGCCTGAGTGCGGCTTTTTATAAAGCGTTCAAGGAACAGCTATCTCCTTTGTTGTGTGCCTTATTTAATGAAGCGTATGAACTGAAGGCACTGCCTGCGTCTTTCGGATAGTCGCACACAGTACTTATTCCGAAAACTGACCAACCAGATAAGCTTAGGCAGTTGTCGTCTTACAGTCCCATTGCTCTGACAAACGTTGATTACAAGATTTATATGAAGGTGCTTGCTGGAAGACTACAAACGGTTATATGCGAACTAGTGGGCTCTCACCAAACGTGCGGTATCAAAGGGCGATCTATCTATCAGAACATTCACAAAGCGAGAAGTGTGCTCGAATGCTGCGATGCAACTCATGCATGTGTTGCGTTACTGCAGTTGGATTTGGAGAAAGCTTTCGATTGTGTGGCACCTACTATTCTGTTCAGTATATTAGACTATGTTAATGTCGGCTCTGTTATTCGAGAGGGAGTGGCCTTGGCGTACCGTAACTGCACTACGAGATTAATTGTCAATAAGTCACTGGGGGCCCCCATCAGCGTACGACGTTCGGTGCGCCAAGGTTGCCCCCTCAGCCCTCTTTTGTTCGGCATTTATATTGAAGCATTGTGTTTAAGCATCCTACAAAACAATGACATTGATGGGTTTCGACTGCATGAGTCAGAAGTCAAATTACTGGCTTACGCAGACGACGTTGCGGTCTTTTGTGTAAATAAGGAGAGTATAAAGAGGACAGTGGATGTGGTAAAACATTTTAGCAAAGTCACAGGGAGTAAAGTTAACTGGGGCAAGTGCCTGGGAATTTGGCAGGGAGACTGGCAGCTAACCCCCGACACTTTCGCTGATGTGTCGTGGGTTACAACGCCTGCAAAGTATTTGGGTGTGCCCTTGGAATTTTACAAGGAAAGCGAGCCATACTGGCTAGAGCAGGTCAAAGAAACCCGTGAAAAAGCGTAAAAATGGAAAAGCGCTCAATTATCAATATTTGAAAGAGCCTCAGTTTGCAACCTGTTTTTAATTAGTAAGTTATGGTATGTAATGCAAGTGTTGCATTGCTCCTGTGTGAATGTGCAAAAATTGCATCGAGTTTTTGCGGTGTTTGTTTGGGCCTCGAGTTGGGAGAGGTGCAGTCGGACAAATTTGTTCCGGCAGGTGAAGCATGGGGGGCTTGGTCTGGATCATTTGTTTGAGCGACAGATTGTCACCCGATTTATGTTTTTTAGGGATGCGAGCGATCCATTCCTGCGTACAGTGTGTCAACAAAGACTTGGTCGAGCGTTGCCTGATTTCGTAGTTTATACTCAATGTATGCCGGGTTCACTTTTTGGATTCTTTAGGGAAATTGTTGTGAGCGTGAAATTCTTAAGCGCACGTTTTTCGAAAGAGTATTTAAGTAATGTTAACAGGACAACATTATACAAGGATGTTTGTGAAGTGGTGTTCCCGGTGCCCTTGTATAGAGCTTTATACTATGGAGGCACAGGAAGTAATGTATTAAAACGCGTAAAGAAAATGCAAGTTGCTACGGGAGCTAAAACGTTTTTCTTTATGCTACATACCGGTACTTTGAGTGTAAAATCATTTATGGAGGAAAAGGGTATGTTCCTACCGTGGGGGACCCAATGTCTCATCTGCAAACAGCCAGAGACAATAGATCACGTGTTTTTGCATTGCTGGGAGGGAGTATATTTGTGGGATGTTCTGCAAAGGACAATAAAAAAACAGTTTCCACTTGATTCCCATGGCATTAGGTATTTGCCATTGGATAACCATGATGAATGCCGTTAGACCAGGTTATGTTAATGTGCCTCCACAGTATATGGCGCGCACGAATGGCTGGTTATCACTGCGATCCAGATGCATGGCCAGCCCGCATGTATTTGCGTGAACGTGTGCAGCGATGGCTCGACGTGCTTAAATTGCAACCATGTGCTCCTGAGTGGCTGTCAAAGCTGGAACCTTTGACGGTGCTCAAGGAATTTTAACATGACAATGCCTGCCCCTGAGTGGGTGTTAGGCAAAGCGAACTAGCTTTGTGTGTACATATATTATTCCTTTGTTCCTGTTGTTTTGAGTTGCAGTGCGGTGTACTTGTGTCAAAGTCAGGCAATAAAGAAAAAAAAGAAAAAAAAAGGATAGCTCAGTCGGTAGAGCGTTAGGCTTTTAACCTAACGGTCCAGGGTTCGAGCCCCTGTTCGGGCGGGTGACATTTTTGTTTCTCGCTAGCTCGATTTTCATGGCGGCATGTGTTGCGTGGTTGTTAAGCGTAATAATAAACGAGTTTCCGTCTACAAACTCGCAGAAGGGTGAAATGCCAGGAGTAAAAATGCGTGCGCAATTGTTCGCAAAAAGTATCAGCGAAACCATGACTCGCAGTGTTTTCATAAATGAAAGGGTGCAGACTACACAGGCCGCTCGTTATCCCACGCCACATGCAAGGACCGGCTCATCCTGAAGAAAAGGCCCGGGGCGTGGTATGGAAAATCCTCTGCTTCGAGTGCATGACTTCGTAGGTTGCGGAAACGAAGAATTTCACAGAAAGGGTGAAGCAGGAGAAATCTTTTCTCAGACAAATAAACAGAAAGCGACGTGCAGGGGCCGGGCGCATTGGGACAAAAGGGTTAAATTAGACACAAAAATTGTGACGGAGACTGAACCACATATGCGCAGGTAGACAGAAGGCTCCTGTCTGACTGTTGAGACATTTTGAAGACGCGGGAGAATGTTATTTGTTTCCTGGGAACTGTTCTCTCTTCTTACCCCCGGTGGCTTAAAATTTCAGTAGTCCGGCGTTCAACCAAAGGGCAGCGCCACTTGCCTGCGCTCACACCTTAAAATGAAAGTTGAAATTGATGTTTACTGTCTCTATTTTTTGATTTGTTTTTTTTAATCAACATCACCACCATGTAAAAAATTAGAACGACGCTTAATTTCGCCTTGATAATAAGAATCGCGATTTCATTCCGCGCTGGAACTCACATTAGTAAGTCACTAGTTCATAAACGGTTCTTTTTTTTTTTGCTTCTTAATTGTTTCGTTTCTATTTATTCATGCCTGATTATTTTTTATTGCTTCGGTGTTCCGTAGGTCTCTGCATAACACGTTTGGCACCATGGGCCTTTCGTACTCCCATTGAAGGAAAAATACGCCCATTGAAGGAACGTCCTCGGCAATTTTGGCTTTCTCAAGACCCTTCCCCAATTCGTTCGCTTTTAAAGTGAAAGCCTTTCCAGCCCCATTTTGGGAAAATCCGGTTGCCGGCATGTGGACACTATGGTACCCCAAAACGTCTCCAGGTGCCCCCAGGAATATGTGCGACATAGTTTGCACAGTTTGCACTAGGGAACCTTCATGTTGTGGCGCGGCTAGGGTGCCTCGATGTAGCGCGCTGCCGTACGGCGGCGCTGGTATCGAGGCAACCTAGGCGCGGAGCCCGGCCATATGGCTTAGGGTGGGGAGAGCTCATGCCAGGGCTGCCTATTTTGGTCAAAAACGACCGTCAAGCTTGGTGGGCCGCAATTTTGGTTTCAGCCTACGAGTGGCGCGCTTTGTATATAGAACCAGGCTTGTGTAAAAGTAGAATTCCGTCGTATTATCTGATTAGTAACCTTGTGTGCCTTTTTTTGGGAGAATCACAACTTTGTATTTAACCCCAAAATGATATTTCTTACCAGGAAATATTGCTTGCCGACGCACTGTTTTAATGCCTAGCGTTACTTGGCTGATAAGTATCGTGTGCAAAATGTGTAGAGAGTGTCTGCAGTCCGACGACCTCCGGCGCTGCATGGTTATACACAAAAAAAAAACATAGCACACACAAGAGAATTAAATCAGGACGTTAACACAGATGATGTGCTCTTTTTTTATTTTATTTTAGGTACAGTACCACGCCTGTTATATCAATGGAAAAGTTATATCGAATATAATTGCACTGACGTGATTGTAAGTACTATTAAATAATTAATTAGTTAATTGCGAACAAAAATGTGCTTTAGGATGTAGCATCAAGTCTTATATTATTGGATAGCTTACGTCGAGTGCAATTGCGCTTGACAATTTCAAGTCTATATAATTGCCGTTATTTAATTCACTGTGATTAAAAATTGAACTTCAGGCTATAGCATCGTCACATTTCATTGGATAACGTATACCGAGCCCGATTGCACTGCACTAATTGGCGGTTTTTGTTAATAACCGTATGCTGGAGAATCTAGACGGACACCAATTGACTGAAATTAAGATTTTAGGTCCGTTGCCACGACGATCGTCTGCGGTGAAGGCCGCCCACGCACTGCTCCGCTTTATGAAAAGCACAGGCCTAATCGAAAGACTGAGTTTGCTGTTATGTTACGTGATATGACTGTGACGTGATGTAATGTGGCATGTCTGTGATGTGACTGTACTAACTTCACTCCTCCCTTTCTCACATCTTTTATATCCACTCACCCCCTTCGCCCAGTGCAGGGTAGCAAACCGGTTTCTTTTACGCCTGCCTGCCTTTCCTCCTCGTCTTCCTTGTCCTCCTCCTCCTTTGTTAATAACCATTACTTAGTTGATTATGATTAAGGCTACAATGCCAAGTCATATATCAAAGGATAGCTTATATGGAGTACGATTGCTACACACTTATTGGCAGACTTTATTGACAGTTTTTAATCAGTTAATTGTGATTAACACTAGAACTTTAGACTACAATGTCAAGTCATATATCACGAGAGAGCTTATGTTGAAGACAATGCCAGCATACTAATTACTGGTCTTATTTATTATCCGTTAATTAGTTATTTGGAGTTAACATTTCACTTTAGGCTACAACGTGAAGTCGTATATCACGGGATAGCTTATATAGAGTATGATTGCGATACCCTAGTTACCATTGCTAATTAATAGCCGTTAATTAGGTAATTGTGAGCGACAACTGAACTTTAGGCTCCAATGGCAAGTCATAGCATGGGATGGCTTATGTCGAGTACGATTGACGTACGCAAGTTGCTTGTCTTACTTAATAGCCATTATTAGTTAATTGTGATAAGCATTTAAACTTTAGGTTTCATCAAGTAATATCACGGGATAGCTATTATCGAGTGCGATTGCAGCACACTCATTGTTGGTCTTGGTTTATAACCGTTAGTCAGCTAATCGACGTTAACAAAAATGCGAGTCATGAGTCATGCTTATGAGTAAGTTTGAGTTTGTGTATGTGTGTGCGTGTGTTTTGTTTGTGTGCGTGTGCGTGAAACAGAGAGATAGAAAAATCAAGATTTAAAAATTGAGTCCTCTGAGTGGATTAGACTCGTATTTTTCATAGATGTTAGTCGGAACTAAACAACTAACCCGTCGACTTTATGAAAACAGAAAACTAACCACGACTGTGCTTCGATGCAGGCACACTTTCTTATTTTATTTATACCTTCTGGAAACTACAGGGACTTGAATATTTGGGGGCTGGGATTTAAAAAAGTCCTATGCAAAATCTACTACCCCTTTCCAGCTGAAATAACGTTCACAAAGTAGCAAAATATCGTCTACGTTATTTGATAAGTGATTCAACATCGGTACTTGCCTAGATTTTCCGAAATCGAGAAAAAACTGCTCTCGGCGGCGTGCAAAATTTTCGCAGAAGAGAGTTGAAAAGCTATTTTGACATGATGCGTCATCTGTCGGGCAGCGAGGCAAGCGCGCCAACGGCCGGGATGGAGCTTGTCTCACTGCTCGACAGATGACGCATCATGTCAAAATAGCTTTTCGACTCTCTTCTGCGAAAATTTTGCACGCCGCCGAGAGCAGTTTTTTCTCGATTTCGGAAAATCTAGGCAAGTACCGATGTTGAATCACTTATCAAATAACGTAGACGATATTTTGCTACTTTGTGAACGTTATTTCAGCTGGAATGGGGTAGTAGATTTTGCATAGGACTTTTTTAAATCCCAGCCCCCAAATATTCAAGTCCCTGTATATCTGTCTACGCGACTGCATGGGACACATAACGGCGACACATACAATCGCCGCTGTTCGTGTCTCCACTCTTACTCTGTGTTTTCGCCCTTCAAATGTGATTAATTAGTTCAAGGGTAGAGATGTCAGCAATTTTACAAACACGTGACGTTCAATATAAACTCACACGTGCATACCGGTTCAAGACATCGCAGAGAACAGGTGGGCAGCTAAGGATAAATACATATACCGAAAATAGCTCTTTGAAATGGCGGAAAAAAGACGAGGAAACTAACCAGTAAGCATGCAGGACACAACGACGGAGGAAAAAAAGTCGCAAAGACAAGTAAAAAAGAAACTAAACAGTGGTTTATTTGTAATGATAACAATATAGTGTAAAATTATATCTAAATTGGGAAAGTCAGATCAGAAATGAGTCGTTTCATGATAATAAGCTGGCAGTGCCCTATTCTTTGATGCCAGATTAGGATGCCTTAGAACGCGCACCTGCGCAAAAACATAATGAACCAAGATGACGTATGTTCGGCATGCAGTGAGTACAGGAACAATTGCATCTTATACTAGAGTGCGATTGTGGCTTCCTAGATGTTACTGCAAGGGAGTCCCTATCCCTGGTCGTGGTTCTAGGTTTTAGAGTAAACAATAGTAAGGCGAATGAATGGGCGGTGATCAGAAAAAAAGGCAATGGGAAGGCTGGTGCCTAGAGAGAAGAACGCTTGCAGTGGATTATAAATGTAGGAATAAAAATGTCATAAAAAAGGACAAATTAATACACCGATTCGTAAAAAGTATGTAGGGGAACAAAAACCCGACCATAGTGGCCACTGACACCACTGCGTTTCAAAAGGGACGCTTCGATCTACCATCCATACTTCCATACATCTTCGACATGACGCTTAGGCAGGGCACGAAAACGTTACACAAAAAAACTTTATCATGCATTTCGCCAATACTCTCAACAAGGCACGAGAATATTTTTCACCACTTAGCGCGGTTCCTTTAGTACCAATATTCTTCTACACTTGTTTTTATTTTCTTGGAAAACGTATAGCTTTAAAGGACAGCGTTGATGTTGCCGGTATGTGTGAGTGATAAGTTGTTTACACTGCTGCTTCTAAGACGGGGCTTAAAGCACAGGCGAGAAAAAGTTTGGCAGACATTTCAGCTCCGCCCTTAAAGGTACGACGCGATCGGATTTTCAGCTTCTCTTGCGGATCTTCGTTCGCTTTCGCTGTTACTTCTTAATCACTAATATGTTAGCATTTCTCTCTTTCGAACTCATAGCATGCAGTCGTAAGCTACCAGATCTTGTCTAAGATTACCTGATATAGAATAAAACTCTCCTGTAAAAAAGGCGTGCGTCGTGTCTATGCGACCAGGGACGCAAGAGTTCAGAGTCTTGCCTGCCTGATACATAGTAAATTGATAAAATAAAAAAAAAGCGCGAAAGGCGGAGGACAAATGCACACGTTCCGTCCTGTCTGTGTGTTTGTTGCTTCGTCAATTTTATTTGGCGCTGCTTTTTTTGTGAATTTTTAGTTAAAAGACGTATTTCCGCAAACTCAGTTATTAAGGTTCTCGAGTTAAAGAAAGGCGACAAATAGCGGAGTGGAAACTGTTGAGATGCCGACCATCGCGCCAGCACACAGCAACGCAGCTAAGCTAACCGGCCTAGTCACTGGGTGTGGCTACTGCCTACAGAATCTCCTCTAACAGAAAAGCAATCCTTTCGGAGAAATGACGCAATCGTCCTTCCTCGATGAACCGGTTCGTGTGAAGTGCAGTCACGAAGTCTTCCGCAGATTCGCCGTCGTGTTGGACCCACGTGTTGAAGCGTGCCTGTTCAAAGATGACGTCTCGCCGCTGTGTGAATTGTAGCTCTCGAACTGCTTCAGGCCGAGGTCTAAGTTCTGGGCGATCTCTCCGGAGATTTTGAATGTTTCTAAGACCTCTTCGGCCTGGACGCCCGTCAAGTAATGGAGCTTGTCGACTTGGTGCGAAGACCGGAAGCCATGTGGAAACGCTCGAACCGTTTCCTCGATATCGGCCAATTGGCAGGCGTTGCGAAGTAGAAGGCCTCGGGCTGTTGAATGACGTAAGATGCCATGTTCCCGGCCACGTTGTCCAGGCCGTAGACGCTGCTTTGATGTGTGCCACCGCATATGGGAGAGGAAGAACCCCCGGCTGAGCTTATTGTGGGAATTATCCCACTTCTGACTCCACGTTGAGACACCTACAGAACTGGTTTATTCCACGCGAACACTGGCACGAGCACGAGACTCGTGCCAGCCGCAGCGAGCGCCGCACGAGCACGCAGCAGCGCGCCCAAGCTAACCGGCCTAGCCACTGGATGTGCCTACTACCTACAACAGACCTTCCACATCATCATCATCAGCAGCAGCAGCAGCGGCAGCAGCGGCAGCGGCGGCGGCAGCGGCAGCAGCAGCAGCAGCGGCGGCACCAGCGGCAGCGGCCGCAGCGGCAGCGGCAGCAGCGGCAGCGGAGGCGGAGGGGGCGGCGGCGGCAGCAGCGGCAGCGGCAGCAGCAGCGGCGGCGGCAGCAGCCTGACTATACCCACTGCAGGGCGAAGGCCTCTCCCATATTTCTCCACTTAACCCGGTTCTGTGCTAGCTGCATCCACTTGACCTCAGCGAACTTCTTAACCTCATCCGCCCACCTAACTTTCTGCCGCCCCCTGCTTTAGATCATGTTAAATGGTAAGCCATCTGGACGCATCCCATATCACTGCTAACATACGCGCTCATAACGCACGGGTAAATTTAAAATATTAAGGTTTTTGGGGCATTATGCAAATATATTGCGTCTTTTTATGCACCGCCTTTTCACTGACCAGAGGCCATTTCCACATCACGGACGGAAAAAAACACTAAAATGAAAACTGAAAAAGCAGGAGACAGCTGAGAAAGTTCGTTTTTCTTTTCGTTTTCTTGTGCCGCTCTTCTGGTTTCCATGCTATTTCATTTGCAATAAATTGTTGCCGTCCAGCTCAGCATTTAGTTCCGCTTACCCCGCTTCCGATGCTCTTCGAGATGTTCTGCATGTGGATATTTTACTCCAAATTCAAGCAATTTGTCGTCTGGAAATGAAAGTACGCAGGTTCATATATTATCACAGATTCAGTCAGGATAAACCCAAGAGCGTTCGACATCGTACGAATCATAAGTGCTAAAGCAAGCCTCCTTATTTGCTTTATTTTGTTCTACTATACGGAATGAAAAGGCGCTAGCTTCAACTCTTGGCAATGCGTATCTAATTTCCCCGTGTAACTAGCTGTAAGCGTGCCCCTACAACCGGGAGGTTATATAAAAAGAAAGAAATGCAGAGATTATTTCTTCACGCGAAACAATAAAACCGTAAACAACAAATAGCCCTAACGTCTCGGTTTTAGAAGGATATTGAACAATATTTTGCAACCATCGAGCTTTCAGCTAATAGTTAGTTTTTCATACTACGGACTCAAATATCCAACTGTAATTAGGTAGACGAATGAGCAAATAGCTTTCTTTTTTTTTTTTTGCAGAACTGTACAACCGGCACCAAGGAGCATATCGCGGGTCGTGCCGCAGTCTGTGGCTGGCAAAGGTGCCATATCGGCCATATCGCCACTTACCGATGAGCACAGAAGCTGCCGGTACGGCTCCGGTGTTGCGTTGTGTGCAGATCACCGCTCTCTATGGTTTTGTAAAATCGATTCACTCCAGTGATCGTTGGCAAGGTTACCGCCTATATTTGCACAAGATGCGACCCCACTCTACGCTGCATCCTCGAGGCGGAAAGAGGAGAGTAGCCGTCAAATTAAATCGACTTGGAAACTGCTTCGAGCATAGAGTCAGAAATTTCGCAATCCAGTGCACGTTATGTTTTAAGTATGACGGCCGTCAGCAAAACCTTCTCCCGTATTCTTGGGAAGCAAGGAGCACGCGAACTATTAATGCTCAAGCCGAACATCACCATCGGGTTCCTCCTATCATGGCGGAAACCTGATTTTTATGAAGAAAAGCCCATTACACTTCGTACAAATCCTTCTGGTCAAGAATGCCTGGCGCCGTATTTTGACGAAACGCATATTTTTGTGCAAAGAACGGGTCAGCACAAAGTTTACGTCACCCAAATTAACAGCGAACGAAGCACGGTTGCCGAGTTCTGCAGGTCATCAATTAACGGAACCATTGCGATGAAGAACAAGCCTATAACTAAGTCGGACCATGGCAAAACCCGCTCCAAATGCTGCCGGTCATCACACATTCAGCAGCTTCTCCGTCCTACTAAATTCACGGTGTAAGTTCAGTGCCCCGACACGCATTTGAAGGAAGACTGCAACTTCCCTGCACTAACGTCATCTTGATGACGAAAATCTGCAAGTAGATTCTAAATGTCGTGTTTCCTTGAAAGAACGTCGTCGGTGTAGTCTTCTCACTTCATTTTCGTTCCACAGCAATACAGAACTATGTGAAATGTTTTAATGTGAATCGCGTAAATCATATTGGTCACGAGGCAGCAGCTGGTGTAAAATCATGATTCCGCATATGAACATCGCCGATGTGTTGTGACCGGGGTTCTGGCCGAGGTATGCGCAGACTCCAGCAGCTGAAGATGGAGGCGTACCTAGCGGACGCCGGCGAGCGACCGCCAACAAAGGAGCGAAGCGGCGGCGATGGCAGCGGAGGGACGCTTTGTTTCCGGCTGTAGCGGCCAACCCTTCCCGCCTTTCGGCATTAACCCCCTTTGCACCCATGGCGGCAACAGCGAGAAACCTGGACGCCGGCAAGCAACCCCCGTCAAGGGCAGTGAGGGGGTGGCGATGACGGTGGAGTGACCTTTGTTTCCTGCTGCGGCGACCAACCCTTCTCGCCTCCCCTCCTTCGGGATAGAGACGAGTTGCCTTTCGGGCCTTAATCCCCTTGGCGCTACGACGGCGACAACAGGGAACCTATCCTTGTGCTGAACGGGCAAGAGGTGCGTTGCCGAACAGCATTGACCCCGCTCGCCGAATACTCGAGGCAAGCGGGCGACCTCCTTGGAATTACGCGGGGGAAATGACCGCCGCGAGCGGGCGACTTCGCGGGATGTTTCACCTTGGTGCAGAAACTCCATCGCCCACACAAGATCGTCATCGACATCGAACGATTTGCCCTCGCCACCGGAAGATGTGAGAGGAGGTCCGAGCACCACCCTCAGCAGTGGGCAACACCTCCAGTGACCTGTTGTGCCTCAGTGATTGGACTGCACCGATTGAACTTTGTTTGCCCAGCTAGGGAAGTGGGGACAACCGATCGTATTTAAGCGGTGGAAATTGTCTCCACGGAGAGCTCCGTTTTCCTCTCTTGATCTTTTACAGACCCCACCATGTAAAAAGTTGTATAAAACCTTCTTTGCCTCACCTCCCTGACTGATTCTGCTCCTTCATCCCGGCTCTTCATGGTTTCACTGCGGTGAAGCCTAGTTTCTCGAACCCCAGCCACATCAGATGCTTGATTACATGCCTGGACGCCTCAAAACAAACGTGCGCCAGTCCTGAGGTGAGCGACACACACCTCCAGAATAAAGCCGCCACAGGCACGTGCCCTGAGGGAATGAAAGGATCTCACAAAGCCGACACAACTCGCAAAACAACCGGGGGCACTTATTCTCAATTTTACACCCACTCGTCAACGCGAAACGCGGGAGGCTGATGGGTTAACAGGGAGGTCTGTAGTGACCTTGCGCAAAAATGCACACACGAAAATACATTCGCTCGCCGAAGCTGTCTGTCCGCCCCATCGCGAGACAAATGACGCCTCAACTGCAGGAAAGTATTGCCGTTATCGCATCTTTCCTTTTCTTAGTTAACCGCTTCATGGAATTGGCGATGGGCATGCCTCTTCAATTGCGGTCTTTTTTCCTGGTTCTCCACAAGGTGGAGCTAGAACTTTTGATACATAGCCAAGGAAATTGCGTGACTTAACCAATAATTTGCTTCTTTCTTTAACAGAGACAGCATAAGAAGGCATATCTTCTCAAATTCAACATGACCACTACTGCGTGAAAGAGTGGATTTAACAAAATGCGTTAGTTTTTCTTGCTCGCAATACTGGTCTTCTAAATCATCCCACAATACTGAACCCTTGAACATGAACTATAGGGATAAATGTAAATTAGCGATATAAGGAAGTAGAACACGGAGAAAATTGAGCATGCTGTAAAGAACGGGGAAGCCTTAAAGCGGTGAAAACTTAAATTGGGCAAGGGCGAAAATCAGATGTCTGCGCTTAGGGACAAGGCGATCAATGTCATCGCGAATATGAACAAGATAGTCTAACTAGTCCAGGCGTTTTATACTGATATGTACAGTAGCCAAAGTAGTCAGGAGAATAATGAGATTGGCAGTAGGGAAAAGCAGTCATACGTTCCGCTAGTGACGAACAAAGAGGATAAAAAAGCTTTAGAAACTCTGAAAAGGGGTAAAGCAGCTTGAGAGGATCAGGTAACTGTAGATTTGTTGAAAGATTGGGGGATATTGAGGTAGAAAAACTGACCACTCTGAATAAATGTCGAGTGTCATCGACGGTACCGGAACCACAGAAGAACGCGAACACTATCTTAATTTATAAGAAAGGGGACGCTAAGGACTTGAAAAATTACAGACCAATCAGCTTACTATTTTATGATTATAAGGTATTTAGAAAGGTAATCGCTAATAAAATCAAGCAACCGTTCGAGTTCATTCAAGCAATACATCAAGCAGATTTTCGCAAAGGACACTATACTATTCATCATACCCATTCCATCAACTATTTCGTATAAACATGATCGGAATATACCTGCCCTTCATTGATTACGAAAAAGCATTTGACTCGGTAGAACTCTCGGCGGTTATGCAGGCATTGCGAAATAAGGGTTTAGGCGAGCCGTACGTGAAGTGGCTGCACACCACGATAGTTCTGCATAAAGAAAGAAACAAAATGCCTATAAAGAAAGGTGTTAGGCAAAGAGACACGAGCTCCGAATAATATTCGCATCTTGCTTAGAAGAAGTATTTAGAGACTTAGAGTGAGAACAGTTAAGTATAAGTGATTAGGAGAATACCCCAGTAATCTGCGATTCTCTGATGACATTGCCTTGCTAAATAACTCAGGGGATCAACTGCAAAGAATGGTTGATGTCCTACACAGAAAAAAGTAGAAAGGTAGGCTTGAAAATCAATATGCAAAAGACGAAGGTAATGTTCAACAGTCTCGAGAAGGAACAGCAGTTTACGTTAGGTAGCGAAGCACTGGAAATAGTAGGCTAAGATGTTCGTGATTCTGTCAGCAACGACCTTAGTAAATACTTTATGTGTAACAGTAAGCTGATTTTTTTTTCAGGTCCTTTACGTATCCATTCCTGTGTATTAGGATAATGTTTGCTTTCTTCCATGCTTCCGGTATCCTCGATGACACCAGGCACTGCATATACAGGGTGGTAAGCTTTTCTAGCATATCTCCCCGTCCTTTAACAAATCTACAGTTACCTGATCTTCTCAAGCTGCTTTCTCCATATTCAGAGTTTCTAACGCTTTCATAACCTCGTCCTTCGTCAATGGCGGCACGTCTGACTGCTTTTCATACTGCCAATCTCATTATTGTACTCAGCACTTTGGCTACTGTAGAAATCAGTATAGAACTCCTCGACTACTTTGCCATATTCGTGATGACGTTGCCCACCTTGTATTTGAATGCATACTTCTAATTTTTGCCTACGCCCAATGTCTTTTTCACCGCTTTAAGACTTCCTCCGTTCTTTACAGCATGCTCAATTTTCTCCATGTTATATTTCCTTATATCGGCCCCGTTGCGCGTTTTGATTAGCTATGATATTTCTGCAAGTTCTATCTGGCCTTATAGATTGGAAGCTTTCATACTTGGGCGTTTCTTAATAAAATATTTCATCTCCTTAACCAGCTTACCGGTATCCTCTATATCTATCATATCGCCTACTTCTGCAACGCACTCAGTAATGATATGTCTGAAATTATTGTTCATTGCTTCTAAGCTAACGTTATCATCCTCGGTTGGAGCTTAATATATCTTCTGTAGCGAGATCCTGGACTTTTCTGCCATCCCCTTTACCGCTAATTCGTTGATGGACTTCTTTCTCACTAATCTGTTTCGTTCCCTACTCAGATTTAGACTGATTCGAGACCTTAACATCTTGTAGTCACTGAATTGCACTTTCGCGATTACCTCTACATCCTGCATAAAGGCAGGGTTAGAACACAGTAAGAAGTAAGTTTCATTTTTAATCTCCCCGTTAAGACTTCTCCGTTCAGAGGGGAAGTAACTACGCGAATAAGATTAGGATGGAGCCCATTCGGCAAGTAATCGCAATTTATGACTATCAGCTTACCGGCATCGCTCAAGAGGAACGTATACAAAAGTTGCATCTAACCTGTACTCACCTATGGGGCTGAAACGGGGATGCTGACGAAAAGGTTAAGTATAGGAAGCGTGCAGAGTGGTCAGAAGAACACTCGAGTTAATGACATTGTAGTGGAATTTAAGAAGAAGAAATGGGCACTGGCAGGACATGTAGTGTGGAGAGAGCCTAACCAAAAGTCGCTTAGGGCAACATACTGGATTCCGAGGGAAGGAAAGGGCAGCATGGGGCGGCAGAAAGTTAGGTGGCCGGATGAGGTTTTAGAAGTTCTCAGGGGTCAAGTGGATGCAGCTAAGACCGGACCGGGTTAGTTGGAGGAATATGGGAGAGATTTTCGACCTGCAGTGGGTATAATTCGGCCGATGATGATGATGTTGTTAATCGCATGTACAGATTCACAAGGTAGCTGACAATGCGCGACTAACGTTTAACAGTTTTACACTTTGGACGTTTAAAGAAAACAAGGCGTCGCTCCCGGAAACAGAAATGTTTGTAAAAAGCTTCCCATGAAATCTTGGGGTGTTGCCCTTTCTTAGAATACAAATTTTATTTCGGTATCCTTAGTGCGTGCAAATGATTGATATTGAAAAAATAGTTCTAAAAAAAAAGCCTGTAACTAAAGAAGGCGCTATCATGAGTGCAAGAATATAGGTGCACGTGTACAAGGAATAAGAAAATGCACTTCATAGAGCAGCACATACAGCCTGAAGGCTGCATGGAGACATTGAGTCGCTATGGAATTCTCCCAGGCATTTTTTAGAGCAACCTGCCCGAAATAATTTTTTTCTGATATTGCGCGTTGCTGGGCAGAAGTATCAACTCCTTTTCCGCTATTTTTCAAAGACTCAAGTTTTGAGAAGACGATTTCCTTTGCTTTGTAGTTTTCAAAACTAGCTATAAGTGGTCGTGTTTTTCTACTGGCGAAACGTCCAAGTCTGTGTGCACGGAAGATATTCGAACTACAGATATAAATTTTCATAGTTGTCGTTATTATTTCGAAAATTTTTTGCTTCGATTCGGACCACGTTTCATCTGCATTGTCAGTTACGCCATAAAAAAACCAAATTGTTCCGTCTAGACCGATCCTTCGCGTTATCAAGAGGGAATCGAAGCGCAACATTGTCTCTTTCGAGGCTCTCTACTGTAGCATACATCTCTTTCATATCCTGCTGCCAGTGCTCGAATACTGAAGTTTGGTTTGTACTTTTTGCAATTATTCCTTTATTTCTATTCCTGCCTGTGAAACCGACTGCTGCTGTTGTTTCATTTCTGACATGCTTTCCAGCTGTTTTGTGCTAATTCCATTCTTTTAGAACGGCCATTCACATCTTTCATGGTTTCTGGTAACTGCGCAAGATCTTCTGGACCCGGATTGCTTTCGACGTCACCGCATGTGAGCAGTAACAGTGAACAAAAAGGCGCAATCACTGCTTCTAGGCACGGAAGCGCGATGGTAAAGCGGTCATCTGATTTCAAGCTGGCAAACGATGATTTGGAGAAATAACTAACCTGCAGAATGAAGATAGGAATGCGTAAGTCTCTCATGCTTTCCTTCATCGTGCCTCCGTGCCCGTGCATTCGTTCCATTTCCCTTTACTTTCTGTTCGTTGAAATATTGGGTATAAATCAGCACTAAGATAGAAATAAACAATTCATATGCTGCACTCACATTATCAGAGTGGCATAAATCATTCTAATTTAGACGCGTTACTCTCGTTAGGAAAGCGCAAATGTGGGCAGGGTAATAACCTGCATAGTAAAACGTGGTTTGATGTGTACCATTTTATCGGTGTCTTCTATCAGCAAGAATATGGGGAAATGATCGATAATATCACTGCACGGAACGCCAGAATGCACATGACTCTCGACAATATTGGAGACAAATAAATCGATTAGGTTACTGCGCGCGCAGTGAGACGCGCCAAAGTTTCTGTCACAATGGTGAGTGCATTTGTCTTCAAGAGAGAGCAAAACTCTACTTGAACTGGCGAACGTTTCAAGTTATCAATATTAAAATCTCTTCGAAGAATAGTTTGGGCCAGTTTTTGTTCATGTATTGAAGGAAGCTAGCAAAGTAATAAAACATTATAATTAAAATAAGGAGGCTGGTAAATCACACAACAGGTGTAATCACCAGATTTCAGTGTTAGACACTCCATATCTTTATTATTAGAGCTCAACTCTTAAATGAGTTTTTAAGCCGAAGCCATTTTTGGCTTTCAAGTTCCTGAATAATGTTTAGGCAAACCAGATAACAAAAATTTGAGAACAATGTGACATGGAGCAGGTCGACACGCCACTAACGCAGAAAGAATGTACGCTAACTGCTCGTGTAAATCGGTAGCCTGCAGTGAGCTCGCTGCATTTTTTTCATGATGGCAGTGTTGGACGGGCCTGGTGCTATAGTACATGGCAGCGGTATTAAACACTATTTAAAATCCTGCATCAATTTTTCATCGCATTAGGTATTGGGAGCTAGTGACATGACTGGAGCAAACGGCGCTAGTTTCGATCTAGGGGAGCAAGTTGGATCACGTGACTCCTCTGAAGCAGGCGCTCCATTGAATTTGTGCGTTTTAAAAGCTAATAGCCTCGTTTATTTCTGTAGTTCGCGTTGATATAGAGAGCCAGCCTTTCACTCTTTGATCTTGCATCGTTACAGAGGCTCCTGAAGGTTATTTAAGCCGTTGCTCCTTGCTGCTCTGTACCCAGACGTTGGCGAGGGAACCCGACGCAAGCTCCCATTGCTACCCAAACATATGTTCACAGTATCTTCCTTAATAAAAATTTGTATCGGCAAATCAGCGAGTGATCATTCTCTTGATGTGCGCAGCAGACGTTTTAGCGGCCGAGATTTCGTCCATAGAGTTGGCGCTAAAAGTTCGGTGAGAGGCAGAAGAAACGGCGCGCGCGTTTTAATTTGCAGTTATCACTTGTTAAGCTAATGTTACTATTGCTGGAAGGATAGAAAAGATGCTGGCTTCTTCATGGAGCAGTACCCTCCCAAAGAAAGGAGGTATCGTGGGAAGGCCAGAAGGTCCAAATTACTCTACTGACCGCGTTGATACGGAAGTTTCACTGAAGTGAACTAGAAGATTCTGCCGCCTCGGGCAGCGGTATGCATGGTGAGTTGTATCAGGCAGCGTCTCCAGTACTGTTATAATTTCAAATGACAGACTCCATGCACAAAAGAAAAATAGAGCATTGCATGCACCTTGTGATGTGCTGATCGAGATATGCGCGAAAAAAAATTGCTGTGCGCGGAGAAAACAAATATCCGCTCTAGCCAAGAGTGCCAATAGCTATAGTCAGTGCGCAAAAATTCGCTGCGTGGAACGCACGTCTTCACACATGAAAAAAAATTAATCCATGTCATCCTCACAGTCAAATTTGCTTGTTCTACTACATTCAAGCGAGCAAATGAAAGGTGGCGCTTCCGTCGGCGCTATGCGAATGCGCTCACCATCTGTCAGGCTCCTGACAGTCCTCTGCTCTAACAGAGGAATCCCACTACCTCTGCACTGACGCTTACATCCGGCTGGCTGTGTGCAAGCTTCAGTTGTTTCTTTTTTTTTAATAACAGCAGAAATGCTGCAGCCGTGCGCGTCGCCGTAGCAGTAAAGCTCGCCAACTTCCATAACTGATTCGGTGAAGTGGTTTTCTGCAAAATGAGTGCGTTTCATACCTCAAACTAATCTTATTCAGACCCAGACCGAGGTGTATATTAAATAAAAAAATAAACGTTATGCTAACGCGCAACTGAACCGCCAAGAAAAGCATCCTACAGCCGCAGTTCAACGTGCGGTATCGCACTCATTTCGTCATGCGGGCGCTTCCGAGAGGTGGCGCCACGGTATGTCCTCGCACCCAATATTGTATACAAGCGAAACCGCCATAATACCGGGCAGAGGTCTGGTTCCGGAATTTCCTATATGGTCGGTGGCCCTCATTTCTGCAGAAATAAGCGGCGTCGGGCTGGAAAAAAGCCCGTAGAGTTATAAATAACACGTCCACATTTCAAAAATGAAAACAAAAAGCCAGATCTAGAACAAGAAAACTGTTTAGACCAGAAGCAGGGTTTTTAACCTGGATTCTTACGTACTCTGACCAATAATATTAATAATAATAATAATAATAATAATAATAATAAATATATAAATAATAATAATAATAATAATAATAATAATAATAATAATAATAATAATAATAATAATAATAATAATAATAATAATAATATTATTATTATTATTATTATTATTATTATTATTATTATTATTATTATTATTATTATTATTATTATTATTATTATTATTATTATTATTATTATTATTATTATTATTATTATTATAAAGGATAACAGGAAAAGAAAGGCGCAGTATCTGTCAAACTTGTTCTGTGGACACCTGAACTGCACTTTAAGGGAAGGGGTGAAGATGGAAGTGGAAGGAGAAAGAGAGAAAGAGGAGCCGTAGTGGAGGGCTTCGGATTAATTTCGATCACCTTTCGGAGTAATTTATCCCCTTCGTGACGCCTCCATCGAAACGCAGCCGCCAGACTCCACGACCGTTTAGTTGCGAAAGCAACATTACGCCAGGTTTCGCCTCGTCGCGTAGCCGGTGGGCGGTGGGTACGAGCATGGCCTCCGAGATCACCTCCGCGCGTAAGTTTCTCTCCGGCCGTTGCAATCGGCCAGAGAGAGCGTAAGTTGGAAACGGGGCGTGGCAGCGTCTTTCGCCGCACCGCGGCGCTCGCCACCTATGCATCAATTTAAATACCTGTACTTAAAAAGCGTAAATTTAAATACAGTATTTAAATACCTGTACTTAAAAAGCGTGGACTCACGATGGAGAAAAAGAACTAGGAAACTAACTAGTAAGTATGCTAGTCATAAGGACAGAGAAATAAAGAGCATTAAGCAACAGGTGAAAAACACAGAAGGTGAAAATTTGATAAATTCGATGGAAAAGAAACAGAGTGCGTAATTATACCGTAAGTGGGAAATGCAGATCAGGAAGGAGGATTCTTTGATAACTCAAGAGGCAGTGCCCTGCTTTTTGAAGCTAGATCAGGGTGCCTTAGAACACGCAGCTACAAAAAGAAATTTAACAATGGAGACGACGCATGTGCAATATGTGGAAACTCCAGTGAAACAATTGACCATATTATACTTTAATGTAATGGTATCCATCCGCAAGTTGATGCAGACGCAATCACTGTTCCTGAAGCTCTGGGGTTTAGAGATACCATTGGCCGGGTGAATAAACCGGCGGTGGAAACTAGCAAAAAACGACTGGAAGATTGGTGGCTGGAAGATTGGAGGCAAACACCGTGAGCAATTTAAAAAAGGCATGTTTATTTACAAAACTCAAAATTTACAAAATATGAGCTAGCACAATCAAGAAGTACACACAAACATTTCGTTATTTACAAAGTCATGATGACTACTTGCGTAGTTTTCCATTCGCAAAGGTAAAACTCGCTAGACTAAACACGCAGCTCCTATCTTGCTCAGCAGTTGTTTTTTTCTGGTAAGCTGCTTGGTAACTTACTATTTTTCCTGCATTGACATGTTGTGGCCTAAGCAACTTTTCTATGATTATCTTCGCTGTGTCAGTGCCGTGTTCCTTCCTAGCTGCGCAAGCTAAAAGAGAGCACCTCTCGAAGTAAGGCAACATAAGCTAGCGACATGTACGCTACAGTGGAATGTAGCGATGTACGCTCCACTAGAATTTGTTATATTGGCAAGCAAGCACAGAAGTCTTAGGATTGAAAATGGGGAGAAAAACGAATGTCACAGTTCACCAAATTGCAACAAGACCTTGTAACTAAGAAATATGCTTGCCTTTGACCACTTCTGCATACGCTCGTGACTCTGATTGACCGCCGGCTTCACGAGTAACCGTTAGGCACTCAAAGACTACTACCTACGCGAGGTAGTCTTGACGAATAACATTTTCACAAGCAAAGAAAGCCATCTACACGAGCACAATTAATGCGTAAATTCTAAGTAGAACGGAACGCATTTTGTGAACGCGGCAAGAACATCAACACTCCGCTTCGGTAGTAAACACAACACCCAAATTGTGGTCAGTCTTTGCTGGAAAACCAGCTAAAATTGAAAGGCTGCATGACGTGTTCGTAACAAGGTTTTCGTCAATGTATACGCGCAAAAAAACGAGAACCGCGCCAGCGGAGATACGCCGCGAGAGGGCTGGACGATGCATCGACGCCTAGGGACTTTACGACGCCTAGGTGCGCACTGCCGCTTGGTGGCGCCTGGAGGAATCGACGAACTTACATTTGGCTGAGGCGCGCGCCGATTGGAACGGCCGGACATAGAAACAAGCGCGCGGGTGTAATCTCGGAGGCCATGGTACGAGTGACCTTGAACAGACGAGCACCGCCAGATGGCGCCGCAGTCGGAACCGCGACGCTGCCGCAGGTGCGCTTACTGAGCATCTGGCCCGAATGGAACCAGAATCTCATCGTCATAGTAGTACGCAACGAGGATGCTGTCCGCAAGCTCCTGAACATCAAGTACACGAGGTTCGGAGATAACCTGTTCCCAGTGACTGCTTACATCAAGCCTCAAGAAGCGACATGCACAGCAGTCATTCCTGTCGACGTGGAAACCACAAAAGACGACATGCTGCAAGCGATTTACTCTCCACAACCTGCGGTCATAGGCGTTCGCCACCTTAAGAAAACAGTCATGGTAGCCCTCACATTTGACGGGCCCAAATTACCCCGACACATCCTTTCCTACCAGCAAACGATTCCGGTCCGGTTATACAAGCAAACCACATCGACGTGCCTTAAATGCGGCCAGGTAGACCATCGGCAAGACGCCTGTCCTCATCCGGAAGCATCATGCTGCCCCTCTTGTGGTGATCAGAACCCATCTTCTGGCCATGAATGCATAGTTACCTGTTTCACCTGGGAAGCCGATCACCTCACCAACTCCACCAACTCAAACATGCAAACTTAAACATCAGACAGGTATACACCCGAGGTCAGCGATCTGGCACCGATCAAACTAGTGCCCGCTCATCCAAGGATAGACAACGCCTTCAGCACCACGAGTCAGATAAACATCAGCGCCTGCGGTCGTCCAGCAGAGGCTCTGCAAACTCTCGGCGTTCCAGCTCATCACCCAGGCGGCACAGCAGCAGTCAAACAGAAGACAAGTGAGACGACTCCGCGCAAAAAGTGAGCTGGGCAAAGTAGCCAATACTTGCCCTCAGTTGTTGGCAAAAACCAAAATGCAAGATAAGCTCAACACGCTCGAAGCCGAAAAACGGCGGTTAAAACAGCTTTTATGTTAACGCGAAAACAATACGTCATCTGCACAAACCAACCCTGTACCCTCCACTGAAACTAGCTCCTCTCAAATAGCCCCCAACTCCCCTACCATCCGATCTGAAGCCACAGGGGAACCCGAACAGTATGCCGAACTTGTAACCCAGGCTATAGATAACTTAACGGCAGAACTTTTTCAATGTGTGCGGCAGATGATACAGGAGGCTATGCAACCAGTCATGCCACAGATGAGGGAAGAAATTAAGCTCTTACTAGAATCTATGTTTCAAAACCAACGAGTTCACGATGCTAAGATAGCGCGCCTACAACAACAGGCAACGGAACTCATGCGGTCTGCCTCCGCAGCAATCACGCACAACTTAGGCATCCTATACAGTGGAACTGCCGCAGCTTCCGCCGTAAGAGAGCCTCCCTCCAACAATAAATTGATTCTCTATCAAACCAACCAGATGCCATCGCTTTACAGGAGGTTAACAACTCCGCAAAACTCATTATAATTACTCCACACACCAACGCACTCAGGCAACCTGCATTACGGTTCACAAGGAATATACTGCACTTGCTTTAGGTATAGAAGAGGAAGATGACGTAGTGTACGACTTCGTACAACTTTCTGAACCTTTACTGTAAACCCACCCAAATTACCTTTCCTTACGCCAGGGTGTTCACAAAGGCACGCACCGTCGCCCAAGGAGCTACGCTCCTTATTTTGGGCAATTTCAATGCGCACCACCTATCCTGGGGCTACCCCAGAGCAAACAAAAACGCCGCATCCTAGTAGACACCATATCAAACCTCATGCCTACAATGCTGAACGACTCGTTCCAACCTACTCAACTTGGCAACAGTGTCAAGCGTGATACCAGCCCCGATCTCACACTAACCCATGGTGGTTAAGCTTGCCTATGAGAAATTAGACTGGAAACTTTAGACAGTGACCATTTCATTATGATCATCCATCTTGCAATCAAAACGCATCGACAAATGCGCGGTAGTGCCAAAATCAATGATTACACCGTATTTAGAAGAGAGCAAGCCGGCCTTGATAACCCAGATATCACTGATTACACTTCCTGGGCATCGGACCTTAGGCACCTGTCCTCTAAGTACATCCGAACCCTGAAAACATTTTTCGGTCGCCCTGCTATTGCCTCCCATCTCCTGCACCTGCGTGCTCGGCGGCCGCTTTTCAATGGAGGCGAAAAGCAAGGCGCCCGTGTGCTGTACGATGTCAGTGCACGTTAAAGAACCCCAGGTGATCGAAATTTTCGGAGTCCTCCACTACGGCGTCTCTCATAGTCTGAGTCACTTTGGGACGTTAAATCCCACAAACCAACCAACCAACCTGCACCTGTGGAAGGCCCGCAGAGGCGTGGTGAAATGTTGGCGCCACCAGCGCCCAACAGAACGCTCAAATGCTACATCGCAGCTCTAATGGAAGCTGCGGAGGACTATGCGTGGAACCTTACTCAATCAAATATTCTGAGAAGATGTGATTCACTGGGTGGCAACCTTAGCTCGAAACAAACTTGGAGCTTACTCAGATGCCTCACTGACCCCAACAACTCCAAAAGCGAACAACGCAAGAATCTTGCTAGGGCTGTGCATGGTCACCGCGGCTCCAATAGATATCTCATAAAAACGATCAAACAGAAGTACTTCTGCACCACATATACTATGGTGAGGGAGCCCAAATGTAAAAGAAAAAAAAAATAATGTGCCTCTGCCCGTGCCACTAAGTATAACGGGCTTAGACCACTTGCAAGAAAGATGAATCGGGATTACTCCAAAAAAGAATTCCGCATTGAAGAAAAAGAGAAAAAGAAAAAAAAAAAAGAAAAATCTACTATATAGCCCAACCGCCGCAACGATAACGGACCAGCTAATAGCGGATTTATTTAATTTTACTGTTGTGCTTGTTCTTTTTGATTGGGGTGGTCAGTCGCAATTTGAAGATGCTTTCTTGATGCTAACAATTTTATTTAAGTATTTTTCCGGAGTCGGGGGAAGAGGTGGATGGATAGATCAGGCTTGCTTCGGATGGTGCTTTGCGTTTTTTGCGGGCTTGACCTCGACGTGGTTCTTGGTTTCTTGGAGTGGTCGTTGTTATTTGTGGCCTTACTTGGGTTTTGGAAATACTGAGGGAAGTGTTAGCGACCCCCCCTCCCCCGCCCCGTGTTTTTTCTTTTCTCTCTCTCTCCTCTTCTTTTTTGTTTCAGGTTTATCGGGTCCTTTATCTTGCTGCTAGGTGTTCTTAGCAGTAATGTTCTCCGCACCTTTCTGAGGAAAAGTCGACACGGACCCCTTCCTCCCTATAATGGGCAGCCAAACGAGGAACTTGATGCAGAATTCACCATCAAAGAAATACAGGCCGCCGTCCTAGCCATGCGCAAAGGCACAGCTCCTGGGAAAGGCAATATCACGCTGGGACTCCTCGTCAATCTCCACGACGCAGCCCTCACGCTGGTCAAGAATGACATTAACAACTGTTTGCGCACGGGCTGGCTGCCAGACGAGTAAAAGACTGCGGAGGTGCACTTCATCCCCAAACCGGGGAAACCCTAAAATAATAACTATATACGGCCCATCTTTCTCCCCTCCTACGTAGGAAAAGTCATAGAGAAGGCGGTACACATCAGGATTACCCGACATATTTAAGAAAATGACTTGTACCCACGCACCATGTTCGGATTCCGGCCCGGCCGATTCACCCAAAATATACTCCTTCATCTTAAAGGTCCCCAGAAAGGGGTCACCAAGAAGGGTAAACAACGCCATAACACTGATAGTTATTGAACCACCCATCATTCTCCCGCAAAAATTTTCGATCTAGCTTCTGCAACACCAGAGATATCGGCGATTAAAAATGACCCTTCCAATTTTCCCTCTCAACTCGTACGCCGGAGGGAGCCATAAAAAACAAAGAATACAAGCAAGTTCAAAGCTCCGCTCAGACATACGTCACTTCGACGAACTTCCGGTTGCCGCGCGCTCGCTCGCTGGCGTACCATAGAGAAAGATGGGCGTACTCCGCCAACCCGTCCTCGCTTGCACACGCCTGAGGAGTTCGCCAGTTCGCGCAGCGACGGTTAGTGTAACCGCGAACCCGTGGTTATCCTGTGTTACACGGCGGACCAAACCATGGTTGCACCACTAACCGCGGTTACCGCAAACCGAGCTTGACGACCTCGGTTTGCGTCGTTAACCGAGGTTATGACGGCGTCTGTTGACGGAAGCTACTCGTCGGCGCCCGAGTGCGCGAAACGTACGAGCGGGTCTGCTTCACAAAGTTATTCATTTGCCCACTGTATCACGTTTAAAGATCGATGTATAGATTATGGTGTCACCCGACGTCTTCGATTACGGCCGACAGCGCAGCGACTGCGTACTGAAGCCTTGTCGTGCCTACAGTATCGTTTGAACGGCTTGTTGTTGAGCAGAACGCCAAAAAATACGCGGCCTTAGCTATGACAGTACACGAGTTTGCAACGCTTGCAGCACGGGATGCCGCGAGCAGGCTGAGGTACGTTACACAATTACCGCGGGGGTGGAACGTGCGAGCGCGGCGAACGCCGGCGCCGTGCGTGACCGTCCCTAGTCGTCGCTAGGCCTATTGTTTCGCTTCGAAGCCGCGGCGGTCGACACTTTGGAACATGATCAACGCTGTCGTAAATCGTCTACTTATGAAACTGCCTTAAAGTGATTCCTATCCTGCCATAGTAAAATAATTATAGGATTAACTCTGCCGACGCATTAATCGCAGAGCGAGTACGAGCAGATCGGATCAGCCGAAATGCACCAGCGACAGCTGGCTTGAGCAGAAACTAGATTGTATCACGGCTATCGCTCTTACCAGCAATTTGCTGCTGGTCAGCGATCCTCACGAGGGCTTCATACTTGATATTCAGCTCAGTATTCCAGACGCCAACAAATTTTAGCACGCTTTATTTCGGACATCGGTGCTAATGATCCGCCGTGTGGTTCGCGAACGATATGCGGGAGGAGGGGCCACAGCGGCGAGGTTTACCGCGGTCAAGGAGGTGCTGCCATCGTGCGGTGCTTGACCGTGCTGTTGACGCCTCGTCGGACGACACTCCGATACTCCTGAAACCACGTTATATAAATAAGATGTTTGTAAATGCAGCTTCGTTCTGCCGATCCCTGCGTCGTTTCGGTTGTTGCACTTAATGGGTAATGGCCACCTAACCGATAAGGGCGGCGAGCTGTGTAACAGCCCGCACAGAGTTCGAGCAGCGTACGAGCAGACGACTTTCGCAGCTACCGGAAGTGTGTTCGTGACGTCATGGTTGCAGTGACCGCAGCGAATGGCAGCATGGCAGCTTCTAGCAAGCCTTGCCAGTCAACCGACCCGTGACGTCACGGGATTAGGAAATAGTTCCATGCGACACCGCCAAGCGACATTTCCTCTGCCCGCGAATTTCAAAAAACGCTGTTTTTAAAAATTAATAATAAATCGCTGGCTTTGTTCCAAGGAGTTATAATTTGCGTTAATGCTCGAAAGGATGTGTTCTACACACTGAACACGTTTATCAGTGGTTTCTTGGGGGCCGTTTCCGTGGACCTTTAAGGAGGAATTCATAATGCCCCCTAACAAGCCTTTCATCCGTACAATTCTCGCTCTCGACCTCAAGGGGGCGTTTGGTAACGTAAAGCACCACTCTATTTTGGAAAATGTGGGCCACATCAATTGCGGTGCAAGAACCTATGTATATGTAAAAGATTTCCTTCAAGGTCGTATCGTCTATGGCGATCTCGGTCTGGCACAACCCAGCCAAATACAGCTAGGCGTATGCGGCACGCCACAGGGTGCTGTGCTCTCACCCTTACTTTTCAATATTGCTTTAATCAAACTCCCAGCCCAGATAAATCAGGTATCGCATCTGCGGTACGTATGCCTACTAGCGGATGACATCACTATTTGGACCATGACCTATTCTACCGCGGAAATCTAGGACCGCCTTGAAGAGGCCGTAACCATCGTGCAAGCCTACGCCGCTAACTGCGGCTTTACTTGCTCCCCCGAAAAGCCGGAGATGCTGGTACTACAAAGCTGCCGCCAACGCAGCCCACTGTTGAAGTCAGCCTCAATGAAGACCCCATACCACAGAACGACCCCATCAAGGTTCTAGGCCTTTACAACAAAGACAGGGGCAGAAATGGGTACGCCCTCACTCGGCTCAAAAACACAGTCTGCAGGTTGCGCGTACGATAGCCAGGGTCACTACCAACAACAAGGGTATGCTTAAAAAAGACCCCCTTTTATATCCACTCATCCCCTTCCCCCAGTGCACAGTAGCAAACCAGTTGCTTTTACTGGTTAACCTCCTTGCCTTTCCTCCTCATCTTCCCCCTCCTCCTCCTGCGCCTGGTTCAAGCATTCATCATTAACCGAATTGTGTATTCGACACCTTATTTACAACTGAAAACGGGAGACCAGAAGAAAATTGACGTCATGATACGAAAGGCAGGTTAAAAGGTGCTAGGCCTGCCCCAAAGCATTTCCACATAGCGTCTTTTGCAAATATGGGTGCACAATACAGCCGAACTCCTTGCCGCCCAACGCGCCACCCAGGTTAATCGACTAGAAGCAACCTGCCCGGGCCAGACCGATCTTATGGGCCTTAACCTGACTAGCCCGTAAGGTCTTGTACAAAAACAGGCTCTACCGCCCGGGTGGTCAAACTCGTTCATAGCCAATCCCCTACCACGCAATATGCATCCTTTGTTCCACCAAGGGCGCCGAAGGCGCAGGCCAAATACATCCATGAAAAGTACGGGGCAGACACTGAATTGTATTAGGTAGATGAAGCAAAGTCAGAAGCGGGGTACATGGTAACGGTTGATTCACCAACAACTGGTTGATGCCCTCACAATCTGCGATGAAAATATAGAAATGGCGGAGGTAGCCATTGCTTTAGCCGCCAAGCATACCACCTGCTCCTATATAATCACAGATTCTATGGCTGCCTACCGCAACTACATCAAAGGAAGGATATGTCACCAGGCTGCCAGAATACAGAAAAATCATGGACATCCCAAACAAAACAAATGCCTCGTCTGGACACCGGGACATCAATGCTTGGAAGGCAACGAGTGCGCCCATGCCGCTGCCCGAGCTCTCTTCCCCGGGGCTCGATCCCTCCATCCTCCGCACCTCCCGGCCCTCTGGCGACGTACGCGGAGAGGTTATAGCACCGCAGTCTCTCTCGCAGAAAATAGCCATCCCCAGCCAAGGGGCTCTCCAAAGCGGAGGAAGTCAGATGGCGATGCCTACAGACACACCTGACCGTTTAAACACAATACACCCCGGGTTCCGTGACCCCAAATGTAAATATTGCGGAGAGAAGGCAGGCGTGCACCACATGGTTTGGACTTGCCCACAAAATTCTTCAGATGACCCAAATGTCGTGCCAACAACTGAGGGGTGGGAGGCTGCCCTATCCAGCTCTGGACTAGATGCCCAACGAGACCTCATGACACGCGCGCGGATAGCAGCGGCAGCCGCTGGAGTCTCGGACTAGGGACCCCACCTACACAACCCCCTTCCTTATCTCTGCTCAATAAAGTTTTTTCACTCAGTCTGCCGCTCGCTCCCTCCTGATGTTTTCTTTTGTTTTGTTGTGAAATCAACACTCCGACAGCCAAAGTCAGACCTCGGGTGGCCGCAGTTTTTCCTTGTGCGTGAAGAGGCGTAGCTACGGTCTCCCCATAAAAAAAATTGTCTCCGCCGGGAATCAACACTCAATCCCTCGGATTCTCGTATCCCCAGCCGAACGGTTTAACCAAATGACCACGCCTGGGACATTTTTGTTTCAGCATGGTATTTATTACACGCTTTTACTTAGAGAAGACAGCTATGTGCATTATTTACTAAGTAATCAGCCTGTAGCTGAACAAATTCAACTGAAATATACAACACCGCACAGCTAAAGTACATCTCAACACAACACTAAACAGTCGTAAGAAAACACATCCATACAAAACACCAGCATTAATATACAACAGCCAATAACTAAATCAAATTTAAAAACAACTGCATTGAAATGGCGGCAAAGAAAAACAACATATTTATAATCGGAGCCAGTCCCGTTGATAGTCACTATTGTCACATGTGTTACTCAGCTGGTGCACCATCTGGCTGAATTGAGTACTAGGGGAAACTAGAAGCTCTGCACTCCGGTCCGAAATCCGCGTTTTCTACAGGCTGTGCAGTCCAAGGAGCAAAATTATGTCAACTGGTTCATGGTCATGTTGGGTGGCCATTAAGTACCGCAAACTCTGAGCATTCAATACAAAGCCTTTCTTCAGTGTTCTTCGTAGAACGTCCCAAAATAATATCGCATCTTTGCAGGCAATAGCACAGTGTTCCATGGTTTCAGGTGTGTCACATAGCCGACAACAAAAGAAACAAAAATATGTTTTTGTGTGAAGCCATACTTTCCCAGGTAGAACTTCGGCATGAAGTTTAAAAAAAAAACGTTTTAGTCCGAGGCGAAATCGGCATTTTACATACCCTTCTCAACAAGAACGATATAATGCAGGCGCGAACAGCAGAGATATCACTTTGTAAACATTTTTCCTAGAAACAGAGAATAAGCACTCATAGGAAAAGCGAACTGCCAGAAAATGTTCTGAGTCATAAGCTTCCTTCATAAAACCAAATAATAAGGGTCGATAGTTAAAATTGGAGGAGACCACTAAGTTGGGAAGAAGGTTCACAAAGTTAGTTTGCAGGGTGCCTATCATCATAACTACTATCGCCCTCACGCTAGAAAAGGAGAATTAAGAAGCGCTATTCACAGATCACGCCTGGGACTGTGAATAGCGCTTCTTAATTCTGCTTCTCTATCGTGAGGGTGATAGTAGTGATGACGATAGCATAGTTAGCGGCGTATTTCGGGTGAGCGTGAACTCAGAAAGAGTGCTCACTCGGGCCTCTTCTTTCATGTGAGAGGGTGACATTAGAATCAGCCTGCAATGACATTTCAATTCTCCTATGTCACGAGCAGGAGCTGCCAACTCGGGTCGCTCCTTTCAAATGGGAAAGGGATATCATAATCAGCCTTCCAGAACCGTTTGCATTCTCGTTCTACGCTCTCGCGTCATACCCTTAAAGGATGAGCCTAAGTGTCCCCAATAATGTATAACATTATACTCATAAGGCATGAAAGGGGTATAATATAGCAGGCAAAAGAAGTTTCCCCCGTTGCTTTCGGAATTCAACTAGGGTTAACGAGAGCTTAACGACACCCAACGTTTTTAAAACCTGGAATTTATTACATTGGAACAATGTTCTATGTACAGCAACTAGGTGTCAGATCATATGAAAAACAGCATCTCATCAACACAATGCCAAATAGGACTTATAACAAAGCTCTGAACAAGAGGCAATGTAGAGCCGATTACTAAGAGTGATTTCACTTCTGCATACGATTTCCTTAAAGGGAAAAAGTGACGTTCGTTAGGCTGCTAATTTCTGCCAACCTCTAGGTTCTGTCCACCTTGCCGATGTCAGTTAAAGAAGAATTATAAAAATCGGCGCGCGGAAACGAGAGTTATTCGGTTTATAAAATTCTAAATACAAGAAAAAAAGAACAGCGTGCCTGAGCCGGTGTGAAAGGGAGCCCTTCTCTTATTTTGCTGGCCCAGAGCTCGGTTTAGGCGGAACCTATGAGAAACGCAGCTTTCTGTTGATGTATAGGAAGCTATCCACCGTAATTACTTGTCCAACTCAACCTGTAGCAGCGCTTTTGGGCAGCGTCGTTGCCATGGTAACGATAACGACGTTGCGAAGCTGTGCCATGAGGACCGGCTTTTCGGTCTGCCCAAAGCTAGCCTAGCCTACCAGACGCTGCTCTAGACCATCTTTGCGGGGGTGTTGGTGAGATGGACCCGACGGCCAGCATATCTGCGTCGCCATTTTGATGTTCCGCCGGCATCCATCGCGGATCACTCGAGCGTAGCGAAAATTCGAGAACGAGGCGAAGGGCGGAGACAGAGGAGTGGCGTACAGGAAATAACGCGAAGCCTACCCTGGACCTTTACAAGGTCAGCAAGGAAGTCATCTGCCGCGAAAGACTATATGACAACTCCCTGGGCCTGCTAGCTGTGGACTCGGGTGTGGCGAGTGTGCTTCACGAGCGATCTCGACGCAACTCGTTCCATCTGTGGGGCGTCGGCAGAAACTATCAGCCACGTGATTTTGGACTGATCAGGGATTTCGCCGACCTCCGAGATCTGAACGTTTTCAGTTGCATTGCCTTTATATTAACTATGTGCCTTGGGATTTGAGGTGCCTGCGGGAGTGGTGACAACAGTGCGGTGTCTCGAATTCTGGTGGCAACGGGAGCCCTGTGACCTCAGCGGCAACGAGTGGGCCAACTGCGAGGTGCGAGCAGCAGCGCGCAAAATATAAACCGCACCGAACGCACTGTTCAACATAGCGGGTACCAAAACCTGCCCGTTGGAGCCCTCGACCTTCAGAGTAATCGCGAGGAAGCGACGGCGCAAGGCTCTTAGCACCTCCGCAGTGGAAGAGAGGAACGCGCCAAGGAACAGGCGCGCCCCATTCCCCCTATGCCGGAGGAGTTATCGGGGATCACGCAGACATTAGTCCGCTGCCTTGCAGCTAACACTTCGTTAACCCCCTGATTGAGGCAAAAATTATTTCACAACGGCCCCGAGGAAGGCATGAGCCATCACTGCCGAAGTCCCACCACCGCTGCCCTTATAGTATGGGGCTGTCAAGAGCATTATGACATTCGAGTCAGGGCTCTCGCCGATATTCGAGCTGCCATCCGTCCTGCCAGCTACATCGACTGGGTCCTTCCGCTGTCTCTAGACAAAGCGGCCGTCTCTATTCTCTGGGAAAATCTTGGAGAGTTTGTTGGCTTAGGCCCAGAACCAAGCTTTACGGCAGCTGTCAAAGACGATTAAACCAACGCCCTCCTCGACCACCGTGATTGTGGTGGGGCCAGATGCCCGCACAGATGCCAGCCGCAAAAGTGCATGACAGGGCTGTCAATATTCGTGTTTCAATCAATACTCAGCGGCGGTTGGCGATGACTGTGTGATCATTGTGCTTGTGACCTCAGAGCCTGGACAACGCATTTGCGGACTTTTTTTCTCAGATTTTTTTATGTTTTGCTCCGCCGCCTCTTAAGGCAGCGGCGACCCTCTACAAAGGGCAAAGCCAACATCGCCATCATCACAGCAAGCAGACGCTCCTGCGCGCTTGTTGACAACACTGCATTTACCTCAGTTTATTGTCCGTATCTTTACAAGCACTTCAAGAACCCAATTGGAACTAAAGCACCTTATATTTGTTTTCCGCATAGTAACATGAACATTATTCGATTGTAAATTCTAAAGTGGGGGCTCGACCAATCAGCGAAGTAGCGCCCAAGCGAGAAGGAAACGTCACATCCGTTAACTAATTTCACCGTCGTGTGTCGCTCACATCGGTGCCAAAACACTGAATATTGAAGCGGATTAAAATATCAGGCGCTACGATTTCGCCGTTATGATTGGGCTTCGGGGCATCTGGAAGGTGTAAAGTACTTAGAGGCTGGCTGGAATTAATGGTATAGAGGACGTCACGGTGCCTCTTGAAATGAACAAACATCCTGCAAAAGTTTGCAGAAACAACATATTCAGTATGTTGGTTCGTCGTTCGCGTTTTTCAGGCGATGTGTGATAGGAAGAACGCGTCCATAGGCTCATCCACAAATGGTACTGCATTAAGATATCGTGCAGAGTGCGGTGTCAGATGTTTGAAGCGAAAGCTTCACGAGGCTAGCTGAGGCGCATACTGGTGCGTCGCAGTTTAACCTTCAGCAGCATCGTGCCTAATGGTGCGCGTACATGAGATGCACGGAGCGCGCTGTTTTTCATTCTTCTCTTCTTCACACACCTGACAAACTTCATTCGCACCGGTAAACATCCCTGGTCTCCGCGGATGAACAGAAGGACAGAAAAAAAAAATTTTTTTTTTGCCACATATTTGAGGTGTTCCTGGCTCTTAGTGGCCCCTTGTGCGTTATGGTCGATCCTGCGTCCAGGATGCAGCACTTCTGCCATTGCGGCTCTGCGCATGAGAAATCGTTGCGCTTCCTCGTTCTCGCTGACCAGGAAGTGTTCCCACTGCGTCACACTCGCGTTGTCTATAATAGCGCTCGAATGAGCTTCAAGAAAGGTCCATGTGACATGCTGTAGTGTCGGTTCACCGTTACATCACAGGCACATGTCTACATATGGCGTATGGAAGACCTTGCATAATTTCTGTAGGTGTAGATAGGTACCGCCTCTTTGTAACGTGCGCCAGATTACTGCCCCATCTGGTGTTAGCCTCTTTTTTTAGGCTGCAGATGCGTTTCCCTTAGACTATGTAATAATCGAGTATATCTGAGCACGCGAGGAATACAGGGTGAAGATGCTCGTGGTGCAGTGTTGAGTCTGCTCGGTGAACGTACCCTCAAGCTAACGTCTGCTGCCTCGTTGGCTCTCCTCGCCCCATGTCCTGGAACCCATACCATACTGTGTTTTGTGTTTGTTATATGTCATCGCGTCGTTAGTAGAATACGATTGGCGATTTCGTCGGTTCTGTCCCTTGTGTAGCTTCGGCAAGCTTGTTTGGAGTCCGTCACTAAAGTGAGGTTCTGTCCTACCGCGTTGCTCTGCGATATTACCACAGTGATGGCAGCTTCTTGAGCTGCCTCTTTGGTTGGGCTGTTTATCGTTGCGCTGCTTATTTATTTCCTTCCTGCGTTCATTGCCGCAGTGACCGATTTGCGTTATTATCGGTACTTTTCTATGTCCGTGTGGACTATGCTGCTTGTCGCTGAATTCCCTGCTGAGTGCTAGGACTCTGGTTTGTCTTCTTTCATGGTGCATATTAGTGCCCATGTGTCGTTTGCATGACTCTGTAATTCACGCTTCTTGTAGTTCGTCCAAATTGTTCGCCACTCCCAGTGCCATTAGCTTTTCTGTTGTGGACATCGGAAATCTCAGCATTGTTTTGTAAGCTTTGCACAGTAGGGTGTCAATTCAGGATATGTTGCTTGTTCAATTTGTGACACGGTAGACTGTATGTTACCTTACTCCTGATAAGGCTGTCTATGAATCGAAATGTGTTATGCTCTCTAATGCCCTACTTTTTTGCCACTGACTCTTCACACGATTCTAGCGGCTTGATCTGTTGTATTTTTAGTGGAGGCAATGATTTTTCTACGGTGTGCTGTGCTTTGCAGCAACATTCCAAGTACTGAGGCTTCTGTTCTGTCTGGTGTTGTTTCATCTCAAGGTTTGAGGGTGATTTGGAGTCGTATTTCCCGTGCCTTTCTTGATTCGTACGTATTCTGATTTTTTTGTTGAGCATAATAGTCTTCTGGCCATTGCGTATTTTTCAGTGTGGCCAAACGCCTTTTGCAGCCGCTCTTCTTTTCTTCTATGAAGCCTCTGGTTGTCCATATTCTTTTTTCGTTTACGTACATTGCGTAGGCGATGTTTTCTTTTTCGTCGAGTTCTATCGCGCGTCCTATAATCGCTAAATTGAATAGTAGCGGCGAAATTAAAATGTCGATGCACAAATTGGTGGAGGAATCTTGGACGAGCCAGTAAAGCATGTCTTTTAAGGCTTAGCATATCAGCTTTCTAAGCAGGTGAGTTGGCGATTCAGACATTTTGAATTTGTTAAATATGCACTACCTTACTGCCCTCCATGAAAAGGGTGTTTTAATGGGCTAGTTGATGATTCATATGGTCATATATCGTAGCGCTTTTGAAAAAAATTGTGCACAGAGCAGAAAATGGTACGAAACACAGGTGTGCAACTGTTTGTTGCGCACCTGTGTTTCGTGCCCTTAAGTTTTTCAAAAACGCTACAATGTTCGACCTTGTCTTCGTTTGTATCCCTTCTGGTTTGTTTATATTTTGCTTAGTTGCCCGCAACCAAACGATGTCAACGTATTCTATTGTTGGTGTTAGAAAGGCACTGTAAGCTAGCATTGTGGTTTCGAATGGAGCAACTCGGAGATGACGTCTAATGAAAAATGACTTTATTGTATCAGCTGCTGTTAGAGTATTTACGCACGAGTCCCATCTGAAATTATACGTAGGTGTCAAGCCAAGATATTTCTGTTCAGTGACTGGGTTTGTTGTCTATTGTTTATTGTTTATATATTAAGGAAAATGCAAGCTCTGGTTTTGTTCTTGTTAATGGCAGGAAAACGCATTTATTACCATCTGCCACCCTGTACACCATTTTGACACAGTTTCCAGTGCTTGGAATAGAGCTAGATTATCTTCAGATGAACTAACTGCATGATGTAGCATGCCGTCATCTACAAAAAGTCTGATATCAATATTTGCGGTAATGTCATTTAAAAAGATCGTTAATAATAGATTACCTTTATTTCGGACAAAAAAGTATTGTAGGATACATAGGCGTCTGTCATTCTGTATATATGTTTCACTCGATAATGCATTATTATTTTGAATCTGTATCAGCTAGGCTCACTTGACATATCCTTGAAACCATTGCTGAATCGAGCGATTATTTTTATAACTACGCCCAGTCGGAAAAAAGCTACAGAAACATTTCTGCTGTTGTGACAGAATGTTTGTGTGGTTTTTTTGGCTGCGAACTTGTCTTGAGAACTTGATTCTCTCTAGTAACATCAGAAGTTTCTGTAGTAACAACAGAAAGTACTACAGAACGTCAGCCAACAGAAACTATTACAGAAAACTACACTGTAAAAACAAAAACACCTTTTTGGGCATTTGTCTGATTCAAAACACTCTTACACCCTGACTCTAGGGTGTTCGTGCCATTGGAAATCACCTCTTGCATGCCAAAGGGGTGCTTTGGTTGGAGAATATGCCTTAGGGTGTTACGGGCAAGCAATATCACTTAACATGCTGGGGGTATATGGCTGCGTAACTTCGTAGCCTTTTATACACAAGCGGCGCTGCTAATATAACCCAACACCTAAATAAAGCACCAAAAATAACGCTAAAATTAAAATTACACACGAGTGCTTTCTAAAAATGAAACAGAAACTGAAACAAAATTTCACCGCCAGGAGGCCGCCGGTAGCTACGAACGCTCTTTTCAAATTTCACAATATGGCCGTTAACATTGCGGGGTGCGTTTCGACCACGTTTCGGCGAATGCTGAATGTGCTTCTTCGATTGTGTACCCTCGTGAAATGTGTTGCATTTCCCATGCATATGTGTTACAGAAGTGTGTACGCTTGTGAAGTGCCTTTTACATGTGGTGTTTAACGCAAACGGGCATTTATTGTGTCGGCAAGTGTCCGGGCTTCTTTTTGCTTTTCTCAGGCCGAAGGACTGCAGCACCGCTTTATGTTTGAGATGTTCGAAAGAAGAAGGCATGGACGATTTTTTTTTTCTGCGTGACTAAGAGGTATATGCGCCGACTACATTGCACTCGCGCTGAAATCGCACTGGTTGGTTCGGTGCCGGTGATACGAAGGCGGACAGCGTACTTTGCGGCTGACGCAATCGCCTGTAAAGGTAAGCCTATTCTCACGCATATTGCGCTTTGTGGGAACAGTGTCCTACCGGATTGCTGCATTCTGTGTCTTTTTGTGCCAGAACGCTCCAGAATGTGCTGAAATGAAAACGTGAGACACGCACTTCTTTTCACCTGGCTGCCAAAATGACATCGCACATGTGGCAGATGTCGCGGCGAGTTACGCAGATTTCGCGCAAGAACGTCAGTCTCAACTTTCTTAAACAGAAATAATGTATGTGCTACGTATCCTTGCATTTTGTACGCGCAGGAGGTTCACGAAACGATTTTCGTTTCTTGACAGTTTGATACTTGCGCTCAGTTCGCAACGACTCGGTTTTGTTCTACCGTTTCCGTTCGTGCGGCAAGGTCATGTTGGCGTACTACCTTAATTCTCCTAGCACTCTCGACTCCCCCCTCCCCCCTCCTCCCTTATCTCACACTTCGCGCTCGCTCTCCTGAAACCTCTTTCATGCTTCGTCGTCTTCTTTCACTCGGAGCGCTGCGACCCCCCCCCCCCCCCCCGCTTTTTTTTTTATTTACTCGGAGCATAGGCGCGCACCGTCCTGCTGCTCGGGGAGCGTCCTCTCGCAGCCCTTCTGTTTAAACTTTTTGTTCGAGGAGGCTATGTTCGTTCTCGGCGGCCGTTCAGCGCGGCACGCCTCTGCGCTCGTGCTCTCGCCATCGAAGTGCGCTGGTCGGCCGGCCTGGTTGCATAATAGTTTATGCCAAACTGCGTAAACTATATGCGCTATCATCAGCCTATGTTAACTTCCCCGCGTCTGGATTTGCCTTTTTTAATCACAATGGGAGCATTTTTCATTTTACGGGGACCATATTTTGCGGTTGCATGGAGTGTGAATTAGCATTCTTAATATGCTGCTTTTGTTATGTCGTTTACTTTCGCTCTCGAAGAATCATTTAGGTACGTATTTTATTTTCAGCAAGACTTCAATTAAGACACTTGTACACGTGCTAAGTCAGCTGATGTGGTTCAAACCATCCAGTTTTCATTATTTTTGTGGTCACATTTCAACATAACTGTTTGACCGCATTACTTGATTTTTGTAGCGTCTAAATTTAGACTAGAATAAATGGATATTCGATACTGATGCCTCAGCATTCAAGTAGAGGTCGACAGCTTGAATTCCGTGGCCAAATATTGTACCGGATGTTGCTGTTACAGAGTTTGATTCTGACCAGATGTTTACTTTTTTTTTGTCTTTTGCTTAAATGTACATATGAAGCGGTTATCATAGCCTTAGTCGCATATGTTTACCTTCTTTGCTCATCACAGTGCGCATATTGCAGGCAAATTTGTTACTTACTGTTATTAAAAAAATTGTAATGTATGTGTTGAAAGCAGTTTACTGATTTAAAGGGCCCAGAAAACAATTTGACTTTCATATGCTAACGATGCATGTCTGTAGATTGTCTCTAAGAATTGAAGCCTACTTTTTAAAGCTGAGCGGGGACCCTTAGTTTGCAGATATATTACATATTTTATTGCCATTCAGCCGTGGGCCAAGTTGAGGGAAGGAGGGTCATAATGTTTGCTTTGTTATTTTTTATATTAGACTTTCCTTAATATTGCTTGCAGTTTGGCGATGAGTGGCAAAATACTGATGGTTTTTGCAGTTTTCTAACCTTAGTAAATATTTGTATTTGCTGTTTGCTAATGCGTTTTTTTTTTTTTCAGATATGTACAAAGGCATCAATTGCCTTAGCTTTTGTACAATGATTTTTAATATTCAGTTACTTGAAACATTGAGTAAAATGAATCTTTATGGCTACCATTCACACAAACTTGCAGTTCTTACATGACGTCAACCTGCTGATCAAGAAGGACGGCAAAGAGGCAGTTGAAATTGGCCTTAAGAAGACACTTGTCTTGGTTTTGAAGGACACCATTCGTGCAAGAAAAAAGGACATTGCCCGGGTGCTCGAAGTATGTTCTGAGGGAATGCGTGAAAGGAGAAAGAAGCGTAAGTATTAAGCTGTTTCCTTAATGTGCTATCTAATTGGTAGTTTTTCGCTAAATGCCTACATTTTTGCCATTTTGCATTGCCTTATAGATATACTAAAAACATAGCTGAGCATCAGAAAGAATAATAAAACCATAACTAGCCTGTGCATTTCTTCATATGTAACAATTTTCGCATTAGCTAAATTTAAATTACCTATTGTTCTTCTCCATTTAATGGTGCAGCCTTTTCGAATCTGTTCAACTAGTAGCAGAGAATTAGGTGATACCTGATTCAAATCTTCACAAGCTTTGCTAATTTTTGCTGTCAGATGTTTGGCTTTCAGTTTGCGTGCCTCTACATGTTTTCAATTTTGTTTATTTGCCTTCCTAAATTAGACAATAAATTATCGCCTGAAAACTCGGCTGTCTCTTTTTACCTGCAAGGAGGTACACCATTGTTGTGTTGCTTATTTCTATTGTAGATGTACAGACAGTATGCATTCTGCAACTCTTGGCAAACATTGGGAACCAGCCGGGAGCTCTGGATGTTGTTTGTATCATTTGTAAGTTTTCTCTGTCATTTGAATATTCAGGAAGCCTACTTGAAACCGACATTATTAGCGAATTTTCTTTGTTTCTAAAATGGTTTACAGTCTAACTTGTAATATGTATTAGTGATTCATAATTCAAATAGAAATGCTACACAAGTGTTCATCACAACTGTGAATTCTTTGCTGTGAAAGGATTATTTGCTCTGTAAGTACAATCAAAAGCACTTTTAAGAGACTCCTGCCATCACATGCTTACCACGTCATATTGCATACAAGAGTCACCTGATGAAGTACTGGTAATGTCAAGATTGGTGCAGTGTGCCATTTGACTAAGCACTCTGCTGTGGACCAGCAGTGCTTTATCAGATGGCTCTTGCAGGCAGCTTGGTGGGGTTTAGCATTTGCTGGAAAGGGGTCTCTCAACCTGCTCATGCATGGTAGTACCTAACATGTTCCTGATGTCTGGAATATATAATCTGAGACTGCTTCAAAAGAAATATTTGCCACATTGTCTTATCCTACAGGCTTCTGAAGGTAGGTAATGCAGTTTAATAGCTGTTTTAAAAAAATGCTGTAATTTGCTAGCCAAGTTTGAAATGATGTAATAATCTTAATTCTTCTGAGATTAGGTTTACCACATTGGTTGGGAGCAAATACTGCTGTGTTTCAAGGTTCATGCTGTATAATTATAATGCCTTCAACTACAGATGCTAACATTTCATGCATTAACCATGTGGCACTGTCATAGACATTCTCATTTATAGTAAACATTCGCAATAAATCCAAATTGTTATTTTTGCATTTCAAGTTAGTCAACATATTTTTAGTATTCGAACCTTTAGTATTTCAAAGTGCTCAGACTGCCTGCCGCCATAACGATTACAACTTCTTGAACACTTGAGCTTCCTGCCACCTCTTGAGGCTCACCACTGATGTTCTGGATGTCTATGCATACAATGTGCTATGCGTGGAAAATGTTTTAACATGCCATGCTTCAGTGTTGACATTTTTTAGAGCTTCTGGTGTTTGGTTGTTTGGTAATGCTCTGCTGTTGCACATGTAATTGTCGCTCAACTCAAAGCTCCAGTGTACACTTTTAATGAATAATGTGTGATGAAGTTTCAGAACTGCCACATAGAGCAGCGAGAACACTTTTTCCTTGCTACTAAACCTTAAATGTAAACACTTCAGGAAGCATTGCGATGACCTAGGGCTTGGCTGGTTCATACTTAGCACAAGAAGACGTGCAAAAGTTCAGAAATGCATTATGTGTTATGTATTACATGCACTTTGTTTTTTTGTTTTTTTTTTGTAGTGCCTCATCACTAAGTATGCTCTTTCCACGTTTTTTTTTTTTTGTTCTGCAGTATCTACTTGGCCAGTGCAGGGTATGCTGTAGGCCTTGTGTGAAACCTTCAATTGAGCCAGCTGTTAATATTTTAGTAGTAAACACTGTGCTCCAGTGCTGTTTATTGTTTATTTACATTTTTAACTATCATAATAAGCATTCCAGTTGATGTGAAATGAAAAGTTCGTGGGGCAGCATTGAAGTTCTCTAACCCAGGTGCTTTTGATGAGTGTAGCCATTTTTGTTTGATAAAATAGCTTGCATAATCTAAAATTACCATGCAACAGCATGCTGCATGAATAAAAATGGGTTGACCTTATGTGCTCTCATTTATGACTTGATCAGACTGCTGGCTTTGTGCCTCCTGAACCAACCATAACAGTATACTCAGCATTGTTAATTGTGAGATAACCACCAGTGGTTTCCGATAGGGCCCTTTTCCAGCACACTGCTGTACACTAAAGGGGCATTGGCGTATTCTAAATATAGAGTAGAAAATATGTTGAATTTGCTTTTTGCCAGGTGCAGTGCATATTTATACAGCTGCTCTGTTATGCACTTCTTTCACAATTTTATCAAGGAACAGGAAGAAAAGCCTCCCACGCCGTGCGTCGGATATACTGGGAGCAGCATCAAAGAAGCTGAAGAGCATTTCCCCTTCATTCAGCAGCGGAAGCTTCTTCGAGACATCGACTCTACTTAGGGTATTGTTCCAATAATGGGTGGATTTTGGCTGTTCAATCTGGCATATGACAAGGGTTCCGATAATTCGTGCTGCTTTATAGAGCACCTCTTTTTGGGCGTCTGCGTGTCGAAGCCAAGATGTGCTGTACGACGCTTTATTTCATCGCTTAAGGCCGAATTTTATGCAAGCGCACGCGTTGACACTGACAAAGCATAGTATTAATATTGTGTACTGCGATTATTGTTGCATACGACTAAACGTTTTGTTGTTGTTTTTTCAGAAATGTCACCATGCTGTTGTGTTCATTGTTCGGTTCTGTTTTTGAAAAAAATTGTATACTTTGTTGTCTGCATTTGTTGGAACTGTTTTGCTTCCTTCATTTTTTTAGGTATTTACGTACATACCATGCATGTTTTTGCCCGTCTGCTAGGCTCTCGGTATAGAGTGGCAGTATTGTTAAATAAATGAGGTTCCATAGCGCGCATCAATGAAGAAACAGAACACAAGTGCCCCACTGCCCCCCCCCCTCCACCAGCACCCGAGCACCCACTAGCCCGAACCCTGACCCTTCTATGCCGAATAAAAGACTTCCAGATTCCTTCTGTGTGACATTTTTTTGTAACATGCTCTGTGAATTTGAAAAAACAATCATACTGGCATGGGCCATTCGAGATGTCAAAATAATGGCATGCAGCATCTCTTTACATGCTCATTTGGCATTACAGGTGGTTAAAAAGAATACCGTTAAGCTTGATTGATAATGTGCACATAGGAAAAGCATTAAGGAACGTGTAGTGGCAAAAGTAATTCCTAAATAGGGAATGCAATATATGGACGTTACCCGCACTGATTTTTATCGAGGGGTGTAAGGGTGCAAAGCCAATGCTTCCACCCTGCAATAGGGTGTAAAAGTGATGAAAACACCCCAGTGCATTGGCCCCATAGAAGGGTGTTATGACCAACCGAAGCACCATCTTTGAGGGTGTACTGGCACTCTGAAGCCACTTTTTTTCAAGGGTGCATGGGTATTAGTTATAGACATGCGAAAACACCTAATAAGGTGTTTTTGTTTTTACAGTGTAGTACCAAACTAGAAAAAGGTTCGAGGTTTACGGCAGAACAGAACATTCGGTCGTATTTTTGACACGGTTGTGTCGTTTTTTTCAACTAGGCATTATATTATACAACTGCTACACTTCTTGAACATACAAATACTTCAACACTAAAGAGGCACTTTTTTACTGATATACTTCTTTAAACTCCCCCATAGCCCCTCCAGTTTTCGACTAGAACATATTCGCCCTGCATAATACATCTCTCATCGCACCGACGATCTTTGCAAAGAACCCTTACCGCATTGAGGGATCAACGTGTTCAAATCCCCGTCATTGATTTTAGCGATGAAACTTTGGAACGAGATATAGAGTGTCATTACGTCTGCTAATAATTATGGTGCATACTCCCAGCTGTATTTTTCTTTATATGCCTGCTGGTTTATACCTTGTGTTCAGTTTGAGTGTGGACTGTTACTCCTTTCTCCACCTTTATTGACTATCCTTAAGTCTGTCTTTAGGGGTACTGTAAATAATTAAATAACCAGTAAATAGATTTTAGTGGGATATTTTAAGATCGGAATTAGTAAAACCAAACATTTTGCGCCTCAGTGCCTAACACCTGGATATTTGCACAGTAATTCTGAATGTGCGTATGCTTAACGGGATTTCAATTTGTTACTTTCTAGGCTCCTTATGGACTGGGTAATGACTTGTAGAAAAAAAAAGGAACTGTGCGACAAAATGCGCTGACCAAGGTCGTGTCTCTTGCATGTGTACGGAGTGTCTTCGTATTTGTGCTGCCACTTCCTCTTTCTTTTCTAGCGCTTGATAAGTGCGCGTTTTATCAGATTCTTTCTCTCCTGTCAACCATGGGAGGAAACTGGACGGATCAGTGCAACGAAAAGTATGGCAACTAGTTTAGCGAGACGAGCTCTGGGAAAAGAGACGCAGCCCTTTTACGTGCCTGGTAGGCAATTCTCGTCTCTGTCGCTGCTCCAACTTCTGTAATTTGAAGCCGATATCAGCACAAGGCGGGAAGAGACCCTCTCGGACTCCGGGGTAGATAAGAGCGTGCAGTGGCGGACGCCGTCGAGGTACGAGGGAGGCCCGAGGATCTGCGGTCAGTCGTTCGAGCTACGATGAAGGCAACATCAACTAGAACTGCCATGCTTGGGGGTAAGTAAAAGCATATTTTAAAAGAAATCAGTCTTGCCTTTGCTGAGTGGTTTCGACACGCCTTTCAATTGTAACGCACGCTTCTGAATAGTCGTAATGTCGTTCTTTTTTCAGATACATACAGCTACGTAGCTCTGAATTGCGCTAACAGCAGGCACAACGCAAGAAAACAAAGCTGATGCTCGAAGCACGATATCTAATTAGTCCATATGCGGTACTGTCGGTGTTCCATTTCTGACTGCGGTTTATCCAGAATACTTGTAAGTTTAGAGCTGTCATATTGCTAGTCGATGGTTTTATAAAATCTCCATGTCAAATGACGGAAAATGAAAAGCATGCCGCAAAAAATATTTGTTACAATTGGCATGCCGCGACGTAAGGGTTGCTGCAAATAATACAAATAATAAAAAAGCCCTGCGTGCCAGCTATCGCGGTTTTGTCCAACGCTTCGGAAACGCTATCGCTCTCTCGAATTCGAGAGGATAAAGTAAGCTCGAGCATTAAAAAAAAAAAGGGCGAAGTCTAAAGTGGCTGCTGTTTTTCTGCTGATATCACTGATGTATGAGTAAGTTGAGTCGAATTAACATCGCAGGCGACTCCGTGAAAACTGAGAAAACCTAAAAACATGTTTACACTACCGAAGCCGTTGCATTTTATAAAGATATTCTCGTTTCCAGCGCACGAGGAACGCGTTACGCGCCACATTCATTAAGTGTGCTTCTCCAAGCCGAAGCGACGGGGGAACAGAAACACTTTTCATTTCAAGGCAATGACATCCCGGTATTACAGCAGACAAACAGACTTTGTGATCGTTTCCAAATCACAGCCATATATATTGTTCTAAACCGCATCCTTTAGCGCACAGACAAATGCTCGAAGCCGCATAGTTTCGGATTTAAAGTCCCCTGCATCGACTGCTACTCCGCCGCACACTCCGATATCATACTCCTCATTTTTTACACTACTTATACGGAGCTAATCGAAGAGAGCATATACACTCTTTTCACTCTCTTCTTGCTAAAATGAACTACCGTATGCATATTTTACTGTTTACATGTCTCTGGTGCGGAGGGAAACCCGTACTTCGTCACACATGGGCCTGTCAGGAAATACATGAACTGACAATAGCCCCAGCTCCAAGACGGAGCAGTTGGAGGCTGCGCTGTTCAGCAAGGAATCCGAATGCCAGCTTTGGCTTGTTGAACTGGCTAGCCTGGCAGCAAACGCCGCGAGAGCCCTGGAATGAGGACCAACCACGAGATCTCTATAATGACTATTTTTTTTTACTTATAAACATTCTGTCTCTCTCGCTCTCTCAGTGGGATCAAACATGGATGTCCTGTTCGAAAACCTTCAGCGCCTTCTCTCTACCGAACCGACTGCATCCAAAAATGTACATTTCAATATGGCACCCATGGCTTCTCATACTTATGCAATTACCATTTGTCATGCTGAATTTTCGAACTATCAAGCCCTTCAAGCCTCACCACGAGACTTAACCCCCCCCCCCCCCCCCGAACGCATATTTTACTCTGCGCACATATGCGGATTTGGCCTTCCGGCCGCTTTATTCTTCCGCTTTATTCTCGAACCCATCCTCCTCACCTCACATTACACACTGTTCGCCTGCGGTCCCCTGGCTAACCCCGTAGGAGATAACCTTCCGTAGAACCGCAACACAAGCACTCCGTATCACGACATCACTGAGGCCCCTTCAAACACTAACCTTCTCATCTACGTTTCTGAAGAACAGCGCGACTTGAACAAGGACGGAAGGAAGACAACAGCGTGTTGTCTTCCTTCCGTCCTTGTTCAAGTCGCGCTGTTCTTCAGAAAATGGCATACCAACTCGCCCAAGCATCAGTTCTAACAACCTTCTCATCTAGGACTGCTAAAACCACTATCACTGAGCACAGACTATAAAATTCAACTAACCTTTTACACAGCCACGCCCTGTGTTTTCCCATTGCCACCCAAACCTGGCATACTTGCCCTGACCCCTATGTAGGCCTAGACCATTTACTTAACGCACGGCTAGTTGCTCCTTACCACATTTTGTCATTCACTCTCAACCGCATGGAGAGTCTGGATGAGCTCGAACCAGTTAGAGAAGGGGCCTCATATTCATACTGTCGGGCAGGACGCATTGAGAAAATTAAGCTCCTCCCAGGTCAGTAGCTGAAACATTATTAAACATACAAAATGGGAGCATTAAAAATTATAGGAGATAATAGGTAATAAATTTTATTAACAAAAAAAAAATCAACCGAAATGGCCCATTCCTCAAACACACCCTCCCATTCTTTATTAAAAGGAAAAGCGGAATGCGCTCGATTCTTAAACATGCAAATAAAAACTAGTTTTTAGGGAAGGAGATGCGTCGAATCGGTCGCACATTTCAACGGACACCAAAGCCGTGCCGTAACCGAAGGGAGGCAGTGGAAGTGAAATAAAAATGAAGGGCCATAGTGGACGCCTAAGGAGTAATTTCGACCAACCGGGGACATTGACACTTCAAAGCACACCTTTTCATTTCGCCTGCATCGAAACTGCGATCAGGTTCGAAGCCGGGAACTCCGGTTCAGTAGCCGAGCGTCTTAAAGCCACGACCGTTTTATTTATTTCAATTAAAATATACAATATTACACAAGGCCCATTAGCCATATTTGACTGGGGTAACACGGCTAAAGTTCCTTCCATGATTTTAACGTTCCAATATGCCCAATCAGTCAGGTGCTAGATACAACTTCACTATGCCTTACAATGCCTCCCTTAAAGTATTCTGTGAAGTATTCTGCCCTTAAGTCAAGATCTGCGTGACGCACTGAGACCCGCGTATCAAGTCTCGAATCTGCAAAAGTTTGGACGGTCGCTACTGTAATATAGCAAGGAAGGAGCCGGCGGAAAGGTACAAAGGTGAATAAATGCCTGTCACTTATCTACGAAAGAAAAAAAAATTATAGACTTGGAGATGAGAGAGGTCAGCATCTCCAGCGCCTTGCCTTTAAGAGTAGCTGACGTATGTACGAAGTTGTCTCAAATGAAAGGACGATGGCTCTTTTCACTCACGCAAATAACGTGTGCCTACTGGAGACGAGTCCTTTTAGTTGGTTTTAGTTGGAAACAAGTCAGGATGTGAAGCCGGCTCGTGAAGCTGGCCAAAGCTTTTACTTACCTGGCGGGGTGCATAAATAGCTCTTCGCGATGCACGTTTGAGATTGCCGTGAATAGCTCATTTCTACGAGGCACTGCGTACAGAGCTGCTCCCATAGCGAATTTGCGACTTTTTCACAAAATGGCAGGTCTGGTTTATGGTTTACCTATACTCACCTATGGGGCTGAAACGTGGAGGCTAACCAAGAGAGTTCTACTTAAGTTGAGGACAACCCAGAGGGCACAAAATGGCAGGTCTGGTTTATGGTTTACCTGTACTCACCTATGGGGCTGAAACGTGGAGGCTAACCAAGAGAGTTCTACTTAAGTTGAGGACAACCCAGAGGGCCCAAAAAGGCAGGTCTGGTTTACGGTTTGCCTGTAATCACCTATGGGGCTGAAACGTGGAGGCTAACCAAGAGAGTTCTACTTAAGTTGAGGACAACCCAGAGGGCACAAAATGGCAGGTCTGGTTTACGGTTTACCTGTACTCACCTATGGGGCTGAAACGTGGAGGCTAACCAAGAGAGTTCTACTTAAGTTGAGGACAACCCAGAGGGCTATGTTACGAAAAATGGTAGGGTTAACATTAAGAGATAGGAAGCGTGCAGAGTGGGTCAGAGAAATAACTCAAGTTACTGATATTCTAGTGGAAATCAAGAAGAAGAAAAGGTCATGGGCAGAGCATCTAAATGTGAAGAGAGGATAACCGATGGTCGCTTAGGGTTGTTAACTGGATTCCAAGGGAAGGAAAGGGTAGCAGGGGCGGCAGAAAGTTAGGTGGGCGGATGAGGTTAAGAAGTTAGCAGGGGTCAAGTGGATGGAGCTAGCACAGAACCGGGGTAATTGGAGAAATATTAGAGAGGCCTTCGCCCTGCAGTGGGTATAGTCAGGCTTATGATGATGATGGTTTACGGTTTGGTTTAAAACTTTTAACGTCCAAAAGCGACTCAGGCTATGAGAGACGCCGTAGTGGAGGACTTCGGAAATTTCGGCCACCTGGGGATATTTAACGTGCACTGATATCGCAGAGCACACGGGCGCCTTGCTTCTTTCCCTCATCCAAAAGCGGGCCGCCGTGGTTGAGATTCGATCCAGAATCCTTGGGCACAGCAGTCGAGTGTCCTAACCACTGAATTACCCCTGCGGGCCTCTTTTTCATAAAATTTGCTACAAGTACTTTTTTGTCTTTTTAGTGAATTTGGGGACCTCCATTCAAGAGGCACGAGGATGAATGGCGCCTAACGAATGCTGTAAATGTTACTTGACACGGGGTCTTTGGGACACGTGCCCAGTCACTTAAGTACCGGCATATTTTGCGTTGTTAAACGCGCAATTGTTTTTATCAGTGCCTAAAGCCATGCGCTTCAATGAAAGAGATCTCGCAAACCCTAGTTTTCATTTGATACTACTAGGGCCAAAAACGGCGCCTTATGGAGCGCAGCCAGCTGCTCGGAATATCCGTCTAAAAGGCAAACGAAGTTATTTTGTGTTCCGCGTGGAATTCTGCGCAATTATGCATCATTGCTCCAGCATCTTAGCATGGCTTTCCCTTCGGAGGCGCTAACCGTGATACGCCGAGTCATCACCCTTTCTCTCAGCACCTCAAACTCATAATAAAAAAAAATGTGATAGGTTATTTATCAGGGACCAAAGAAAAAAATTGCAAAAGTTAAAAAATTATTTTTTGCATCTACTGTACCCGTCTAACAGATACACTGAACTGAAGTATGGAATGTTATCTTCCAGGATAAAACAATATTCTACTATTCTCTAAAGGTGAGGAACATTAGCAATTTTGATCTTCCGATAATAGAATCGGCGCTGCATATGCGGGACAACCTCTTGGCTCATTCACTGCAGACAAACGAATGCATTTTGAAGTGAAAAGCTTCACTAGGCTAGTCAACTCCGAATCTCGCGTGTGCTCCGTCGTTAAAAAAAGCCACAGCTGCGCATGCGCAAACCACGTGACGTCGCAGGTGGTCGGAGCCGCCGCTGCCGCCCCAACCGCCGCCGCGACTCCGCTGGTTGACCTTTAGACGGTGCCGCGCGCTTCTGCGCATAAAGTTTAATCTTATGTTATGTACGGCTGTAATCAATGTTTCATCGTGATGATAAGCCATGGAATATCTATAAGGTGCAACAGTGAACAACAAGATAAGCCACAACTACGCCATAGAACCACAAGCTAAACCGTGGCATCGCCGAAGCTTTTCGCTTCTGATATCAAAGCTTAACCAAGCTAAGCTACCACCAATTTTTATGTTCCGAATCCTTCGATCTTGTGTGAGTGTAAAATAGGGAGGATTAATTCGGCTATCCCCACATTGGGGGGGCTTTATTTCGCAAATTGCGAGGTCCTAGGGGTTTTTTAGGTGTGCGAGGGCTCGAAGGCTTGAATATCAATATTTTGCCAAAATGGCCAATGGGCCTCGGGGATCAGCAAATCATCGGGGTTATTACGGTATACCTAATTGTACCATTTGACTCCCCAGGATGTTTCACTTGTGGAAATACCGAGAACATGGAGGTTGTATTATAGACGTCGCTAGTACATGCTCTATAATCTTGACAAACTCATTTTCCACAGGCAGTTCAACTAAGTTTGTACACATGAAAGAAACTTTAATGACTCCGATTAAGTATTCCTTGTCATAGTACATGCTGCGACGACGAACCTCTGCAAGACGATATATTCTAGTTGCAGAGGTGGCTGTCCTGAATGTGCTCAGTTGGAGAGATGTTTGGCCGCTTTCTTTGAGGTCCAAAAACTTTCATAGGTCCTCACTAATAAAACTACGATGACTGCCACCCTCCAATACGCCTCGAATGTAGCCGCATCGACTTTCACCAGCAACCCAAAGCCGGCAAGTTCGCAGAATTTTACGGGTCATGAAATTGCGGCTGCTCGCGTGCAAGCTGCTGACATACAAAATTTGTAGCGAACTCCTCTTTAGAATAACAGCCTGAGGGGCGAAGTGGTGCATGATGAACGGTGGTGCAACAAGGACGCAAACAAGAAAGAGACACCACATGCTCATGTGGTGTCTCTTTCTTGTTTGTGTCCTTGTTGCACCGCCGTTCATATCTCCTCCTCTTTGTTCGGTTTCCAGTTAGGGTCGCATACCGATAAGGCATGACTGCCGCTACATTTTGCGCATTTCAACTGGTGGCGACAGCCTTTCCAAAGTTGGCCGCGTAAAGTGCATCGGAAGCCGCGATTTTCTTTTTTGCGTTTCTCCAATCGTTCCTCCCGGCCCACGTGACTGTTGCAGCAATCCGCATGGCTGTGCGTTAGACATCCGCACAGCAGACACTGCTATTTGGGAAATGGGAAATGCATATAGAACCAATATGATCGTCATCATTAAGAATTATTTGCAAATTACTGCCCCTTACCTGTTCCTTTTGAGGAGGAGAAGAAACCATTTATTGGCACTGAAATGATTTGCGAGAGGGAGGTTCCTATGGTTATGGCGCTGGGTGGCAGACCCTGCTCTGGAACAACATTGGCCACCACCGCAGCCCGAGCTCTCTGGACCAGGACACTCTGGGCCTCCAAGCCCGAGCTGAACAGGGTCGCCTCCCAGCCCTCCCTGGTTGGCTGTCTTATAACTTTTATATTTGTGTTTCGCTGGCAGGCCCACACCATGTGGTATAGGTCAGCATACTACCCACGGAATTTTCACCTACCCGTGAATGTCGAGTCGACGTGTTTTAGTATGGCGGGATTTAGAAAACACCTGGTTTGGAGCCGTATAAGTTGGCACTCCTCAGATCTGCAGAGACCTTCGACAGGTCCTGGGAGTGCCCTCCTGCAGAGGCGTAAATGATTTGTAACCTCCACATACGTTATGAGCGGGATTGGTATGGTTGCCGCGGTAGAACCGGAAGATTGAGCAGAACCCCGGGGTTGGAACGCTCGGGTATAGTGTTCTAGAATTACGAAGAGTGCCGTCTGCTACCGGCGAGCTAGTCGTTTCAGCGATGACCACTTCGGGCGACACGAGAAGGCACCGTGTGTAAAACGAGCGCATGAGCGCTGAGCAGACAACTGCGTGAACCGCCTCCGTCGACGCTAGTTCTTCGGACACTGAAGGCGCTCAAAAATAAATTGCGTCGCTTGAGCTCCCATGCGCTTAAATAAACATATTAAAACGATTATGTGCATGAATAAAAGAACAAGTTTTCTATAAAAGTGGCAGTCGTCGGGGAATATGTGTATAAGCGGCAAGACACGCACAGCCAATGTCAGATACAGATTGCCGATCAACTGACTAGCAGTAGTAAGAGATTTTCTGAACGTATTGGGTACTTTATTTCTCGAACGTTAACGGGAAGTCCAATGACGAATGCCTAGCTTATTTCTATGATAAAAAAAATTATTATCGAATGCGCCGGTTTATGCGGGCTAGACTGAAGTCTTCCATCGATGCTTGTGCGGGCTGAAAGCGCAATGGAGGGTGTTTTAGGCTAGGCTAGCGTGCTTTGTTTGCCTCACTTATAGAGTATGGAAAGATTGCTTGGAGGTAGAAATTATGCCACGGGTTGTTGAATACTTTTTCAATGTCATCGGATACACATGAATAGACAGCTCTATACAAAAAGATCCGCGCGAGCTTATATAAATGCACGAAACCACACAGCGGACGAGCTAAAAAACCAGCAGGATAAACAATTCCCTACTTAAGTGAATATAAATAAATAGTTGCAGATATATACCAATATATAAAACATATCGGAGCTACACGAAAATGTCATCAACTACGAGGACATGAATTAATTAAGCTGCTAAATTTGAAAATACACAAAACATCGGCGGAGTCGTTAAATAGAGCCTTCGAACGAGATAATTTACATCTCTTCAGCTTCAAGTACTTTATCTGCTTTTCTTTGGAGCCCTGCTCTTGGTTTTGTAAGTTTGTAAAAACAGAATCACTTGAGGATGTAGAACTTCACTATCCGAAGCGTCACTTCTCTGTCATGGGTAGGATGATCAAGCTTGGAAACATCTGCGCTTTGCAAAAGCATCGAAAATTCACGAATATGCTATATGCATCAATCTTCCCTGAAGTGAAAAAAAAACGTAAAAGATTTTCAGCGTATTTATGAGCTAAGCTCCGCAGACGGATAAAGACCTCCGCGGTCGAAGTTTAAAATGAATTTATTTTCTTTTTTTTGCCCCGCGCGATTTGCTCGAAATGAGATTCGAAGGCCAAGTATTGAATTTTGATTTGCTCATGAACCTTTGAGCCAGATATACTGCAACATGAGCTATGAGACTGCTTGAACTGTGCCTAGTGACCTGTACACGTGATCATCTGGAGGAAGGGCATTTAAAGTAGCGACGTGCCTTCCCTTGTCAACCAAGTGGTCAAGCTCATCAATCGCACTTGAAAGCTTGGTGAATTCCTCGCTTGTACGGCTAACGTGATTCCCGTACCTTGCGGAGGGAGAGTATCTCAAGAATGGAAGGGCTCGAATGGGAAAGACGATATAAAGAGCGCGCAATGAGCAAGAAGAAAACGAAGAAAAAATTTGGAGGACGCTTAAGCTTCGCCGTCAAGAGTGGAACGCGATAGCGTCAGGGGCGAGTGGCGCGCCACGTGTCGGGGCAGCACCGCACATTGCGAGGAGGGGTTCTTCTGTGTTTGCCGCAAGATGGCTTTGCATGTGCGCAGAGCGCAGAAGAAATGTAGCGGAAACGTACTTCGCTACTCGTGTAACTGCGACTTCTGTAAGTAACATGCTCATAATTACCGATATACACCGCAGTATAACGTTCTACGGCACGTTTCTAAGGCAACACCGCATTCACTAGAAGCGCTTTTGTACCGCTTCCAAGCATCGAACTCGTGGCTGAGTGGTGGCGTCTCCGTCTCACACTCCGGAGACCCTGGTTCGATTCCCACCCAGGCCATCTTGGAAGTTGCTTTTTATTTATGAAGTGCATGCCGGGATTTATCGCTCACGGCCAACGACGCCGACGACACCGGCTTTTCTGCGACACGAGCTCCTTAACGCTACCGCGTTAAAATAGGTTTTTCAGGAAGAGGGAGGGAGGGAGGTTGAAAGCTCAACGAGATGGACTGGAACTGTGATTGCCATCAACAACGTGTAATAGTGCGATAGGGAAGCAACGCGATGCAACGGAAGCAACGCAACACACGAACCGCAGAAGCAGACGCCCCGAATGTTTCCTCTGCGGTGTGCGCGCTTCCGATGCGCTCGTGCGACTGACAGCGCCACCTACGCTTTTCATCGCTCCGGCGACCGCCTCGTTCCCATTGCCGCTATTGCCGCGCGCTGAAGACGGCACACTTCTCCATTCTAGAACACTTTAGCTCAGCGGGAGCGGTCTCGTTTCTCGCCACCCCCTGGTTACCGGGCACTCATATAATGTCTTTTCTACTAGCCGAATCTGAACTGGTCGTATGTGCCAATAATACTCTGCAGGCGAGTGGCGCTATCCTACCCCGCACGTAATTTCGGCAGACCTGTTTCGAGTCCGACATTATGTACGCTGCGTCGGAGTGGGGGGGGCGGCTAATGCAATCGCCCCTTCCTCCAATATTAGCGCGTCGTTAGTTTTTACCGAGAACCCATTCACCTGCCTTCCTTCAGCACAACCGCAATGGTGCCGATGCGGTCTCGGTTGAACCCGCTGCATCTACGCAATATGTGCCTGTCTTACTGCCATAGTTATATTGCATCAATTTAGCCCTGGCTTCACGCCTCCCCTGATTATACTCCCAATTCCTGTTTTTGTGGATCGGCTTAACCGTCAGAGTATTTTTCCACACTTCCGAGATGTCCACTCCATTTTCAGTAGTGCGGAGAAGCCCAAGCTGGAAGTGGTCCGGAGGACTTGCCTACCGGTGCTGGTCACCGACAGCCTAGAAATTTGTCTTGTTCAGTGGGCCTCAATAAGTTCTCCTATTGTATTATAGATCCCAAGGTGGAGCAGGAGCTCCGTAGACGCTCTAGCGGGGGGCCCTTGAGCCTTTTTAACCGCCGCCCGTATCATCGTGTCGGGGGTTCCCCCGGACGCTCTTCTTTAGCTTGAGGTAGGGCGCCACGTACACAACACGATTGATGATGAACGCCTGAACCAGATGAACGGTTTCTTGTTCAAGAAGTACACCGTGCTTTCCGGATATCCTGCCTATCATCATAATAATTTGTTCGCAAGTGGACTAATTTTTTCAGCGCCGTGGCAGTGTTACCCCGGTTATCAATTTGTAAACCCAATACTCGAAGTGTGTTCACCTCTGATATCGCAATGCCGTAAACGTAAAAGTGTGTTTTGTCGTAGGTCTTTATGGGTTGCAATGTGCAAAAGTCCTGGTTTATTCGGAGCGCCCATCGGACCCCACTCCCGAATGTAGTTTTCTACTACCGAGGCAGCCTAATGGAGGGGCCCCCCTATCTGCCCTAAGTTGCCCCATGACGACCAGATGGTTGTCGGTATTGATGGCTTGGCATACGTCAGCCACGGCATTGAGCCTTTCTGGGAGGCCTATGAGGCCAACGTTAAAGTGCAACGGAGAGAGAATAGCTCTTCGAGGCATTCCTCGGGTTCCCATATCGATGGGTCAGAATTTTTAATAATATTAATTCACAATAATATATATATATATATATATATATATATATATATATATATATATATATATATATATATATTGCCGCGAAACCTTCAAAACTGTATTTGTTGTTTTTTAGCAGCCGTCGGCACGCGGGCATATTACTCTTATTCTGGCATGCATATCAATTCTGTATTCTTTGTTTGTTAATGCTCGATGTCGCGAGAAGCACCTTTATCAGTTTCGTTGTCGCGCAAGATGCGCCGAGATCTGCCTCGAATATTTTCCGACCACTCGCGTATGTTTCTACAATGTTCCAGGTGTGCTAGTAACAGTTTGCGACGCTATCTACGTAGTTCTGAGCAGTATTTAAATTGAGCGTTGACGAGTGCGACGGGCATTCTTTTTTCGACGATCGACGAGCACGTTTGTTGCTATCACCACCGCCGAGTTGTTTAGTTCTTGTGAGGGCGCAAGTCAGCCCAATAAAGAGTTAATTTCCGTACTATCACGCCTGTGTCCTCTTTTGTTGTCACCAGCCTTGTCACCATAACGTGACAGTATAGAATAATAATAAATATATATATATATATATATATATATATATATATATATATATATATATATATATATATATATATATATATATATATATATATATATATATTATGCTATATCCCAATCTGATATAAGATTTCCGATTTTCTAAGAAGTGTTTATGCAGCTAAACGTTTTCTCGCCGCAAATGGTGGCGTTTAAAGTTTTCAACATTTTACTGTGTTTAACGTAGTCAAAGGCCCCCTTCAGGTACAGACCCAGGATAGCTCTGTCTCGTGAATTGCCGAAATGGGGATCAATGTCTTCCCTTTTGATTTGAAGCAATGCATCCTGTGCTGATAAATATGGCCGGAAGCCGAGCATGGAGGGCGTCAGCAGCTCGTGCTCTTCCAAATTGTCAGACAGCCTTTGCCTCACTGCCGTCTCCATGAGCTTGCCGGCGCAGGACGTGAGAGAGATTGGTCTTAAAATTTTTGTGTTTATGTTTTTACCGGGCTTACGGATGAACGTTATTATGGATGTTTTCCAGTCCTTCGGTAACACTTCCCAGCAGTCATTAATGCGGGTAGTAAAATATTCAACAGTTTGATTGTTGAGGTTGGCCAGAAGGTAGACTTATCTGGTCATCTCCCGGTGTCGTTCCTCGTCCCATACTCATTTTGATTTCCTCGACAGTGAATTATGCATCTAATCGTACGGTTTTCTCTGCAATGTATGCTAAAAATTCCTGATCTTCGTCTGCTGTCGTACATAAGTATTTCTCCTTTAGTTCGTCGGCGAGCTGTTTGTCCGTGCCATTGAAGTCATTGAGTACCCTCCTCAAGTTCCTGCTCTGTTCGCCTTTGAATTTATTAGGTCACAATTGAGAAGGTTACATGTACTTTTCGTGCTGAGGGTACCTCGGAGGGAATCACATCTGGATATCCAGTTGGTTTTTGCTAGAGACTACGCGTATGCTTCCGCCTGTTTGGTTAGCTGGGAAATTCTCATTTAAAGCTTACGGTTGTGTTTTTTTTTTCATCTCTCAATAAGAGATCTCCTGCCTTCCCACAAGTGTAGGAGGTAGTTGTCTACTGCCGGGGTGTCTTCGGTGGTCGCGAGTTTACGAGTGAAACGGTTCTTTGTTTGAATGAGCCCTTTAGTCCAATTATACTCACAATTTGATGCGTCGACTCCGAGTTCCGGCGCTGCCAATTCCCTGAACTTTGTCCAATCGATGACGCAAGCTGCTCCGCTTCTTTACAAGAAGAGAGACAGGATTTCGCATTTCAAGCTCGTACGCAGTCTTGAATGAAATCTTGTAATATTTCATGAGGCGCGGTTTCTGCGAAAAAAAATGCCGACTTTCGCTTCGTGACAGCCATTGAATAGAAATACAGCTGTTAATGCCTGGTATGCGCTGTGTAAACACAATATGATTCTTATGGAACATCCTTCCGTTGTTTATGTTGGGTAGGTTTTTCGTCTGCCTAGGTTTTTTTGCACTCGCTAAAAATGCATCCATGCTGGATGACCAAACATATGAAGTTAAAATCTCTTGGGACCGTCCATCGCTGCATAAAAAACCTTTGCCCCGCATTATCTGGTTCTATGCCTCTCTGCTACGTTTTTTCGTCCGCGGATTTTCACCATTGCCAGATCTATGCCTCCTTCCCATTTAACATATTGAAAATGGCACTAACTCGGTTACACTCGTCTGACGAAGCAATGTGACTGAGCAGTGCTGTTCTCTTCTCCGGCCGCTGAAGGTATTTCACAGGCGAAGGTAGGCGACCCTGCATTCAGCTAGGTGGTAAGGAACAGGGCTGCATACACTTACCGCTCATGCGCAGCGGGCTCTTCGCATCATGCTGCTTCACTGTCCGCTCTTGATTCAGTTGCATTTGCGGGCTTTAATTTCGCTTTACGTCTTTCAATTTTCCTCCATTTCACCTCTCTAAGAATTTGCGCACATGCCTGTAGACTGTTGGTTGTCTATGTTGCAGAAATATTGAACTTCTTTGGACCTACACATGCTGCTTTGAAGGGAATGCATTTATGTTTACGTGAAAAATCAAGCGCTGCTCCAAGTTTATATAAAGTACCTGCGACGCTGCACCAACTTTAGTTAGATAGAGCCAAATAAAATCGTCGAACTCTATCTCCTCATGCTTATATATAATCGAAATTTTTATCTTTACTTGCAGTTGCCTTCACAACAGTGGCCCTGTTGCTGTTCGTCTCGCCATGTTACCCAAGTGAGACACCTTGTTTTTTTTTTTTTCTATGTGGCCTGAATTGTGCACACCATGGTGTTTTTCCTTTTACCGTAGACTCACCATTATTGCTATCATCCTCAGAAAACCTATTGCACGGCAAATGAATTTCACACACTTAAACCTTCCCCTCTGCCCCTTCCTCGCGAACTTAGTGAGGTGAAATCGTTTTACGGCTGGTCAGCGATGAAATCCGGGGGCGTGAAAAAATAATCATAGTACGACCTCTATTGGTCAATGACTGTGATGTTAGAAATCGGGGTAAAAATTCTAACAGGTCTCCGGAACATCGAAAGTTCGCCCTACATTGCAATAAGATTATAATTTGGATTCAAATGTGATAATTTCTGGAATTATGCAAAATTTTCTTGAAAAGTTTATGAAGCAAGAGGAGAGTACCTGAGCTGAAAAGAAATTAATAGGGTCAGAGATAAGACAAGGCGTTCAGACTGCGAAAAGTGTGCGTTACCTACATGCCAAGAAGTTTCGGTAATCCACGCATGAGGCATCAAAGTACGCTTTGCGCATGCGCAAACGTGTCAGTAGTGTTGAAAATGGATGAGGGGTGAGAAAAGCTGATAGAAAATTTAAAGAAAGGAAACAAGCGAAGAGTATAACGAGATAGTCACATTTTCGCTTTCAGAGCAGACAAGCAGTCTATAGTGTCGTCTTTAAATATTTACCCTCAATGGCCAATCCGGCTACATCTGTACTCATTCACACCTTAGGTATGAAACATCGCCAGACATTCTTAACAGAAGTGCTGTCTCCTTCTATTTTCTATCCTGGTTGAAGCCACGATGTTTATTCTCTTAACTATTTTAACTCCTTTCGTAGCTCTGAACGGTCCGCTACGATTTTAGCAGGATAGCGGTCAGGGCTAGTTCTCTAGACGGCCTAACGTATATTGTCGGTCTTCTGAGCGAATAATCACGGCAATGTCTCTTGAAGGCCGTAATTTGCTGGCGGTATACCCGGTACTGATTTGGTACGGATTGTGTGACGCCAAAGCGCTATGTGAGAGTGAGCTGGAAGGATTTACTGCTCTGCTGTAGATACTTTGAGATGGGAGGATGACATCAATACTATTCATATCACCGGGGCTCTTCGCTGCCCAATCAGAGCGCTCTGCTTAAGCCACCCAGCCAATTTCTCACCACATTGACTGAAGCTTGGCTCTATACGTATATGAAATGGTAACTACTGCATGCCAATGAATATGTGTGAGGTTCAGAAGGAAGCGATAAAAGGGTTGGCGCTGACTGATCAAGTGGCACGCACGCGATCCGTGATGGGAGACGGGGGCAACTGACACTGCCGTACGGAGATTAAGTGTGCACTACATGTCTCCCCTTCTGTTAGGCTCTGCATTTCTTGGTCAAAGAACGCGCCGTAATACACGATAGAATTCTTCCAAAAGTTCACACTACCCGTTTAGCCTAAATATGACAGCTGGTAGATTGCTCTTGAACTTTTTTCTCGTCTTTTAGCCCTGTCTCTGTAAGCCGAATCAGCGCACGTATTTTCTCCAGAATGTTCGAATCACAAGCACTGCTTATTGTCTGCTTCTGCTTGTGCACTGGAACACGCGTCCAAGAAATGGCGTTTCTATGCAACGACTCAGCGCTCCTTGGGAAAGAGACGGGGACATCGGTATTTTTCGCTGCTACATAAATTCCAACTGCAGCAGGTTTCAATGTCAGCCAATAGGAAAACAAGATGGAGACTCTCGGAAATAGAATTCAAGTTCAGAACAAAACACGAGGTGTATTCTAAACATAATGTCCGACATTTTATTTATGGCAAACATCGTTCGATAATTGTTTGTGAAATTATATCTATTACAAAACGTCTCGATGAGAATGGACATCTTTGCACTCCCGGTAAATGGAACCGAAATCTCACCTTCACTGCTCTAACGGGGATGACGACGCCTGCTGTAATTCGTCTGGACTGTAATTCGTTTACAATTCTGACTTTTTATCTTTGTTCTACGTAAAACGAGATTTGTGAAAGAGGTTATCGTGAGAACAGGGAAAAGGAAAACCAGGGGGCACCAGTTAACATACCAATTATTACACGGTAGGAATAATGGATCCTTTGGTCCCACGGGGGACCCTAGAGCAAATGGGCGTGCTTCGAAAATGCACTTCGAGACAAGGGAGGAAAAGGTGAGGTGCCTTATTCTACCTCCTGATCGCCCATATGGTCATTTAGGGACCGTTCACTATGTGCAGTATCAAGAATATGTCAACACCCATTTAGACCAATTAGGACTTCTCACTATAGCAGACGCCTATGTTTTTTTCGGTTCAATTGAACATTTGATGACATGACGATACAGGCTGTTACAAAGAAGGCACGTATGCCTGCGTTCGGCGATGAAAAAAAAAAACGATACAAATTTACACAGATTAAAATTGATAGCCAGCGCAGATCTGTCAGTAATACGGGTGTAACATTTGTCAACTTGAATAATTTTGAGCAAAGGGCGCTAAAGAAAGAAGGTCAGAAAAATATTAAGGTGCATTAAATTTTTCATCCCTTACATCTAGAACAGTTTTCTGCCGCCACGTTAACCTTCGAGTTAACCGTTTTGGCTAAATAACCGTCAACCATTAACTCAACTGTTGTCATTTCTTTAATGTAGAAGACAGGCGACTTCAAATAACGTGTCTCTTCCAGTTTGAGATTATACAGAATGCAGCCACAAGAATGCCACTGTGGAAAATAGGCAAACTTGATTTATTGTTCATTACTACTTAGAGGAAAAGAGATGAAGTCAGATCATCAAGTGCCCCCTGCTTTATCTGGCTTCAGGGGATTGGAGGTCACAAACAGCTAATGCTAATGCTGCGCTTCATAATAACTCGCAGTTCTTTTTACTCATTCTACTTATCTAGTGTAGTCAGAAATTGCTGTCGTTAAGAAAACAAAAAACACGCTCTGTATTTGCAGGCCCCGTAGACCAACCGTTCGACATCGTTCCCGATCTGATACCCTGCTTGGTGGCACCGCCGGATATTGAGAACGGCAGTCACGTGGAGATGGTCGAGAAGCGCACGGCCTTGTACAACTGCAATCCTGAATTCTGGCTGAGTGGCCCTGACACCCTCACCTGTGTCACTTTACCAGATGGCAACGACACCTGGCGGCCCGAGCCAGCTCCTCAATGCTATCGTGAGTCATTTCTAGCCTCCCTGTTGACACTGATGAAACCGTGCTGCTTGCACGCCTTAAACTAACTACAGCTGTAGCGCAACGAATTAAAAAAAAAAAAAACGCCAGTCTTAAGACTCTATTCTGAAGCAAAGTCTTGTGGACCCTTCGGAAGATTTTTGGTTCCGCTTTCACGTGGACGTGAAGTACAGGGCCGTAGACAAACTCTGTTTAAAACAAAGGAGGCGGTCGTGACGCTGCAGCAGTTAACAGTTGGCAGCCGTGGGTGCGGACGCGTGTTTCATCGCACCTCGAATTGCACGTGGTGACTGGAAACGTATGGACTGGCGACTGCGGGAGCTTACGAAAGCGTCAAATAGATGAGTTGTTTCTTTCATTAATTTTATTTAGTTTTCACCTAGTTAGGTTATGTGCGGGCTAAAGAATAGATGTTAGCTTCGTCCTAGCGGCCCGGTTTTCGTGCCGGCCGCAAGGTGTTTTCGGCGTTCAATCTTTAACTATGTTGTTAGCTTGTTAGTTTCTTTAGATACTTATTCTTTTTTCTAGATGATTGGCATTCGCAGAATTTATTTGAACTCGTGTTTTCTCTTCGTTTTTGTGTATCCTTTGGAGTCTCTATATTGTGCGAACTCGTAGTAGAAATATTTCAGTTGATATAGGCCTAAGATGTGCAACCAGCAGAAGGTTAAGTGCACGCAATGGGAGGCGCAGGCTACCCTGAAGTAAGTGCGTTTCGACTCGGTAGAGGAAGCGGAAGCCACTGACTTTTTGTGCCGGTGTTGCGTGCTGAGTCCGGGCCTAGACAGGTTTGAACAAGAAAAGGTCGTTCTAGTGTCGCGTGTGGAAGCCTTGGAAAAAGAACTAGTCATAGTAAGCGCCAAAAATGAGAAACTGCTGCTATAGCTTCCTCAAATGGAAGAAAGCATAGCTGAAATGTCTGAAAAAAAAAAAACAGCATACGGCATAAGGGTGCTCATCAAGGTGCGAAATTACTTCACTTTACACACGCGCAGTTCACTCTACTATGCTTTCATCCATAGCCATATTAACTATTGTATTTCTTCTTGGGGTAATACATACAGAACACACATGGCACCGCTACAACACATGCAAAATCAAGCCATTCGCATCATTAGTTCTAATAGCCATTTGTGCAGTGCTGCGCCCTTACTACAAGCTCATAACATCCTTGGAGTGTCATCCATGTTTCATTATTCTATTGGCATCCTCATATTTAAATTCATAAATGGATCACTTCTCATTTCAATAATTAACAGTACCCAGTTCCCGCGTCGTAGTTTCACTCGGTTTTCATTCCAAAACAATTTCTTACTCCCAAAACCCAGAACCAATTACGGCAAATTCACAGTTAATTTCTCTGCCTCATTTTTGTGGAATTTATTACCATTCACAATAAAGCAATCATCTAACATTCATGCTTTTAAGCGTTGTTTTCGTACTTTTCTGCTATCGCGCTAAATAGTTTTTTTTTCGATGATAAGTAATAATTATCCCACATTCAATTGTTTCCGCTGTTTTACATTATTATAACATGTTCCCAATTTATATTCTGATTATATTTACTACACTCTGTGTTCTACATTTATATTACATAAGAATTGCCGTTTTTCACCCGCTATTGTTGGTAATGAATCATTTTTGTTTTGCATACTTGTAAAAGGAGTTCCCCTGTGCAGCCATTGGCTTTGGGACCTCCTCCGGTATTTACCGAATCTTTGTATTCGTCATTGCATTGAATAAATTCTGATTCTGAAGCAACAAGGACGAACATTCCAGTGCGGGCCATGTGGCTGGGACCGGCACTGGCATGGACAACCAAAGAAACGTAGGTCAGGCGAGGCCGAATTAACAGAACTTTAGAGAAGAAGCTACTAAGAAGTCGGGAAAGAAGGAACAAGTAAGGAACAACAAAATTCTGAGAGAGAAGGACACAGATAACTGAAGTAGGAGCCAGTAGTTTGCAGGGAGAGAGAGACAGTGTCCGAGTGCTTATCGCCGGGGATTCCAACACAGTCGACCTATCCTCGAACATGTAAAGGGTGATAAGCCAGTATTAGTCGGAGCCTTCCCATGGAGGATACTGAACAAAGTGCTGAAAGAGACCAAGAATAGGCTGTCGAAAAATTCCGCAGGGCGCATTACTGTTATAGTAGCAGCGGGGCTGAACGATTTCCTAAATGGTGGCGCTGCAGGAGAGCGGTAGAAAGTTTAGCTCAGAGAGTTGACGATATCAAGGCGATAGCACAGCAGAAGCAGATCGTTGTGTGCAAAGTACCGGAGGTGCTAGGAACGAACGGAAAGCTTGAAAAGGACGTGGGGACAGCTAGATAGGAAAGTTAAGCCTGGAGAAATGTTTCGAAGTGGTTGAAGTAAACAGGGACGTGCATAGTGCAGGCTTTGGCAAAGCTTTTCAACGAGATGGCAGCCATTTTAACAGACTAGTGGGAGCAGAGATAGGCTGGCGCGTGGCGGGCAGGGTTGTAGCTTTTTAGGAGGTCCGCGAGAGCTCCGGGTGCAGGGGTAGTTGGAAGTGAAGCAGAAGAAAGCGTAATAATGTAATAATGGAGGCTGAGCCCAACAAAATGGCAATGAGGAAGCCCAGAAAAAAAAGTACAAAAAAAATAAATTGAACACTAGGATCAGTGACATAAATGTTTTGTTTGGTTTGGGGTGGTAACGTCCTAAAGCAACTCAGGCTAGGGAAGACGCCGTAGTGGAGGACTCCGAAAATTTCGACCACCTGGAGTTCTTTAACGTGCACTGACATCGTACAGCACACGGGCGCCTTGCCCTTCACTTCCATCTAAAAGCGGCTGGCGAGTGACATAAAGGGGATAAAAAGAGAGCGAAAGGGCTAGAGATAGAACAGCAGTTGAAAGATGACAAAATAGGTGTGTACGCTCTATGCAAGACTCATCTCAGGGATCTAGAAGATCCGCCGTTTATAGAAGGCTATCTGGGAATGTTGCAACAGAACGACAACGGAGAAAAAGGGGGAGGGGTAGGGATGCTTATACATCAAGGAACCAATTGGGAAAGAATAAAATCGTCTAGCAAAGAACGCATCTGGGTTTCAGGAACATATTGCCAGCCCGATGACATGGCTAGGGGTAGTTTATTTAGGGACGGGACACCGATGGAGGCAGGAAAACAAGTATCGCAGTAAATGTCTAAGTGGGGATATAAACCGATTTGAGACGGGCCAGTATTATTCCAGTGGGGGACATTAACGGCCACAGTGACGATCTCGATGATACGTGGAATATAACGGGAAGCTAATGCTAGATTTCTGTGAGCGGCACTACCTAGTTATGTAAATAGAGAAACAAAATATGAGGGGCAAATCACGTCGGAATTCCGGAACAGGCAGACGACCGTTGACTGTGTCTATATAGCAGGGAATTTACGGCATGCTGCAAAGATGGAAATAGACGAAGAAGGGGAGTGTAGTCTGGAAAGTGATCATAAACGTATCAGTCTGCAGATGGTACCTTTGATAAAACGAGTAATTGAACTGAGACAAAAATAAACGCAAAATTAGACGACTATTAAAGGGAAACTGCAGTGGTTTTAAAACTTGCTCATCTTGCAACTGTACTGAACTAGACTCATTGTTGCTCAGGTCTGTGAAGTTCTTTTTACGATTATTGCGAAAACACCAGAGCAATCGCCGATTGAAAGCGCATCGTTCAAACTTCCCGTGGCCCGGGACCTAGCAAGAGAGGAGGAGAGTCAAGAGAGAAACCTCACCCGCGCCGGCGTGCCTGACATCCCCAGGCCAGGCGCTCCCAGCAGCCCGAGTGCGTTTTAGCCTGTGTTGTTGCTCGTGTTTCGAGGTTGGGGAAGTTCTACGTGTCGCTTGGGTAGAACGCCCGTCCCAACGTGCGGTACTGCTGTGCCTTCTGGTGTACGAACACCTTCGGCCGCGACGATGTCAGTTTCCACAAGTTCTCGCAAGACAAAAAGCTCCAAGCGCAGTGGGTCGCTTCTGTGAAAAGCGAGAAGTTTACGCCGACCATATTATTTGGGCAATGGAAAGTGCAATAGTTGCTGAATTCAGTATGTTGTATTCTGAGAGCAGCTGCAATGCACCTGGCAAAGCTATTTTCTAGCAATATATAAACACCTATTGTGAAAGAATATAATGTCCTACGCGAAAATACGATTATTCGCGCGAATAAAATCGCAGACGATCAGCGGGCATGTACCCGAGTTTTTTTTTTTTATTGACCACGAGCGAATATCGGCAGTTCCCTTTTAGAAGGAGGGTTTCCACTAGCGGCTGCGAGCCTCGACTATCTGTTGCGTCAATTTTCGCATAGTTACCATTCGAGCAGAACCATACAAAGCAATATTGCGAATATACTGCTGTGGATCAACGCACATATGAAAGCTAAAATAGCATATTCCACTGCCGCATCACTGTTGCAAAAACCAGTGCCGCTGGGTCCCAGCGCCCCATGTGCCTTACCTGACTATGGGCAATGTAAGACGCTGGACACTGTGCGCACTGGGGCGCGGCATAATGGCACGCGCCGCACTGTTGGCACTGGTCGCCTGGAGAAAAAAAAACGCCTCGGCTAACAAGCAAAACTGAAAAGTAACGAAGCACCTCAACTACAATAAAAAAAAAGATAAAAACAAGAAAAAACTAGCGCAAAAAGAACTCTGGAGCACTAGTGCGCTTCGAATTCGGTACCTCTTGCTCTTGCTTTCGAAACCATGGAAGAATGAAAACATTATCCTCATTCCTAAGAAAGGGGACGCTAAGGACCTTAAAAATTACGACCAATCAGCTTACTGTCTGTTACGTATAAGGTATTTACTAAGGTAATCGCGAATAGAATCAGGACACCTTAGACTGCAATCAAGCAAATGATCAAGCAGGTTTTCGGAAACGGTACTCTACTATCGATCATATCCATACCATCAACCAGGTGATAGAAAAATGCTGGGAATATAACCAGCCCTTATACATAGCTTTCATTGATTACGAAAAAGCATTTGACTCAGTAGAAACCTCGGCGGTGATGCAGGCATCGCGAAATCAGGGGGTAGACGAGCCGTACGTGAAAGTGCTAGAAGGTATATATAGCGGTTTCACAGCAACCATAGTTCTGCATAAAGAAAGTAACAAAATTCCTATAAAGAAAGGTGCTGGCAAGGAGACGCGATCTCCTCAATACTATTCACAGCTTGCTTAGAGGAAGTATTCAGAGACTTGGAATGGGAGTAGTTAGGGATAAGGGTAGATGGAGAATACGTCAGTAATCTGCGATTTGCTGATGACATTGACTTGCTAAGTAACTCGGGGGATGAACTGAAAATAATGATTGATGACCTAGACAGGAAAAGTAGAAAGGTAGGCTTGAAAATCAATATGCAGACGACTAAGGTAATGTTCAACAGCCTCGGGAAGAAACAGCAGTTTAAGTTAGGTAGCGAAGCACTGGACGTAGTAGGCGAACATGTCTACTTAGGACAGGTAGTAACCGCAGATCCGGACCATGAAAAGGAAATAACAAGAAGAATGAGATTGGGATGGAGCGCATTTGGCAAGCACTCACAGATTATGACTAGCAACTTACCGGTATCGCTAAAGAGGAAAGTATATAACAGTTGCATCTTACCTGTACTCACCTATGGGGCTGAAACGTGGAGGCTAACCAAGAGAGTTCTACTTAAGGTGAGGGCAACCCAGAGGGCTATGGAACGAAAAAATGGTAGGGGGAGCATTAAGAGATAGGAAGCGTGCAGATTTGGTCAGAGAAATAACTCAAGTTACCGACATTCTAGTGGAAATCAAGAAGAAGAAATGGGCATGGGCAGGACATGTAGTGCAAAGAGAGGATAACCGATGGTCGCTTAGGGTAACAAACTGGATTCCAAGGGAAGGAAAGCATAGCAGGGGGCGGCAGAAAGTTAGGTGGGCGGATGAGGTTAAGAAGTTCACAGGGGTCAAGTGGATGCAGCTAGCACAGAACCGGGTTAATTAGACAAATATGGGAGAGGCCTTCGCCCTGCAGTGGGTATAGTCAGGCTGATGATGATGATGATGATGATTGCCTCTTGGTCCAAAGCTTTCTACGATAACCACTCGGCCACGCCGAAAACAGGCAAGCTTTCAAACATATTTGCCTGTTATGTCATGATCGCACTCGTAAGGTTGGGACTTGATGTTTTGAAATGTACAGGTCATTGCTGCCGTTGTCACAATTACAACTTCTTGACCATTGGAGCTTGCTGTCTGCTCTCCCAACTTGCAACTAATGTTCTGGATGTCTATGCGCACTAGTTTGTGCTCTGGAATCATTTTAACATGTTGAGTTTGGCATCGCTGGCAAATTTACCAGCACCGGCTGTTCGGTGGTGCTCTGCTACCTTGGGCGTAATTTTCGCTGTACACGGAGCTGTAGCACAAACCTTCAAGGAAAAAAGTGCGACCAAGCTTCAATACCGGCAAGCGCAGCAGCGACGACACTATGTTGATGTGGCTGTAGGAATAAGGAAAAGAAAATGCACGGGCCTACTACTGGCTCTGTAGCTTAGCCACCTCCGCTTGGTAACTGAATCTTATTTGTATGTAAACATTTCGGGAAGTGAAGCGATGTTCAAAATATGTGGCTGGAACATGCAGTTCCGAATCATCGCTCTCACCATGTCTTGAGAGAATCGAAAACACTCTGCACCACAACCAAGAATACACTGAGTACTCGGTTCGCACGAAGCTAGCCCGGCAACTAAGCAAACACCTCAACGGGTTTCGTCACTTCTCTACTAGGCAAAGCGTTAAGGACGCCTGAATCTGCCTCTGAGTCAAAAAATAATGTTAGAAGCGCTTTGTCGTTGAACGCTCCCACACATACATCTAATTTCGGCCAATAAAAACATATGCAGTTTTGAAAAATACCGTTCTACATGCCAGAGCCACATTTCGATGCCAGTAGACGCTGATGGCTGGCCTTCGCTTCGTCGATGCTGCGTCGTTTGCCGCCGTATCTGGTGCGTATATACATACGACGAGACCCAGATAATCACTTAACGTGCCGCAACAGCTTTTATAGTGTCGCATAGAGCTGTGACAGCTGCGATCTACATGCCGCGCAGAGCAGGATGCATATCGGCAGCGTCTCGGGTCCTCACGACTACGTCATGGCAGCTCGACAAATCGCAGGCGGCGGCGCGGTTCGCGGCGTGTCTCGAGGTGCCAACAGTGCTGGTTTGATATTTTAACTTAAAAAATATACGATTATGGCGCTTGTTTCTGCCTAAATTTAATCAGATAGTCAAGTTCGCGGCGTCAGAAACTGTTATAAGCCATTAAGATCGATTTCTGCAAAAAGTGCTGCAGTGTCCCTGTCATGTAGATTAGGCGAAAATGTCGCAGAGAAGCGCGTCCCCGGTTTAATGTATGCAGACGATATTGCGGTGTTAGCAGATAGCCAGGAAAACTTGCAAATTCTAGTTAAGTATTGCGTAGACGAAGATGACACTCTAGGCTCTAGTTTAAGCGCAGTTAAGTCGGGTCTGACGATTTTCAGCGGCTCCTCCTTTTCTCTCGTGTGCGTGTGTGTTTGCCGTCTGAAGCTGAAACCCATCTAGCCCGTCTACAAGTTCTTTTAAACACAGTGTAGAACTATACCGAAAGTGGAAAAGGCAGATCAGATGGAAAGATTTTTTGATAACCCAAGAGGCAGTGCCCTAGATTTTGAAGCTAGATCAGGGTACCTTAGAACATGCAGCTACAAAAAGAAATTTAACCAAAAAGATGACACATGTCCTGCATGTAGGAAATCCATAGAAACAACTGAGAATCTTATAATCGAATGTGATGGTATCCATCCGGCTGTCGATGCAGCGCAGTCACGTTTGAGGCCCTGGGGTTTAGAGATACCAGTGGTCAGGTGAATGAACCAGCGGTGGAAGTTTGCAAAATGCGATTGGAAGATTGGTGGCTTCAAAGCGGAAAATTGACATATTTTAGTAATCTAGAAATAAAAATTTAATAAATGGGATGATGGTATATTTAAGTTATCTAACACAATATTCAAGATATAGGGGGGACAAAACGAGCATGATACCAACTGCTACCGCTCCGCTTAAAAGGCTACGCTCCTATATTCCATCCATTCATATTGGGGGTGAAATGTATAGCTTAGCGCCCATAGGAATACATAGAAGCGAAAGTTTTGTAATTTTACGGGGCACCTATGATGTCGCATTTTGATACAGAGCAACCACGAACATTTTAGAACAGATTGTGAAAGCATGAAATGCGCAGTAGTTTTAAAACACAGCGAAACGCATGTTGGTGCGAGTTGGGAGGGCGACACAGAAATCTGCAGGTGTAAACATAACTTGGCAGAATATTTTTCTCGTGGCGCAGAGCCCAGAAGAGGTGGCTGGTTGTTAAACGTTCGCGAGAGTTGTGAATAAATGTTTGACAAAGTATTTCTTCGTCATTCCGGATGCAATCTATCTTTAAAAGATCAGTAAAATATGCTGTGAAGCCGTACTTATCGCCGATAGGCTCGGTATCCGCTGAATCTTTCCCAGAATCTCTCAAACTTATCTGATTGTCTGATACACTGCCATATGCACTGAACTTGCCTACTGATAACAGTAATTAAAAGTTTGTGTAGGTAAGGGAAAACTCCATTCAAGAAGCGTTTATCAAATGTCCTGACAAGGGAACTAAAGAGAACGGCCCATTGTAATATGCGGCGGCACAGAGGACGGCCTATTCGAGCTCGGACGATGCCGGCGTCAGAGATTTGTGTGGCAGACGGAGCATTTTGGTCGTCTGCTGAAGCGCGCGGTTCGTGCTGTGTGAGGAATTGCTGTCCTCAGCCGAAACGTTTGTATCATTTGAAAGGCAGTATTCAAGAAGCGGCAGTACGTCGGACAAAGCGAGATGCTGTTGCGATTGCAAGAAGCACCCAGTGAATAGCGATTTTTTGTATCGAAAGCTGCATTGGCTACGAACTTGCGATTTCGCTGTGGCGGTGCCCCGAGGAGTCACAGGGACCTACCTTGAGCTGTTGCCTAGCAAACGCCCCTGCAGGCGGAAGCCGCTTGAGTCACTCGATAATTTTCTAGAGTACTGCGATTCTTTTCTCCGCGCCGCTGCGCCACCTATTGGTCAGCACGGGCGACGTGGTGCGCCGCGGCCCACTTTTGCCATCAAGCCAATCAAGCTTCCAAACAGTCACGACGTGGTCGCCTTTTAGCGCAGTGAGTGTGCGGAAATGACTGTATTTCGCGTCTGGGTTTTGTTGGTCGGGTTTGTTTTTTATAAGAAGTATACTTAGCGGCAGAATGCCGGCTGAGTAACCTGCATGAGTCCGGTAGTTTTTAAGGCAAAAACGTTTCAAGGCTAAAGGCGCAGTATCTGTCACACTTGTTTTTGTGGACCCCTTACGGCGCGGTTCAGGTGTCCACAGAAACAAGTGTGACAGGTACTGCGCCTTTAACTTCCTGTGAACCAACTAGCTCATTAGCGAAAATGTGTGCGCCACATCTGTGCGCTAATGTGTCGCTCGCAAATGGTGGAGTGTAAGGAGGGAAATAAAGAATGAAAATGATTCATGGTAATAGGCAATGAATAAAAGTTATCGACTTCAATATAGTAATGACTAATGCTCATGACTGATGATGATTAATAATGACTTGCAATGACCAGGATATCAGACTACAACTTGTAATGACTGGAACATATTAGAAATAGGTAAAAATACTTAGCGATTAGTGGTAATGACAATAATGACTAGGCATCATTCATCATGACTGCTAATGACTACAAAATGACCAATATATCAAACGACGATTTGTTATGACAGCTGATTGGAAATGAGTAAAATGCTTAGCTATGAATAGTAATGACTGCAATGAATAGGTATTAGTCATGATGACTACGAAACAACAAATATGTAAACAGCGACTTGAAATGGTCGCAACTTATTGGAAATGACTAAAATGACATGCATGACTCATCATGACTGCTAATAACTACGAAACGACCAATATAACAAACAATAACTTGTAATGACTGCAACTGTTGGAAATTAGTAAAAATGCTTAACTATGAGTGGTAATGACTGCACTGATTAGGAATGACTCATCATGACAAAGAAACGACCAATATGTAAAAAGACGACTTGAAATGGCTGCAACTGATTGGAAATGAGTAAAACTCTTAGCTATGATTGGTAATGACTACAGTGAGCAGGCATCACTCATCATGACTGCTAATAACTACTAAACAATCAATACGACAAACGATGACTGGTAATGACCACAATTGATTGGAAATTAGCAAAAATGCTTAACCTCAGATGGTAATGACTACAGTGACTAGAAATTACTCATCATGACAACGAAACGACCAATACATCAAACGACGAGTTGAATGACCGCAACTGACTGGAAACGAGTAACGATGCTTAGCGATGAGTGATAATGATTTTGATTGCGTCAATTAAGATGTTTAAGAAGCAAGCAGGAATGAGCTTGCGTCAGTGTGCGCGCGCATGTGTGACAACGTACAGTTAGTTGGCATCTACATCTTCATAGATGATCATTCAATGTGGCCCCGCCGGGGTGGCGCAGTGGTTACGGTGCTCGACTACTGTTCCCAAGGATGCAGGATCGAATCCCGGCCTCGGCGGCCGCTTTTCGATGGAGGCGAAAAGCAAGGCGCCCGTGTGCTGTGCGATGTCAGTGCACGTTAAAGAACCCCAGGTGGTCGAAATTTCCGGAGTCCTCCACTACGGCGTCTCTCATAGCCTGAGTCGCTTTGGGACGTTAAACCCCACAAACCAACCAAACCAACCAACAATCATTCAATGTGATCATTTACAGTGGTAATCGAGGAAGAATCAAAATGCGAGTCATTACAATACCACGAAAATCACAACAGAATAGCCAGGTGTAGGATTAATCGATAGAGCTCTTTGACAAGACTGGAAGGATCTACGTGCAGACCATCGCTCAGCCTTCCATACAAGCTTACCGTTCACAGTTCGCAAATTCTACTGTTTCTAAAGTACCTGCGGTGCTCTTCAAGGCAATGCACAAGCAAACTCCCATGCTGCTTTCAAAATGTCATCTGCGTTTGACTCGAATAAAGCCGCGTCAGAGGCGCGCCTCAGTAGTTGGAAGGTTCATGGCAGCGCCGGTCATGGTTGCCAGCACGCGATGGGAGCTTCGCGGTAGTCTGAAAACTATCGAGTGATTCTAGAAGCCACGCACTCGCCGCGCCATCTAGCATCACACCGCTTGCCCCGTCGTTGCGCTCGCCTCCGTTCGCTTCGCCAGCTGTGTAGCATGCCTGATAACATGTCGGAGGATTGAAAAGGATAGCTCGCATGCGCCGTAACTGCAGTTGAGGCTGCAGTATGGACGGCGACAAGTCTACTAAGCAGAAGGAGGCCTGGAATCGACATCGGAACGAGATGAGGAAACGAGTCGCCCAGAGAACAGAGGAACAGCGCACCGAACGGCTGGCTAAACGCCGTGAATATGCCGCCGCGAGTCTCGTCTTTAATGCAACAACAACATAGCTAGACAACCAGGCTAACCTAGGCTTACAATCAAGGGTAACCAGGGCTAACCAAGCTTTGCATTACCTTTCGCTACGCATATCCCGGCGTAGCCAAGCTAAGCGACTACCAATTCTTCGTGGGTATGTAGGTGTTTGCAATTTCACATTTATTGAGGCACCTTAATTGATAGGCTTTAAAATGATGCAGTATATTTTGCCGCAGTTTTGAAGCTTCACTACGCCAGGTTTTCATGCTGTCAGCAAGGAAGCAAATTTGACCCTGAAAAACGTTGAAGGTCAAAAATATTTCAAGGACCCCTTTCTCTCCTTCCTGAAGAAGAAAGAGAGAAAGAGGTGCCGTAGTCGTAGAGGGCACCGGAGTAATTTAGACAACATGGGGATCTTTAACGGGCACTGACATCGCATAGCACACGGACGCTTCTTTGTTTCGCCTTCATCGAAACGCAGCCGAGTACTTAATAATAATAATAATAATAATAATAATAATAATAATAATAATAATAATAATAATAATAATAATAATAATAATAATAATAATAATAATAATAATAATAATAATAATAATAATAATAATAATCAAATCAAATCAAATCAAATCAATCTTTATTTAATGTGCGCAGGAACAACCATATAATAATAATAATAATAATAATAATAATAATAATAATAATTCATTCACAGTAAATGAAATGCGCATTATCTATCACACTTGTTCTGTGGACACCTGACTGCGCCGGAAAGGAAGGGAGGAAGTTGGCAATGAAAGTGGAAAGAGAGAGCAAGAGGAGTCGTAGAGGAGGGCTACGGAGTAATTTCGACTACGTGGGGATCTTTAACGTGCACTGACACCGCACAGAGCATGCACACCTCTCCGTTTTGCCTCCATCGAAATGTAGCCGCCGGCGGTCGGGATCAAATCCGGGTACTTCAGCACAGTATCGGGAATCTTAACCACTGCACCACAGCGGCGGGGCCCGAGAATGAATAATTATAATAATTGGTTCACAGGAAAGGAAAGGCACAGTACCTGTCAACCTTGTTTTAGTGGATGCCTGCACCGCGCAGTAAGAGAAGTGAGGAAGGTGACAGTGAAAGTGGAAAGAGAGAAAGAGGAGTCCTATGGAGGGGTACGCAGTAATATCGACCACCTGGGGATCTTTAAAGTGCGTTGACATAATAATAATAATAATAATAATAATAATAATAATAATAATAATAATAATAATAATAATAATAATAATAATAATAATAATAATAATAATAATAATAATAATAATAATAATCAATCTTTATTTAATGTGCGCAGGAACAACCATGTGGTCTTTGTGCTGCAGCACAAATAAAAAAAAAGAAACAAAAATGAAAAAGCACAAACATGTTTACACACACAGAGAGAACACAAAAAAAAATAAATAAATAATACATGAAATGAAACAGACGAAAAGTATCACGGAAAGTAAGCAAACAATGAGTAGCATCACTTATATACACAGTGAGAGAATTTTTTAGCACACCAGGAAATAAAGAAAAAAAAAAGAACGGTAGATAGAAGAGAAAAAAAAACAACAAATAACTGACATTGATTATAGTAATATAGAAATATACATAAAATAAACAACCCTTCAAGGCGCAACAAGTGCATGGTACTTAAAACACAGGCTAGAAATACAGAATAATACAATAAAGAAGTAAAATTGAACAAGGGGCAGTAAGATTCGAATATAAAGTTTAAAGTTGAAATATAAGTAAGAAACGGATAAAAAGTAGTTCACGATACAGACAGCATTGAACAGGAGAAAAAGCAAAAAGTGAAGTAAATACAATTTAAGGCTAGAAAGTGGGAGTTTTAAGTGATAAAGTACTATTTAGAATACAACGCTACGAACATCCAATGTAAATGAACAGAGCGAGTTTTGGAAGATGTCAAGGTGAGGACAAAAAGTGTTAAACAACCACTGCATCCTGTCTAGAGGGGAGTGGGAATGAAGAGGAGAAACCTGAAATGGTCTGAATTCCCTCATGCTCTTTCGCGGAACGCGCAGTAGGATGTACTCTAAGAGCTGAGGGCACATAATGTGGCCATGAAGGAGTTTGTACAGAAATATGATATCAAGTCTGATACGACGGCAGTGAAGGGAAGGAAGATTCAGTTGGGCGCTCCTGGTGGAGCGAGAGGGGGAAGTTGCGCAAGGAAAGCGATAATGAAATATCCGTAAAAATTTTTTTTGTACTCTGTCAACCTTGTCCAAGTTCGATTTGCAAGTGCCATTCCAAACAACCGACGCATACTCCAAGACCGGCAGGCATATGGACAGGTACAGTTTTAGGAACGGAAGTGGAGTGTGGAACTCTCTCGAAAGTCTGCAAACGAATCCGAGTGTGCGCATAGCCCGCTGAGCAATGCGGTTAGTGTGAGAGGAGAAGCTGAGGGTGCGGTCAAAAAGTACACCAAGGTCATTAATTTCATCAACCCTATCCAACAGCACAGAATTCACAGAATAATGGTAGAGAAAGCTATGTGTTTTACGAGTAAAGGACACAACCCTAGTTTTGGAAGAATTGAGGGTAAGTCGATTCATCGCACACCAATCAGAAAAAGCAGATATGTCCGATTGCAACAACACGCAATCTTGAAAAGAATGTATTACCTTGAATATTTTTATATCATCAGCATAAAGAAGAAACGAGGAATTCTTTATCGCCGAGGAAACATCATTAATAAAAACGGAGAAGAGAAGCGGGCCTAGTACTGAACCTTGAGGAACTCCACTCGTTGCAGGGTAAACAAAAGAAGTCTGTCCATTGACACTGACAAAGCAGAAGCGATCAAGGAGATAGTTGCGTAGGAGGGCTACGAGTGAGACTTCAACGCCAGAGAGTAGAAGTTTTTCAAGAAGTAGTGAGTGAGTAACAACGTCGAAAGCTTTGCTCATATCACAGTACACAGTGTCAACCTGACCCCTCTGAAGGACTGCTGCAGAGGCATACGTCATAAACGTGACTAGGTTGGTAGAAGTAGAGCGGCCCGACATGAAGCCATGTTGATTCGGTACTATGATATGTTTGAGATGGAAGGAAAGTACGCTGTGCAAAGCTAATTCGAAAAGCTTAGAGGTTGCACATAGAAGAGAAATCGGACGATAATTGGAAACATCAGATTTGTTTCCAGACTTGAAGACAGGAAACACGCGTGCCATTTTCCACACGCGAGGAAAGGCAGCATTTTTTAAACAGTTATTATATATGGCAGTCAGTACTGGTACGAAGATATAACTGAAGGCTTTTATTATGGCAGCTGGAATGCCATCAGGTCCAGGAGACAAAGATGGTCTCAGACGCTTAAGACTCTCAGTTATCAACTCCTCGTCAAAGAGAATGGAATTAGATAGTGCACCAGAAGGGAGGCAAACGGAATCACAATGTGGGTGTTTGTAAACGGAGGAAAAATGTTGTGCAAAACTGTCGGCAACATCCCGAATTTCCGAACCCTGAGAGTCAACTAAGCTGATACTTAAATCTGATTTAATGGAACGCTTGCGAACGTAACGCCAGAACTGACTAGGACGATTTGAGGCATTCCTCTCTAAAGACTCAAGATAGGAGTCGTAGTCCCGCTTGTATAAGCGTTTGCAAAGAGAACGCACACGGCGAAACTCATCTGCCCAATTGTGAAACCCAGGGCGTTTCGCTTTACGATGGGCCCGTTCCTTGAGCTTTAACGCCGTTATTAGTTCCCTTGAAAACCAGGAAGGGAACTTCCTACGCGTAATTTAATAATAATAATAATAATAATAATAATAATAATAATAATAATAATAATAATAATAATAATAATAATAATAATAATAATAATAATAATAATAATAATAATAATAATAATAATAATAATAATAATAATAATAATAATAAAATAATAATAATAATAATTATAATAATAATAATAATGGCGATCAATCAATCTTTATTTAATGTGCCTAGGAACAACCATGTGGTCTTCGTGCTGCAGCGCAAAAAAAAATGAAAATGCACGCACAAATTTTACACACAAAGATAGAACACAAAAGAAGAAACAAATAACACATGAAATGTAACAGACAAAAAGTGTCACGGAAAGAAAGAAATCAATGAGTAGTATGTCTTATATACACAGTCAGAAAGTGTAGAGCACATCACGAAAAATAACAATAGATAGTGAAAAAAGAAAACAAATAACTGACATTGATTATAGCAATAGAAATATACATAAAAATAAAGAATCTTTCTAGGCGCAACAAGTGCGTGGTACTTAAAACACAGGCTAAAAATACAGGGAAAAACAATAAATAGAATTGAACACGGGACAGTAAGATTCGAAAAAAAGGTTTAAAGTTAAAATATAGATAACAAACGAATAAAAAGCAACAAGATACTTCCAACAGCACTGACGAGAAGAAAAAGAAAAACGTGAAGTAAATTAAATACAATACTTAGGCTAGAAAGTGGAAGTTATATGTGATAAATACAGTTTAAAATACAAAGCTACGAACGTCCAATATAAATGAAGAGAGCGAGTTTTGGAAGGTGTCAAAGTGAAGACAAAAAGACAAAAAAAAAACTGGCTGTTCGAGGTTGGGACCTGAGCAGCTTTCAGGAATGGCTCCAGGTGCTGGTCGTTGTGTTGCTCTGTTCGGAAAGCGCGAGTATAAGAAAATCTTTCAGATAAAACAGGGATGCAATGAAGTTGTCCGCGTCACATTCTGTCGGGGCAAGTGGCAACCGGGAGAGGCAGTGCGCATCTGCGTGCCGTCGGCCACCCTAGTATGAGATTGTATAGTCGTAGTCGTACTCTTGCAAGCGAAGTGTTCAGCGGGCCAGGCGACCAGACGGATCACGGAGATTGAGTAACCAGCACAGAGAATGGTGATCGGTTATTACTACGAAGGGCCGTCCGTACATGTAGCAGCGAAACTTCTGCACGACGAACACAGCCACAAGTCATTTCTGCTCGGTGATGGCGTAGTTGCGTTCAGTCTTGCTTATAGTCCGACCGGCGTAAGCAATCACATGTTCGTGGTCATCATAACCCCGTAACGAGGACAGCACCGATGCCTGTATCACTTGCGCCCGCGAGCACTTCTATAGGAGCAGAAGGGTTGAAGTGCCTTAAGATAGGATGAGGAGTTAGGAGGGACTTCAGTTGTCGGAAAGATGAGTCTCGTTTCGATGTCCACTGAAATGAAGCATCTTTGTGTAAAAGGCATGTGAGCCGGTATGCGACGTCTGGAAAAGGAAGGATGAAGCGTCAGAAATACGAGCAAAGCCCCTAAAACTGCAGAACTCCTTCACATTCTCAGGTTGTTGAAACGCGTGAACGGCCACGGTCTTCTGAGGATCAGGCCGGACGCTGTCACCATCGACTAGGTGACCAGGTGCCAACACCTGTCGCTCTCCAAAAAGGCACTTCTTTGAATTGAGGACAAGGCCAGCTTGGCGCAAGCTGTCCAGCACGGGCACTGGGAGGTCGTTGTGCTCTTTGAAGGTCCGGCCAAAAATGACTACATCATACAGGTAGCACGTACAGAGCTTCCTCGTAGTGGGGAATTCAAAATCTTGCGGGTGCAATGCACAAACCAAAAGGCACAACTTTAAATTCAAACAGTCGACCGGGAGTGATCAAGGGGGCCTTCGCTTTATTTGCTGGGTGCATTGGGATCTGCCAGTATCCTGACTGCAGGTCGACAGATGAAAAGTATGACGCAGAATACAAGCATTCAATGGAGTCATCAGTGCGGAATAGCGGGTAGACTTCCTTTTAGTGACTGAATCGTAGCGGTGGTAATCGAAACAAAGTCGCCATGTACCAGCTTTCTTTCGTGCAAGAATTACTGGAGCCTGCCCAGGGACTTCACGACTCTTGAATGATTTCCTGTTTCAACATTTCAGGTACTTGCTTACTGATGACGATGACCTTGCGCCCGGGCGGTGCGACACGGTACAGTTTGCGGCAAATTGGGTGTGCATATCCGGTGTCAATGCGATGACTGATGCGTAACCCGGGAAAGGAGCGTAAACTGGTGGCCTTCGTGAAGTAAAAAACGAATGAATACTTGAACAACAGATGTTCCAAAGCATCACGCTGTGTGGCATTAGGGGAACTGCAGATCATACCATGCAGTTGAGCATTCATCTGGGATGCTGCGACATGCCGCTCTGGTACATCCGTAACCAAGGACACTGATAATGGCATGTCTTCACTACTAGAGGCAAGCTTCATTCCAGCTACTAACCGAACTGGCTGCGTGGAGCAATGAGTGGTGCACAATCGCGTGCAGCCCTGGATTACCGACGCCAAACAATGAGGCACCAGAAGAGTTGCCTTCGCGCAGGTCGAGCAATTAGGCGTCATGGTCGCATGAAACGCTTCCGCCGCACGGCGAGAACACGAAACCGGAACACACTCCACAGACATCGGGGGCACAACGCTATCGTCGCACGCGCAAAGCGCGTCATCGCAAACAAAAGGTTGCTCAAAGAACTCCAGCGGAAGGCAGCCTTCAACACTGATCTCATGCGTGCGACAGTCTACGGGTGCGCCACTCATGCGCAGAAAATCAATACCAACAATTATATCACGCATGGAGTGGCGCAGTACGACTAATTCTGCCGAAAACAGGGTTCCTTCAAGACACCCCTTGGCACTACACACTCCAACAGGGTACAATAAATCGCTACTAACGCTATGCAAATTTGCATTTCCCTCCAAAGAAAACTTTACTTTGGGCCCCAGAAACTTATTCAACGGTAAGCTCATAATAGAAACAGTTGCGCGCCCGTGTCCACTAACGCCATTGTGGAAATAACGTCAATAGACACACAGATCTTATTTTTTAGCATTGTCACGGAAGGAGGTATTTTTGTGAGTAGGGATCGCTCTCCAACGGCTTCACCTCCATCGGCCGCGGCGCCTAGTTTTCCGGAGGTGGCGACTGGGAGCGACGGCGCGGTGACCGTGAGCGGCGGGCAAGCAATGCGGGCGGTGGAGCCAGATTCCGGTCGGAAGCTGGGGAGTGGTTGCGTACGTTACCGGACTGAAACTTTCCGTGTGGAGGAGGCAGTCAGTACCGAGGGGAGTCAAAATGATGGTGATCAGAGTTAAAAATCGAGGCCGCATCACCTGAAGTAAGAGCGTTTTTTTCTTAAGTACATACAGTTTCGGGGCCGTTTCTTCACACGGCATCTTCTTACTAACCGCAAACAAAGAAACGAAACAGACAGAATATCCTTGTTTAATGTTTTGCTCTTCGTAATGATACCGGTACATTGATTTTAATTTTACAGTGCTTCCAAACGCACTAACCTGACACCACTGCCTTTCCGGGGCAGTCGCGCTACCGACGGATCTAACCAGAACGGCTAGCAGATCAGTTGGCAGAGCGAGAGCGAACTGATCTATAACTTGAAGTGGAAATGATGCTGGTGAAATATTTAGGGGGATTCCCCAAAGGTGGAGTAAGTTTCAAATAGGGAAGTAATTAATGGATTGTTAAGCAAGGCTCCCATGTACTGTGCGATGTCACTACACGTTAAAGAACATCAGGTGGTCGAGCTTTCCCGAGTTCTCCACTGCTTAGTCTCTTCTCTTTGGGACGCTAAACCCCATAAACCAAAACGTATAATCTGAAGATAGTCAAAGATGTAACCAACGGCTTTGAAGAGTTTTGTCACATCAGGTAATTTCATAAAGAACAGAATACCGACAAACAACTTGGTTAAAACTCTGCGCAAAATTTTTCAGAGCCCCACAATACGTTTTTACCATCGAATGGAGGAGTCGATTTGGACATTATTTGCTGTTCTTGCGTTAGATTTTATTTAAATCAAAGCTGCACAGCTTTAGGTTGTTAGGTAGACTGTAGGGTAAATTTAAACACTCAGTGACCAAACGTTACGTTGCTGAATTCTGTTTTGTTTCCGCCGAATAGCAATGCCATCGTTAGCCATTTAACTATACTGTAGAAACTCGCTATAGAAGCTTTTGATAAAGTACAATTAAACTGAAACCCCAGTTTGTTTTCCACAAAAAAGCACAGTTTTTTTATGGTAAAGATATCTATAATAAGAAATGGACATACGCACCACGCGTACAAATTAGGATGGTAAGGCAATCGTTTTGGAGCAAAGCAAATAAAAATAAAATGGTGCTTCTTGCGATTATTTAACGCCAGCCTCGCCAACTTTACGAAGCCTGTAAAGCCGTGTGGTACAGCATGCGGAGCGTAGGGGAAAAGTTAGGCTGGCTGTAAATATCGAAAGTAGGTAGTGTAGTTCGTTCCAAAGTAAAAATGCACTTCGAAGCAAATAAGGCAAGAAACAGCCGAAAGTTAGCATCACTGGGCCGCGTGAAGCAAGAGGCAGCGGTATGCAAGTGCAGGCACGACGCGTGCGCTTCTGCCACGCTTGGCTGTCACGTGAATTTTTCAAAAATTCTTTTAAGTGGCAAAAACGAAGAAAATGATATGTTCATGCACATCTCTGGTTTCCATATGAGTCAAACTCCCGTTGTTTTTGTAGCCACACTCTATTCTCTCACACGATGTGAACATAAAATCGGACAACTAAACGAATGCATGAAGGGCGATCAATTGAAGGTAATTTGGAGTGTTTCTTTTATAAAGCAAATCCGTGTTTAGTAAGTGGTCACTGAATTACCATGCAGCATTTTCAGTGCCATGTCATCGCCAACAATTGATATTGTAAAGATCCTCATATAGTAATGATTTTTGCCGGTCTGAGTAACAGAGCGATTCAACTGCAGTAGCATACAGCTTGAAAACAGCAGTTGCGAATCATGGACAATGAAATGTATGCGGCATGTGCATGACTCAGCAAACACATCAGAGGCCTTGAAATTCCTGTGTTGATACCCTGATAACCTCTCTGATATCAGGGCTCTGATAACCTGATATCAGGGCTCCGATAACAAATGGGCTCTGATAACCTAGCCCTAGTCGCCAATACCGTGACATTATGCTCAAATATTTAGCTTTCTTTAGGTCGGCAGAAAGGATTTACCAGTGAACAACACCATCTATCATAGAAGAATTGCGTATGGTGGTTACTGCAGACGAGTTGTATCCAGCTATAGTATCAATGCGTATCATACCAGTGCTGTTTAGTTTGTAAAAAAGTTTCAGCGCTCGAGAATATACGGCTGGGAACGCATTGAGTAGTAACTATGGGACATGGAAGTGTATAACTCAATATGGATCAATTAGCAGAGCTCCAATTTGATACTTCGTGCCTTCCTCTTCATACAAGCAGTAGTGTAGGCCCAGAGAGTCATCTATTAACTTTACCTGAATCCTTGTAGCTGACTGGGCTCTGATTATCCCTACTCCAGCAAGCTGGCGAACTTGAAAATCAGTAGAATTTATGCAACACACGTTTTGACAGGAAATTGCCCTCGCAGCATTGCTAATGTGGATGTCTACAATGCACCTTCGTTTATTTACATAGCCATCAGCATATCCCTGTTATTTCCTGCCATACTAATTTTTATGTGCTTCCAGTGAACCCTTGTATGCACAAAGTGAGCAAGCTTGTGTACACGGCTTTATCCATTGCATCTTTCTTTGAGTAGACTGAAAATGCATCCTTGTTCGTTATATTGACGTAAGCAGAAAACTATAAGAGGGGCCGTAGCACACCTTCTTTAGCACTGACTAAATGATTCGCGCGAGCAAACACCTGCGGAAGCAGAGTGGGCCTTACAGCTTTTTTGTCGAAACAAGCACTCGTTCATTTTACACCTCTATTAAATGACTAGTTCAAAACAGCCAGTTTCTCACTCCCCCAGCGAAGCTTCCATTGCAGCCACAAGCAGCAGCTGACAATAAGTATTCAAAGCAATTACCAAACAAAGCGTTCACGCGACGAGATTCAAAATCAAATGGATCTCGCCGGCGTCGGCAACATCACTCAACGCATTGATACAGTGACTTAATAACAATACACAAATGTTAGGTTTAATTTACAAAGAAGCTATGCACACATAAAATGCAACTGTTACTTACTACGTGCTTTCTTCAAAAATGTAAATACATTTGGCGTGTTTCGTAATTACTTTGACGAACTATGTTTTTTCTCTCGCTGTCATGAAGACAAGCGCACAAAAATTACTTGTGGTTTAACTCTGGTTAACCCTAGTTGAATTGCGATAGCAATGACGGAAGCTACTTTTGCCTGCTACATATTCCCCTATCACGTCCGATCAGTGTAAGGTGCTACAACACTTAAGCTCATCCTTTAAGAGTATGATGCGAGAGCGTAAGCTACCAGCCCACATATAAATGGGAAGGGTTCAATGCTGCTGAACCGAATGGGGAGCGAAAGCATTAGCAGCCGGTTAAGAAGCGTTCTTCCTTTTCGTCTTCTTCGTCTTTGTCTTCTTCGCGACTGTTGAAGGTGGCCCTTCCGTGGACGACGCTACGGGCCGAAACCTGGCGCAGTGTTGCAATCGCAATAAAAGACCTCGGTGCGCGAAGTTCGAAATGGCGAAGCGTACGTTGCAGGAGTTTAATATTAGCATGGGCGCCGCAAATCGTTCCTCTGTATGAACTGTGTTGCTGTCATTCGTCTCCTGGTTTTCATCTCACACGACTACATCGCTAGCTGACTGCCCTGTTGAGCAGTCAGAGTTTTCTGACGGCCTGGACTGCTCAGCGAGGCAAAACACTGCACCAACCGCCGGTGAAAGCAAGGTGTCAGCTGCTTCTTTACAATCTGTACAGATGCCCATTGCCCAAGCTGCATTATTTGGCACCATATTGGTCCTGCATCCTGGAACACAGCCGATATTGCATGCTTAAAAAGTGTATGTGTATTTATATTTTTGTTACGAATGCCCCTCCTGCCTGGACCATTTATATGTAGGGTCTGCAGTATCTGCAAATAAAAAATAATAAAATAAAAAGTGCCAAATAGCACCTTAAGGCATATTTCGTAAGTCGTTTTTTAGCTGTCGTGCGTAGCTGACGACATAAAAACGCTTGAAAAGAAAGCTTGCGGACACCTTTCTGAAGATCTATTTATTTAGCTTCAAAGGATTCCTTGTAGATATCTTTGCTAGCTTAAGACATACTGTGATCAATATAGACATATCAGGATAGCTACAAGACATTCTGTACTCAGTGGGGAAGGCGTTGCTCTTGCTCATCTGCAGCTTTCAAAGCTTGCGCCTTTCGCTTATGAAAGCGACCGGGTTCTTGGCAATCGGCACTTATGAAAGGTTGCGCCTAAGACGACACCATTATGTGAGGTCATAGCGGGTAGCAGTTGATGGCTGGGATATCCAAAAAGAGAAAATGGTCGCTCAAGCGCAAGCTTAGTATTGGCCGCTCTTTGGACTCGTGGCGGTCGCAATTCAAACAAACATGTGGCGTGTAGAGAGTGCGCCGGGTGGCACCACTTGTCCATTAAGTCGCCGGCCATAGATTAGGGTGTATGGGCTAGAACTTGTTAGAAACTAACAATCTAGTGTTTTCGCAATACCGTTATTAGATGCAGTAAGCAATGTTCGCAGTGAGTATCCCTTCCTCTGACGTTATTTTAAAGTCACTACAACAACACACGAGCAATTCAAGAAAATCCTGTGATAGCCACTATCACAGGATTTTCTTGAATTGCTCGTGTATTTCTTGAATTGTAGTGTATTTCTTGACGTCGTATTGACTTGGTGAACGGAGCCGTGACGGACAACAGGAGGGGACAACGTAGCCGTTAAATGCACTCCTACATTAAAACATGCTTCCTCATTTTCTTCAAAGCCGACATTGCATGGCTACAATTAAAATGTGCCGATGTTTTGCAGAAGCGTTAGAAAAATAATAACGCTTTGCGACATGAATTGTAATCGGTGGAAGAGGACTATCAGCTTCAATTCCTTGACGCTAACTGCCCGCCCCAGAAACGAGGGGGCCAAGATAGATTCGAAAAAAAATGGAGGTTCGCGTAGCGTTTCCCGTGCAGAATATTCGTATACATGTCCCATTTTGAGAGTGGCCCAAATGAAATTGAAAGTTACCGATTGCTTAGCCATAGCCAAATTAAGTTAAACATCAATTACGAAGTGAAATGTCAAGTGAATGGTCTGCCAAATTTTAAAAGTTGCCCCCTTATATTTGGTCGGCACCGCTGAGATGGCCACAGTAAAATTGAGGTGAGCACTAATTTCGGCCACATTGGAAAGAAGCGAATTTTGGGAGGCTCCCATGGCATGCCAAAATGTTCCAGTTGGTCCTTAAGAATTTTTTTTACTCACCACTGATTTGGCCCAACTAAATTTAGAGTCCGCTTTTGGCTGAATTGAGATAAATCCAAATTTAGAGAATGAAGGAGGCAAAAGTTTTGGGCATCCGACTTAAATTTACAGATGGTCCCTGGATTGGTACTACTCCAAATAGATTGGACAGTAAATGTGGTCCGACGAAATTTGAGTGTTCCAGAGGTCCAATATTTAGGGTAGCGTCGAGCACATATTTGGATGCGATATTTAAAACAGCATATTTCTACAGGCTCCCTCTGGATTCTGACTGTGCCCTTCACCAGACAATATGACGTGTTTGAGGTCTTGCGTATCATGGAGAGTGAAAAAGGCAGGGCAAAAGCTTTCCTATTATTTTGTCTTTTGGCCCTTTCATATTTTGGCACCCTAGCCAGCCGACTGCGGAGGCACAAGTTCACTTTACGCTATTTGTGGGCAAATTCTGCCGGCTGTTTTAGTACCGAAATGACATTAATGGTAAACATTCAAATAAATTATTTTAATCGCGTGTAGCCTAAGCCGCTCAGCTGAGCGTTGATTGAGAATAACGATGTTTTATTTATCCCTCCTGTTCTGAGATACTATTTCATAATCTTGTGTAGCCTAAACCGCTCAGTTGAGCATTGATTGAGAACATTATCTCTCCCGTTGTGAGATACTTTTTCGTAGATACTCTTTCGTAGGTCATATATAGTGAATTGGTATTGGACATTCTGTACTCTACAAGGCGCGCATCTACTAACGTTGGCACGGTGTACTTCAACAGCAATCCAGGATTGTCCACCTATAGAGCTGGAGAAAGGCGGCTACGAAGGCGACTGCTGCGCGCCTGGTGACAACGTGACCTTCTACTGCGATGATCCCGACCGCTACAACCTGCTGGGCGCCGAAGAAGCCATATGCCTGTTAAACGGTACCTGGAATGTACAAATACCAACATGCCAAGGTTAGTTGGCGTTTGCTTCTTTTCCTGGTGTCAGCAGTACTTTTGAATATTGCGTGAGGTGAGCGGAGTTCGAATCGAATATTGCCACGTAGTGGTGACAAGGTCGTAGGCGGTAAATAAGGAGACAAGCCTAATAGTACTGTAATCAACTCCTTATGGGCTGTTTTGCGCCCGCAAAAGATATAAGCAATGAGCGGCGGCGATAGCAACAATCGTGCTCGGCGGCATTCGAATTGAGATTGCCCGTTGCACGCGTCAGCGTTCAATTTAAAGGTGGCGAGGAAAAATCTAGATAAAGCCGGAAATGGTGACCAGCACAACCTCGAACATTGCAGAAAACGCACGCGAGTGGCCCGAATCTTCGAGACACATCTTTGCGCATCTTGCGCGACAAGAAACTGATAGAGCGGAGTCTCGCCATAACAAGCATGAACAAACAAAGAATACGGAAACTATCCGCGCTTTGCAATCAGAGGGTTAAGGTCGCATGCCGGCGGCTGTCGAAAAAGACCGAATAAAAGATTTGAAAGGTTCGCGGCATTACTCCCCCTTTAAAAGGCATCGCCCCGATGCTTGAAAAATAAACACAGAGAGGTAAACAAAGTAATAGAAATAAAAAAAAAAACTAAGGCTTTAGCGCGTGTAATAGCGTTTCAGGCGCACAACATGGACAGTTTCAGGCGCGTTCGGCGCCGCTGCGATGGTGTTGTGCCGTCGGTGATGACCTCGTAGTTAAGCTCTCCGATGCGTCGAAGGACTCTGTGTGGGCCGAAATACCGCCGCAAGAACTTTTCACTCCGCCCACCGCGGCGTATCGGCGTTCAAACCCACACTTGGTCTCCCGGGCTGTGCTCTGCGTCGCTTCGTCGCAATTTGTATCGTCGAGCATCGGTGCGTTGCTGGTCGTTGATGCGTAGCTGGGCGAGTCGCCGGGCTTCCTCTGCACGCTGAAGGTAGGTGGCGACGTCAAGGTTCTCGCTGGTTACGTGCGGCAGCATTGCGTCGAGCGTCGTCCTGGGCTCCCTCCCGTACACAAGGCTGAATGGGGGTCTACTCAACGATGGTGTTATAAGAGAAGATGACGTAGGGTAGAATGGCGTCCCATGTCATGTGTTCGGAGTCGACGTACATAGCAATCATGTCCGCAATCAGTTTGTTGAGACGCTTCGTCCATTTGGTACGCAGTTCCTCAATGTTTTGTATGACTGTATTCGAGAATGGCTTGCGTCAGCTCTGCCGCAAATGCCGTTCCCCTGTCCGTGATAAACAAGTCTGGCGCGCCGTGTTAGAAAATTTTTTCGAGCAAAAACTTGGTGACTTCTACCTCGGTACCGTTGAGTAGTGCTTTTTTTTATTGTTATTTCAGCAGAGCAAATACAGCATCTGCTGCAGGGGCAGAGGCTAAAGGCCGTGGCGCCTGACGAAGGCCTCTGTCCCTCTGCAGTCGACTGAAGCGATCATATCACCGCATAACAGAACGTAAAGTACAAAACAAATGTGCATAAGCAAAACAAACAGAATCACATGACACTATACAACACCATAGCAATATATACAACAATGAAATGATATCCAAGGGAGATCTCCTCCTGTACAATTAGACAATTTATAGCTAGTCACTTATGACAAAATAAAGATAATAGAGATAATATACACTGGAACACAACAAAAGGCAAAATAGATCAAATACCAGGTCAGTATACAATACTAGAATATGTTCTGCAGAAACATGGCCAAGATGATATTAAGACATCTTTAATGTGCTTTTTAAACGTACCTATACTGGTTTCGAAATTTATTGCATCTTCTAATTTATTAAGAATAACAACCCTTTCCTATGTGAAAGTTTGTTTTGCATAGTTCGTTCTTATTTTATGTGTGCGTCTTTTATTATGTCGAAATGGATAAACAGGACTTTCTTTTCTGTCGCAGACGTACAGTTTTCAGTGTTTTGCGGTTTTCGGTGTACAGTTTTGCTTCAGTGTAGCGAGTAAGGTAGTCGGCGGCCACGATGATAAACTTGTTACCCGTCAGTGAAGATAGGAAGGGGCCGAGGAGATCAATCCAATTTGTTGGAAGGGCAGGGTTCGAGACGCTATTGGGTTAGTAGTCCAGCTTTTCTGATCGGCGGTGTCTTGTGTCGCTGGCACTGACGGCACGTTTTCACGTAATGGACAACGCCAGCAGGCAGTCACGGCCAGTAGTACTTCTGGATTCGGTGCAACGTGCGCACAAACCTTAGATTCCCTGCTGTTGGCTTGTTGTGCAGCGCATGAAGAGTTTTTTGCCTGAGGCTTTTAGGCCCCACACGAAGCTGCGCGGGTTTGTTGGGAGCGAAGTTCTATACGAGGACGTCATTGGTTAAGGCGAACGACAACTGACGTCTAAATACAGCAGGAGGGGAAGCGGTCTTGCCTTGCAAGTAATCGGCTAGGTCTTTAAGCTCAGGATATGGTGGCTGCTGTTGTGCAAACCTGCTGGCGCTTACCGGTACTAAATGTGCGTCGTCGTCATCGTCGGTCGGGCGAGAACCGACGGGAGCTCGGGATAAGCAGTCTGAGTCGGAACGCTTGCGGTTTGTTTTGAAGGTAGCGCGAAAAACGAGGACCAAGAGTAGAAGGACACAACACGAGTGCTCATGTTGTGTTCTTCTACTGTTGGTCCTCGTTTTTCGCACTACTTTCAAAATGAACCAGATTCAACTCGCCCAACTTTCAATCTTACTGCTTGCGGTTCGACTTATACACCACAATCACGTCAAATTCTTGAAGTCGTAGGTTCTATCGGGCAAGTGGCCGGAGAGGTCTTTCAAATTGGCCAGCCAGCCCAGCGCGTAGTGATCGCTTGCCACCTTGAATTCTCGACCGTATAGGTTTGGACGGAACTTGGAAGTGGCTCAGATGACCGCGAGGCACTCCTTCGCCTTCGTTGAGGAATTGACTTCTGCTTTTGAGAGGAATCTGCTTCCATTGGCGATTACTTTCTCCTCTCCGGCACTATTCGGAACGAGAAAGGCGCCTACTGCTATCGTCTGTATGAATTTCGGTTTTGGCGTTTGCATCAAAGTGCGCGAAGACAGGAAGGAACTTTAGGCGGCACTTAAGTACGTCGAAGGCTTCTCCTTGTGGCGCTTTTCATTTAAAGGTGCGTCAAGTATTGTTAGCTGTTTCAAAGGTTCGGCGATGCGTGAAAAGTTTCTGACAAATCGTCACTAGTAAGTGCAGAGCCCAAGGAGACTGCGCACAGCTTTCGTGTCGGCAGGCGGTGGAAAATGTGCGATCGCAGTTCTTTTCTCTGGGTCTGGGCGAGCACCATCCTTGCTAGCGATGTGACCATAGCAACCGCAGTTGCTCGTAGGCGAAGTAGCATTTCCCTGATTTCGACGTTAGCCCTGATGTCTTGATTGTTTCGAGCACTGTCCTAAGCCTTTTCAGGCGGTCTTCAAAGCTTGAGGAGAAGACAACAGCATCCAAGTATACCAGACAAATCTGCCACTTCAAGCCCGCCAGGAGAGTAGCCATTGCCCGTTGAAACGTCGCTGGTGTGGAGCAGAGACCGAATGGCATCACCTTGAACTCAAATAGGCCGACCAGTGTTATGAATGGTGTCTACTCGCTATCTTTTACCCACCTCAATTTGCCAATAGCCGCTCTTCAGGTCTATCGATGTGAAGTATTTATCGTTGCATAACCGGCCCAGTGTGTCGTCGATGCGGGGCAGAGGGTAGACGTCTTTTTTTGTCATGTTATTCAAGCAGGTGGTAATAGACGAAGGAACGAAGGGTGCCGTCTTTATCAAAACGACTGGCGCCGCCTAGGAGCTCCTTGATGACTGGATTACGTCGTCCTGGAGCATTTTTTCTACTTTATCGCGGATGGCCTGGCGTTCTCACAAGGATACACGGTAGGGGCTTTGGCGCAGAGGTCTGGCGTGTTCATCTGTGATGGTGCGGTGCATGGCTAAAGTAGGTTGTCGCACTTTCGAAGCCGACGAAAAGCATTCGCTATAATATTGAAGAATGACCCGTTTCTGGTCTTGCCTGCTTCGGTCTAGCTCTGGATTAATATGTAATCTGGGATGGTGGCCATGACCAGTTTGGTCATTCGCGGGCTCGGAAGAGAGTGAAGACCTTTCTGGTGTCTGCTTATTCGTCAAGGAAGGCGACCATTGTTAACTTGTTGAGATACCGCTTTTTTTCGGTGATGTTGGTTACCAGCCTCTGAGCTTGCCCATTCCGGGAATAGCCGATGCCAAATCCTCTGTCCAGTAAAGGCTGGCTGTTTCCGTTTCAGCAATTTCGACTTCTGCTGTACCAATAGGGACGATGACGCTTGATCGGAGCAGTACGGTCAATTCTCCGTTGAAGACGTTGAGAGCAATTTAATGTGTTGTTCTCGTAGCTTGCACGGCTTAGTCTGTGGAGAGCTTGATGAGGTTTGAGCGAAGGTCGATAATTGTCCGATACGCATTGCGAAAATTCATACCAAGAATAACGTCTCGCGAGCTGTTCTGTGGGACCACGAAGCTCGTAGGATAAGTGTGCCCATTTACCGTCACTCTTGCGGTGCATCGCCCAGACGGCGTAATAAGGTTACCACCAGCGGTGCGGATTAGCCGGCCATCCCAAGTGGTCGTCACTATCTTAAGCCGGGCGGCGAACGCTCCACTGATGACAGAATAGTCAGCTGCGATGTCCACTGGTGCAGTGACTGTGAGACCGTCGACAGCAACTTCAAGGTCGCTTGCGATCAAGGACAGTCGATCAAGCCACCCGAACGTCCAGAGCAGGCAGCGAAGATTAACAGTACGAAAAGCACGAGTAAGCAAATGGTGCGACGAGCGGTACCTTGTCCCATTAGATTATCTTCAGATAGTGTACCGGTATGCTAACTATCCTACTGCCTACTTCTACCACACACCTAATAATGATATCTCTGAAATAGTTGCTTATTACGTCTACGCTAAGGTCATCATCCTCGATAAAGCTCAATATATATTGTGTAGCGAGACCCTGAATCCTGGCCAACCCCTACTATATTGTTCATGAACTTCTTTCTACAAATCTGGTCCGTTCCCTCTACAGATCTACGCTAATTCGATACCTTACAATCCTGTCGTCACTGCAACGCAACTTGCCGAATACCTCTATAATACTGCATAATGCCGTGGAAGAATACAGTATGAGGTCTATTTCATTTCGGGCTATCCGTTAGGGCTTTTCCATGCCCACTTGCGGTTTCTCGTTTTGCTGAAGTAGGTATTCATGATTCTCAAGTTCTTGCGCTCTTCAAACTCAACTTTGAACTCCCCTTTGCTATTCCTAGAATACAATGTTATACTCACCTCGGCTCCGGCCTGCTTTTTTTCCTACCTTGGCTAAATCCTGATCTGGTGAGGCAGGGCGCTTCCGGAGGTCTTCACTGCATAGGCCAATGTCTGTTTATGCAACTCTATAGCCACTAATTTATTTATCCGGTGAGTTATTGCGCGGAAGCAGGATTCGAGCTACTGTCCTCTTGCACGTGAGGCGCATGTTCTACCTCTACGCCACCGCTGCATTGTACAAATGTGAAACATTATACAGCCATCGATAACCACAGACCACCTAAACAACGCGGAGACCATGGTGATCAGCCAGCTACCTGACACAGCAAAGAACTGGTTAATCGCTTCAAATTATTACTAACAAGAGGTCCCTCCGATGTTTTAGGCAGGCGAAATTCCGTAAGGGGCCGTACAGCTCCAGCAGAACCTCACCATGCCGCTACATCACCCGGACCAAATGCCAATGGGTTTATAGGGCAATCAAGTGGGAACCGTTTAACCCGGGCACTGCCTAGACGCTCACAGCCATCAGCGACAACATAAGGAGAGACTATAGCATCTATGAGTCATGACGCACACTTCCCACCGCCACGCATACCTAGTACTGCGGAGGCAATACATTGTTTCATTGCGCAGATAAAGAAACATATACTAAGATACGGTATGAACGCCTTTCTGCGCACAATGTTTTTCGTGGAATGTAAATATATCCTTTTAGGGTATGATATGATATGACACGGCATATAGTGCCTTGTAATGCTATGTTACAGTATTGAATGTTTTAGTGCAGATTATTACGGCAGTGTATGACACAGCGAAGTATATATTTCAGTCGTTGCAGCTTCGAAAATTCTAGCGCCTTCATCCAGTTCAGTGCACCACACTTGAGGACCTGAATGATGGCATTGTTTTGAAATAAAGAAACACAACCGCTGAATTTAGAACAGCATAATTGACGAGACGAATACAGAGAAAACAAGCCACGTGGTGTTTGAATTCTTTACGAGCCATTTAAGAACAGCGACGTAATTCATACCAGCGGCACTAGACTAGTCGCGGCGCCCTTTTTCGTCCTAAAAAGGCCCCCGCCGGAAGCCTCTGGTAGAGATGGAAGGCCCAAGCGAGAAGAAAAACGACACTGCCGACACCCAGCACTGCCAGCACAGGGTCCAGGCTCATGGGCGCATCGGCGGTGGCTGCCGGCAGCCCTCGGCCGAGGTCCACTTCGCCCAACCTGTCGTCGGCCAGGCTGCGCTGCACGTCGGTGCCCACTGTCTTGCTCTCGAGCACGGGGCACTTCATAGGGCAGTTGTGGCAGCCGGCTGCTACCGCGAGGCAGTAGGGATGCTCCGTTTTCAGGCCGTGTACGTGAAATACGCTGTTCCTCGTCACCTAGGCAGACGTATTGACATCAACTCACTCCATACGGTAGTCGTTATGCGTGAAAAAAAGCCACAAGCAAGTAGCAAGTCATGAGTATAGGGTCGCAAGCTCGATGAGTTTGCTGTACACACAACGAAAGCACTGTATGTGCGTCCTCATTACCGTTAGTGTTGCTTTGCGCTGTTCGCAACAAATATGCTGCCGTAGCTCGCAGTTTCCATAGCTCACACTGCACCTTGGGGGATTACCCTAAATATTCGACCATCATTCCCACTTCGAATTATTCTGTTCGCTGTCACCCTGCTATTTCATCTGATAACCGTCTTGATTAGCTCAGGTGATAGAGCAACTTTCCCGGAAAGACGGTGGTCCGAGGTTCGATCCCTGAATCAGAAGAAATTTTTGTTTAAAGCCAAGCTGAAACATTTTTCGAAAAAAAAATGAGTTCTGTGTGACATTTTATAGTTTTTTTCGCTGAACAGGACTATCATAGTTAAAAATGGTAGGTATGAACGCAAACAGCACATTTTACAAGAAAACGAGTACCAGCGGCTCCGCCCTCCGAACTTCTCCGCTGTTGTCCGTAATTAGCCGTGCCAATCATGACGTCATTCTCGGTATGTTAGGCCGGCGCCGGCAGTGTTGCTGCGTGCGCGTTACTTTAGGCGACTTGACAGCTCAATTTAAAATTTTATTGTTTATTTGAACAATTTGAAACACCTTGGACGTCTACCGTACGCGTTCGAGCAACCAACAGTTCCAAAAAGCGGTGCTACAAAAGATTCTGTTGACGTAAGCGAAGTTAGCATATTAGCGCGAGTCTGAAATCAGCCCCCGAGTGCGAAAAGGCGTGAGCTTGGCCGCTTTAACAACTCCCCTTTGCACATTAAATCACATATAAATAGCGACCAATTGAATAGGCACAGTCGACGGCGCGTTAATAGAACCTTCGAGTATAGCCCAACCACGCAACGACAAACGCACGCATAATACAGCTGCTGCCCGTCCCGTTTTTGCAGCTTAATTTTCGCGGTGCGCTGTTCAACGTAACTCCGAAAATGATCCGGCTTCAGCCGCATCAGAAAATCAGACAAGTTCACAGCACCTGCAGTGCCAGATGAACCCAGCTTACCGGAACGGTGCCGGCAGCGCTTTGGCCAAGCGCACTCCTTAGTCGTCGCTAGGACTATATTATAGCGCCACAGCAAACGAAGCTTGGGGATTGAGCAGCGCTGCAGTAAACGGGCTACTCATAAAACTGCCTACTGTAAGTCACTTTGTCTCACAACGAAATGCAGATATTGTTACAGGGGCAGACTCCGACCTAGCTGCAACAGTTCGCCGTCAGGAACTCACTCGCAGGGCCAACAGAGCCTAGCTTGAGCGTCGTCGTAGTTCACTACTCTAGAGTACGAGGTAGCCAGGAGGGTAGTAGGCGTCACGGTGCGTTCGAGAACGCTGAGACACACCAAGCCGGTCTCGAGCAATATGGCGGGCGCCATTAGCACGGGTGATGGTATCAGAAGCGTAACTACAGAAGGAATAGTCAAGTGGCAGTAAGGTGTCGCAGGGAAGTAAAGTGTCGCGGCCGAAAAGTAGATAAAAGAGAGAGTATCCGGTGGTATCAAGGCGTGGGGAGTTATAGGGGAATATCATAATGGGCAAAGAAACGTCCCAGTCACGATGATGGTCAGAAACATTTATTGACATCATGTCAGTCAGTGTGCGATTAAGGCGCTCAGTGCAACCGTTCATTTGTGGATGGTAGGACGTTGTGAGGTTGTCGCGCGTAGCGCATGTGCAGAGAATCTTGAACAACTTGAGAGAAAAAGCTGCGACCGCGATCGCTGAGCAGTTTGGAAGGAGCGCCATGAAGCAAGATGACGTCATGCAGAAGAAAGTCTTCAACGTCGGAGGCACAGCTGGTGGGCATAGCTATGGTTATGGCATACTGGATGGTGTAATCGGTTGCTATGGCAAATCATTTCTTCCCTAGCAGTCGACGTGGGAAATGGCCCAAGGAGGTCAAGACCAATTCGAGAAGAGGACTCATTCGGAACTGCGAGTGGGTGCAGGGGCCCACTAGGTTGAAGGAACGGTGTCTTCTTGCGCTCGTAGAACTTACAGTTGGTGACGTAGCGACGCGAACAGAGCGGTAAAGGCTAGGCCAGTAGAATCGCCATTGAACATTGTTGTATGTGCGTGACACTACCAGGTGCCCTACTGTAGGAGCGTCATCAAAGTGCGCAAGAGCAGCAGAACGTCGATGTGTCGGGACAACAAGCAAAATGTCTACATCATCTGGGCGCGTGTTACGTCAGTATAATGTGTCATTACGGAGCACAAATACACTGATGGAAGGTGATCAATAATGTGGCACAGGGAACGATCACGACTCTGTTCGATGCCGATGTGGAGAAAGTCCGAGATGGACAAATCGCACTCGTCGGCAGTATAGTCAGGTCGTTCGGACGGGTCAACAGAGTTGCGGGACAAGCAGTCGGCGTCTTGATGTAGGCGGCCTGACTTGTACACAAAGTAAACATTCTTGTAAACGCAAGGCCCAGCGACCTAAGCGTTGGTAGGGTCCTGAAGTGAGGACAGCCAACACGAGGCCTGATGGTCTGTCACTACGCTGATGGGTCACCCAAACAAATAAGGGCGGAAAGCGGTTAATGCCCAACAAGTGCGAGGCATTCGCGCTCCGCATTGGAGTACTGCACTTGGACGAAGATAACAGGCGGCTGGCATAGGCAATCACACGAGATTTCGTGCTGGTGCTGGGCAAGAATGGTGTCACTATCATGGCAACTAGCGTCGGTGCGCAGTTCTGTTGGGGCAGACGGGTCGACGTGCGCCAGTACAGGGGGAGCGGTAAGGGCGGAAATGAGCGTTGCCAACGCATGATCTTGCTCACGGCTAGACTAGAAATTCACGTTTTTTGCAGAAGGGACATGCCATGTCTACGAAGTTCCGAATGAAGGGACACGGAAGTAGGAGACGAGCCCAAGAAAACTTCGCACATCACTAATGTTCCGTGGAGTAGGGAACTCGCGCACTACACGAACTTTATCAGGGTCGGGCAGCACACCATTTGCATCAATCAAATTTCCCAGGATTTTGATTTGGCAGAGGCCAAAGCTGCATTTTTTTGGTATTCAGTTGAAAACCGGCTCGGCGGAAGACGGCCAGTATCGTAGAAAGCCGTTGAATGTGGCTTGTAAGCGCGGGAGAGAAAACGACGTCATCTAAGTAGCATAAATTCGTTATCGACTTAAAGCCACGGAGAAGCGAGTCCATCACGCGCTCGCCGGTCGCAGAAGCGTTACAGAGGCCAAATGGCAAGACCTTGAATTGGTATAGTCCATCAGGGGGGACAAATGCGGTTTTCTCGCGATCCCTTTCGTCGACAGTAATTTGCCAGTAGGCAGAACGCATGTAGGTGGAAGAAAAATAGCTGGCACTATGCAAGCAGTCAAGGTCGTCGTCAATTCTCAGGAGTGGGTAAACGTCTTTTTAGTTATCTGATGGAGGTGACACTAGTCGAGACAGAATCTCCAAGTTCGATCTTTCTTTTTGTCTAAAGATACAGGGGACGCCCAGGGACTGCAGAAAGGCTCAATAATTTTGTTTTCCAGCATTTTGTCAACTTCCTTCTGTATTACGTGGCGCTCTGCAAAGGAAGACTCGATAATGCCTTCGGTGAATGGGACTGGCATCACCAGTATTGATGCGATGGGTAGCGACTGATGTCTGGTCCAAAGGTCGATTTCAAAGTCAAATATGTCACTGTACGAAAACAAAAGGTCGGAGAGAGCACTGGCTTTGTCAGGTGTCAAATTCGCCGCTATCATTGGATTAAAAAGTGTCGAATGAGAAGTTGATGCGGGACACTCAGACAGAGGCGCAGACTTGAGGGCAGCAGCTTCGCAGTCAGCCAATGGAAGCAGGTCAGTGTGAACCTTGACGAAGCGGAAGACGTGAAGATTTTTCGATTACCGTGACGGTCACGACAGTGTGAGGGAGGATGATATTACGGTAAAGAACAATATCCTTGATTCGAAAAGTGACCTATGTACCGTCAGGAATAGCAGGAAAGGGGCCAAAGGAACCTCCATGGCAGCTTCGGGCGGTAGGTGAACAAATTCGCCGGATCAGAGGCGGGGCGTGATGTCGATGTTGGCGGAGCAGAAGGGCAGGTCTAAGCGAAGAAGTCCGCTTGAGCAATCAATTAGGGCAGAGTGGGCTGTAAACAGTCGATGCGAAGGATCACATCATGAAGGCAGCGGTCGATAATAGTGACGAGGATAGGGGTAGTGCGACCACAAATGCTCACGCGGGCACTACACAGTCCCACGATGGCAGCGACGCCTTCATCGGCGACACGAACGGCTGATTATGCAGCGGGTGCGAGAACATTTATTGCGAAAGCAATACTGCTAGCACTTTTCTGCCGTCGGTGGAGGTCGTTCCTTCGCTTCGTGACGTCACCCTGCCACGTGGCGCACGACCACGTGGCAGCGTGACGTCACGACCACAGGAAAGCAGGGGCCCCAACTCGTCTCTTCGGCCGTAGTCGTTCCTTCGCTCGGCGCGGCGGCTACCACGTGACAGCGTGACGTCACGACCAGAGGAGAGCAGGGGCCCCAACTCGTCTCTTCGGCCGTAGTCGTTCCTTCTCTTGGCGCGGCGGCTACCACGTGACGGCCTCCTCGGCCCGCAGCGTGAGGGCGCTCGCTAGGAGAAGATAAACGGGCGCCGCAGGAGCGCTCCGCTTAGTCATATCTGAGGAGTTGTACAAAGCGTTGCTGGAGGGACGCGTGCGCGCAAACGCCGGCGCCGTGCCGAGGAGACACATGAAGAAAGCAAGAGCGGTTGGCTAAGCAACGCGCCTATGCCGCAAAATGGCGCCCCCAGCGGCGTTCTACAAGTTCAGTGAGCGAGAGTAGTTTCATGGACTCTCTGAATGCCGAAGAATCGTCTATGAGCAGTGCAGAGCGATATAATTACCACAGAAGAAAGCGCCGTGTAGAAGAGCGTGTTCATTGGAATAAACAAACAGTAGAAGCCATGTTGTGTCCAGAGTAAATCCTTTAGTTGCACAAAAGGCGAAGCCATGCCAAACCACCAGCATAGCCAAGCGCAGTCAGGGAGGTATTGCTTTCGAAATCACTCAGGCTTAACCAGAGCTAAGCCACAGCACATTTTTTTTTAGACGACTGCGAAACGAAAAGCTCAGGACGGAAATTTGGACACCTGTGTCATTGAGGGCGGTACAGGAATACCATCTACGCAGATATCTATAGGGTTACGGCGATGAGCGAGGGTCAGCAGAAGTTCTTCGGGCTGGGTCGTCAATGCAGCTTCGCCTCCGGAAGCTGCATTGGTAAGTTTTCCGGAAGAGAGCCACAGAAGAGAGGAGGGGTTGGTACGATGAACGGCGAGGTTGAGGCGAGCGGGTGCGGCGGTTCTGAGGAGACGGCGAGCGACGGGAGATGCGTGAAACTGGAGAATAAAAGCCACGAGAGGGCGTATCATGCAGAACGTTTGGCTGTAGTCCATAGGGGGCGCTGCAATCATGATAGTTGCGAGGTGGAGGTGACGAAACCTAATGGCTGCGGCAACGGCGAGAAATGTGCCCGACACGTGAGCAGTTGAAGAAGATGGGTCGGCCTTCTGAGGTTCGCCATTCTTCCGTGTTGCGGTAGCGGTATCGCGTCGACAAGGCGGCAGTAGCAGCCACAGTAGCTACCACAGGAACGGTGAGCTGGACAGATGGCTGTACGGACGGTTGACCAGAGCTGATGCTTATGTTCGTATTAAGGCCCACATTCGCGAATAATTGGCGAACAAAATTTTGGAACTGGGCTTTAGTAGCGTCTATCGGCTGAGGGGTGATAGCAACGGGAGCTGTAGCCTCCAACTCTCCGCAAACAATCCTGATCAAGTTTCCCTGATGAGACGGCTGCTGCAGTGTTGGCAGATCTTCGCACGAAGACGTAGCAGCTGTGCTTGGCAAGCGGTAAAAGGTAGGAGCAATAGACGGTGTTTAGCTTGCCCAAACCGCCGCCATACCTCGAGGACGGAGTCTACCATCGTACAGTCTTTGCAAAGAAGAAAGTTAAAAGCATCGTCATCACTTCCCTTTATGATGTGGCCCCACCTTGTCAGACTCGGACATGGCGCTATCCACTTTGCGCTATAGAGCTAGGATATCTTTTATGTACGACAGATATGATTCGGTCGACAACTGTGCTCGCGATGCTAGGTTTATTTTGGCGCCGAGCGTGCCTTTGAATAGAAGGGGGGAGTTACTAGTTTAGTTTGCAGAGCGCAATAACTTAAGGATCATGAATACCGTCTTCAGCAAACGGAATAACCGGAAAGGGACATGAAAAAGTCTTAATGGGGAGACAAAATGAAATTGACTTCATACTGTGTTCAATAGAGGTAATTGGAAAGGTGCTATGCAGTGACCACAGGATGGTGATGTCCCGAATCAGCCTAAATCTGAAGAAGCAACGCAACAGATTAGTAAGAAAGAAACCCATCAACGAAATAGTGGTGGGGGAGGGCAGAAGAGTTCAGGATATCGCTACAGAATAGATATTCAGCTCTAACCGAGTATGGCGACATTATCCTAGAAGCAATGAACAATAATTTCAGAGATATAATTACTGAATGCGCTATAGAAGTAGCCGGTAGGATAGTTAGAAAGGATACCGGTAAGCTGTCTAAGCAGACGAAATATTTGATTAAGGAACGCCAGAGTATGAAAGCTTCCAATCCAACAGACAAGGTAGAATTTGCCGAGATATGAAATGTAATCAATAAGCCCAAGGTGGCCGATATAAGGAAGTAAAACATGAAGAAAATTGAGCATGCTGTGAAGAACGAGGGAAGCCTTAAAGCGGTAAAGAAGAAATTGGGCATAGGCAAAAACCAGATGTATGCGATAAGGAACAAGGGGGGTAATGTCATCACGAATATGGACAAGATATTCAAACTAGCCGAGGAGTTCCACACAGATCTCTACAGTAGCCAAAGTAGTCACGACCGTAATGAGATTGGCGGTAGGGAAAAACAGCCAGACGCTCCACCAGTGATGAAGGACGAGGTCAAGAAAGCATTAGAAACTATGAAAAGGGGGAAATCTTCTGGAGAGGATCAGGTAACTATAGATTTCTTGAAAGACGAGGGGATATTGTTATAGAAAACTGACCACCCTGTATACGCAGTGCCTAGTGTCATCGACGGTACCGGAACCATGGAAGAATACAAGCATTATCCTCATTCATAAGAAAAGGGACTCTAAGGACCTTAAAAATTAGGCCAATCAGCTTACTGTCTGTTAAGTATAAGGTATTTACTGAGGTAATCGTTAATGGAATCGGGACAACCTTAGACAGCAAAAAAGCAAAGGATCAAGCAGGTTTTCCGAAACGGTACTCTACTATCGATCATATCCATACCATCAACCAGGTGATAGAAAAATACTTGGAATATAACCAGCCCTTATACATAACAATCATTGATTACGAAAATGCATTTGACTCGGTAGAAACTTCGGCGGTGATGCAGGCATTGCGAAATCAGGGGGTAGACGACGAGCCGTACGTGAAAGTGCTGGAAGATATATATATAGTGGCTGCACAGCAACCATAGTGCTGTGTAGAGAAAGTAACAAAATTCCCATAAAGAAAGGTGTTATGCAAAGACACACGATCTCCCCAGTACTATTCATAGCTTGCTCAGAGGAAGTATTCAGAGACTTGGAATGGGAGCAGTTAGGGATAAGGGTAGATAGAGAATACCTCAGTAATAGGCGATTCCTTAATGACATTGTCTTGCTAAGTAACTCGGGGGATGAACTGCAAATAATGATTGATGACCTAGAGAGAAAAAACAGAAAGTTAGGCTTAAAAATCAATATGCAGAAGACTAAGGTAATGTTCAACAGCCTCGGGAAGGAACAGCAGTTTACATTAGGTAGCGAAATACTGGAAGTAGTAGGCGAATATGTCTACCTAGGACAGGTAGTAACCGCAGATCCGGACCATGAAAAGGAAATAACAAGAAGAATAAGATTGGGATGGTGCGCATTTGGCAAGCACTCGCAGATTATGACTAGCAGCTTACCGGTATCGCTCAAGAGGAAAGTATACAACAGTTGCATCTTGCCTGTACTCACCTATGGGGCTGAAACGTGGAGGCTAACCAAGAGAGTTCTACTTAAGTTGAGGACAACCCAGAGGGCTATGGAACGAAAAATAGTAGGGGTAACATTAAGAGATAGAAAGCGTGCAGAGTGGGTCAGAGAATAACTCAAGTTACTGACATTCTAGTGCAAATTAAGAAGAAATGGGCATGGGCAGGACATGTAGTGCGAACCGAAGATAACCGATGGTCTCTTAGGGTAACAAACTGGATTCCAAGGGAAGGAAAGCGTAGCAGGGGGCGGTAGAAAGTTAGGTGGGCGGGTGAGGTTAAGAGGTTCGCAGGGGTCAAGTGGATGCAGCTAGCACATAGCCGGGTTAATTGGAGAAGTATGGAGAGTCCTTCGCCCTGCAGTGGATATAGTCAGGCTGATGATGATGTGCCTCCGATAGGCTTACGAAAGAGCTTCTCTTTGCACATATCTCAGGATGTCGATCTTCTTCGTGCGTCTCTAACCAGACGCGCGCCGTACCCGCCAGGTAACGAGCATAAAGGTTGCGTCCCATCGGTTATGCTTACTGACGCGCTGGTAGATAGCGAGCAAATCTTCGTTGTCGACGTCATCGATGCCGCAAAACGTGCCCGGATTACAAGGCTGCGCCACGACGACAGTGGGCGCTGATTGTGCCGCTGTAGAAAGGGTTGTGTCGGACAGCATAGTGCTAGCACCAAGCTGGCGGCCACTGCGGAGATCCAGATTGTGATATTTGTGCCGTACCCCGCTCGATGCACCAAAATGTTACGGGGCACACTTCGACGTATCCGCTACAGTTCGCTGTAAGAAACACGCTCGCAAGACCGACAGAACCTAGCGTTGACGTAGTTCAACACTCCAGCACTTCGTCGTCGTCTCTGAGACTGCGCACCGTAACAATATCATTATTAGTGTGCCGCCTTAGCAGAGGAGGTAATGTATACAAGAAGATCAGATGAGCCGCGACGCACCGGTAATGGCCACTATACAGCTGCGATGAGAAACTTGCTTGTGTCGCGGTTATCCTACCAACACCTCGGCACGGGTCAGTGATCATCAGTAAGATTAATTTTTCACATTAGGTTATCCCTCAGCTTATTATTTAAGATAACAATAAATTAGAGCTCGCTTTCTTGACGCTAGTGCCTCCAAGGACAGCTTGCGGTAGGCGCGCCCAGCGCGCCTTGTGGAGGCAATGCCGCATTCGGACGATCCCTAAGCGCACTGTTGCCGCGCGAGCAGCATGGCATTCTGGACACTGCGTTATAAATGACTATTGCAAATGGAGCTTGGTTCTACCGGCCATGCATTTCGTTTGCTTGCGGTAATTGTTTGCGGTTGCGGTAATTGCTGACGTAGCCGAGAACGGCGGCGAGCTGTGTAACAACAGTGAGCCGCTAATCGCGATTCAAGCTCGGTATCCCCGGTTAAGGGTAACGATGGTGAAACCTGCCATGCAAACACAGTATTAACCTAATTAGGTGCAGGAACAATGACAGAGATGCACCTCACTTCAGCTGCGCTGATTTAATTGGGATCCCAAGTGGCCGCAATCGTTGCCACGATTTGATTATTGCCATCGGCACAAAATCATAAGTACAAAACACAGCTCATTCCAAAGGTAACATTTTTTCCTTTTTATTACACAGACCTATGCGCCGAATTTTCTTATCCTCTGGGAAACTATAAAGCACAATGTCATCTGGACTACCGATGTTCTTACAAAGGAATCTCGTGCTGACAGCCGCTAGTCGCTTCACGCACTCACAAGTATGTTTGTTTTCCAACGTTACGAGGAATATAATTTTCGAACAACGAACGACGTTTATTTCACAACTGGGCAAAAGAGGTTCCCTAGGCGGAGGTCTTCCGCAAAAGCTGCGTTACTGCTTGTTGACCTCATGAAATCTTTGAACACGAGAAACCTTTAACGCATTGCGATAGAACTGGAGAAAAAAATGGCAAAAGCCGCAGATTGTGCTAATCCGTCGATCACCAAAGCGAAAGATGGACAGAAACAAGCGTGCAAAACGCGCGGCCGGTCTAGCTGGTCGGCCGGCATTCCAAGATTGACGTCACATCCGCCTATTCCCAAGTTTCGGCGCCCCTCCCCCGCAGCTTCCGGCAGCGATGAGGGCGTGACCTCAGCGCGTTTGTAACAAGCGATTTCTATTTTCTTATCAACAGAATTAGGAAAATAATAACGCACATGAATAGCAAAGCACCTTCTTTGAAGCCACAAAATTTCATGCAATTTGAAGACCGGTTCAGCTTCCCTTTAACAACGAAGTCCCTGAAAATGCTGTATAGCTTTCCTTTGCAGCGGAATGGCTGGGCTTGGGTGGATGTCAATGAATAAGTATTTTCTTATTACAGATCCACTCCACCTTAGCGTATTCCCCTAAATATTCGACCAAGTGCTACTTGAGGAAACCTATGATGAAAGCACACTATTGTTGTGCCCGAGCGGTGGTTCGGGACCGAAGCTGCGAGGAGCAGGGACTTCTGTGCACTGCCCGGGGCCTCGAGGAAGAGACTCAATGCTCGAACATCTCCGTTTATTTCTAGAGAGAGACTGCCTTTTTTGTATCGCATCTCGAAAGAGAATTGCTGCAACGCCAGGCTCCAGAGAAAGAGAGGCCCGTTTTTGCCCGACATATTTTTAAACCGCGTTAATGGGCAGTGGTCTGTTTCTACTATGAACCTCGATCCTGAGACATAGCAAGCAAGTTTTTGGATCGCCCGCACCAGACAGGCGCATTTCTTTTCGGAAGCGCTGTATGCTTCCTCTCTTGTAGTGAGCTTTCAACTGACATAGAGGACTGGGTGTTCATGTTCTTCGTCATCTTTCTGACACAATAAAGAGCCCATGCCTTTCTTGCTTGCGTCTCACTGTATGATAAATTCTTTAGAGTAGTCGGGGGACCTTAGAATGCGACCATTAACAAGCGCTTGCTTTAGCGATTGAAACGTATTCTCTTTAGCGCTGTCCCAAACGATGCGCTCTGCCTTGCCCTTACGCAGAGCGTCGGTTAGAGGACTCGTGAGTTGCCAGTAATGATCTAAGTACTGGCGGTAATATCCTACAAGCCCTAAGAATGCCCTGACCACTGTATTTGTGGCTGGTCGGGGATAGGGAGATATGGCCAGCAATTTGATTTAGGAAGGCCGGCGATGACCATTTCCTACCACATGACCCAAATAGCTTATTTCCTGACGAGCGATATGACATTTTTCAGGCTTTACTGTAAGTCCAGCTTCATGTAACCTGCAAAAAACTTCTCTCAAGTTCTGCAGGTGTTCATCCCAACTGTACGAATATATTGCCATGTCGTCGAGGTAGGGAACTGCAAAGCTATCCATGCCGCGTAACACCTTGCTCATCAAGCTTGAAAAACAGAACTGTGCGTTTTTTAGTCCAAAGCTCAGAGCAGTGGGGACGAACATGCCAAAAGGCGTAACAAATGTCGCAAATCGCTGAGCTCTCTCAGCAAGAGGAACCTGTCAGTACCTTCTAACAAAGTCTAGAGTTGAGATGCACTTTGCAGCGCTAACCTGTTCGATCCTCTCCAATATTCGGAATTGGGAAAATCTGATCGTTGGTCACCAAGTTCAGTTTTCTGCAATCGACACAGAGTCTCAGAGTCTTCCCTGGCTCTTCGACAATGATCATAAGAGAGCTACAATCGCTCTCTGCTTCCTTGATCACGCCTAGCTCTAACAACTTTTCCACTTCTCGTTGGAGGATATTCCGGTGATGTGGAGACATTCTGTAAGGCTTTGAGTTGACCGGTGCCGTGTCAGTTAGCTCGACGTCGTGGGTGACCAGGTTTGTTCTTCCTGGTCGCCTCGAGAACTAATCCCTAAACTCAGCGATCAGTTTGCGGAGGCTTTCTGCCTGTTCTGGGTAAAGAGAATTGGGCTGGACGGCGAGTTTCTCAATCTCAGCTGACGTGTAATCACGCCTTTCATTTTCAACGCTCGGCATTTCCACGCTGACCTCCTCTGGCATGTTTAACGTGATGTTTACGATCGACTGCCTTTCAGAATAGGGCTTCAAAAGGTTCATGTGATAGATTTTGCAAATATTTTGTTTGCCTGGCATTCGCACCACATAATTTGTCGCCGACAGCTTCTCCAAAACAACAGCAGGATCGTCCCACTGAATCTCGAGTTTGTTGACCTTCGATGGTCGCAGGACCATCACCTTATCATTCGAATTGAATGACCGTTCTTTAGCACCACGGTCGTAATCGACCTTTGACATGTCTCTGTTCTCCTTCATTTGCGCTTCGGCTAATTTGTCTGTCCTGTCTAGACTTTCCAAAAGCCTCAAGACGTACTCCACAACTGTTGAATTCTCTCCTCGGCCCTCCCAAATCTTCCTTAGCATGAGCAAAGGAGATCGGAGATTCCTCCCGTGCACCAGTTCAGCAGGTGTAAACCCCGTCGACTCGTGGCGCACAGTCCTGAGCGCGAACATCGTGGCCGATAGGCAAGCGTCCCATTCTTTCTTGTGCTCGTAGCACAGAGCTCGGAGCACTCTTTTCGAAGTAGAATGACATCGCTCAACATTGTTAGATTGCGGGTGCGATATGGAACTGTGGATAAGTTTAGCTGCACACCTTTCTAGGAATGTTGTGGTTAGAGCATTGGTAAACACAGTACCATCATCACTGTATTTCCGAGGGAAAACCCACTCGTGAAAATACAGAAAGTAGCCAGTCCCCGACCTCTGTAGAGCTCAGCACTTTAAGTGGCACTGCCTTCGAAAACTTCGACGCAGGGCAAAGCGGTGTGAGCAGGTACTTATAGCCTTGCTTCGTGGCTGGAAGCGGTCCGACAATGTCGATTACCAAGCGCTTGAAAGGTTCTGTGATTATCGGAACCAGCTGCATAGGCGCCTTCTCTTTGTCATGCGGTTTCCCTATGCGTTGACAGCTGTCACAAGACCTCACAAACCTATGCATATCCCTGAAACACAGAGGCCAATAAAATTCCTGCAAGAGGCGTGCCTTACTTTGTTTCAGCCCTAAGTGGCCTGCCCATCCGTTTCCATGCGCCAGATGAAGCAAGTCCTCTCTATACGTTTTTGAAACAATCAGCTGATCATACATAACGCCTCTTTTGTCCTTATAGTGGCGGAGCAGGAAGCCATCTTTCTTTCGCAGTGTTACATTTCTTCTTGAGATTCCTTCTTTTTCAAAATCGTAAATTTTCTGAATAGAGTCATCCTCTTCCTGTTCTTTTACGAAACGAGCTTTGTCTACCGACAGAAAACGCTCGAAACTACCGCAAGATGGTGGGAGAATTGAAGGGACGTTCTTTCCTCGCTCACTTGCTTCTGTTGCCATCACCACTTCCTCAACGTTTGCAGCTACAGCTATGCCCTTGTCTGACTGAGTGTCACTGCCATTCTCACGGCGACTGCTTCTCTCAACGGGCTCGTCATAGATGAGCTGACTTTCTAACGTCTTGCTTTCGACCGCTTCAGTGCACTGGCGTCATTGTGTTCGAAACTCGTCCCTTGCGCCTTCAAGAGCATTTAAAACCTGTTAGAAAATAAGTAAGAGCAGGCTAGCCGAAACAGCAGCCTCTGTTACCAGCGACCCGAAAGGACCCTCGATAAGGACGCGCGCCAGAGGCAAACAGACGCTGTCTTCTTGCACAACCTGACGAATCCAAGCACATTCGCCCATGAATTCTGCGGCGCTGGCATACAATGGATGAACAACATACATTGTTGCGGCAGAATCTCGAAGAACCTTACAACTCTTTCCGTTGACTGTGAATTCCCTCACGTAACGTTAAAGTAGTGTCAAATTTTCATCCTTCCGTTTTACGTAGGAGAACACTACGTGCGGACCCCTTCAACCTGACGCAACATGCCCTGGCTGCTGGCACTTGTAACAAATAATTGGCTTTTGGGCTTCAAAAGCTTTCTTTTTTTTTCTTCTCTTTCGTTTCATAAACGACTTTCGCTGGCTCTCGTGAGATGCCATTTTCAGGCTCATCTCTCATTGCAGCCCTATTTTCTCGCAAGAAAGCCTTAGCGCCGGCCTTCTCCTGCCTTGGCCCAGACTCACCCCGTCGCTAGCCCTCACTGCGATACTCTCTCGCGCGGTTGTGTTCTTAGACACCACGACGAGAAGCGTATTCGTCTGCTAGTTCAGCGGCCTTTTGCACTATCTTCACCTCCGACCGATCCAATATCCAGAGCCGCATCGGTTCTTGTATGGTGCGGAAACATTGCTCCAAGCACATGCATTCAAGGAAACTATCATGATCAGCATAGACGTCCGCGCTCTTAAGCCACTCTACCAAGTTAATCTTTAGATTGAATCCAAATGCCTGGTACGTCTCTCCTTTCGATTTTGTTCCTTTACGGAACCTTTGATGGAACGCTTCGGGTGAGAAACGAAATCTCTGTAGAAGGCTCGTTTTTATTTGATCATAATTGTCAGAGTCCTCCTTGCTCATTCTGGCAATTACATAAGTGACATGACATGGCAACAAAGGCAACAGGTGCTGCTGCCAAGAGTCTTTTGTTGTTTCCCTTTTTTCGCATGTCCGCTCAACGTTTTACGAGAGACAGACCAATGTTCTCACCAAGCTGAAAAGATTCTATAATATCTTTGATCTTGATATTGCTCCCGTCTCCAACACCGATTGCCTGAGGAGCAGCAAGACGTGCTTCAGCCTTCTTCATTTCAAGTTCTAACTGCTTCATCTCAAGGTCCTGTTCGCGGAGCTTGACTTCGTCTGTCCGACGTTTCTCTTCGTCGGCATGGCGTTTCTCTTCTTCCTCTTTCTTTCCCCGTTCCTTAATTAGCTCTCAACATTCAATGAACTCATCGTCATCTGCTTTCGGAGCGAGAATGGCATTGATAAGTTGAGGCTTGCGCACGACCTTTCCGGTTTCCACCCCCAACTCTTTACACATCCCTTAATAGTAATTGAGGCTGCCGTAAAGACTTGAGGTCCATGACCAGCTGACATTGGACTTTCCCCAATCGTTTCTTATCGAGACAGGTCACAGACACCACGCTCTGTCTTCGATAATGGATACATCTGCCAGCTCCGACACGTACTTCGAGAGCCTGATAAATCCCAAAGGGAAAAAGTCACTCACCAAGTTGTAATCATGGGGCTCCGATGCATGGTGACCCCTTCGCTGCCAACCAAAGTTTTGTGCCCGAACCACCGCTCGGGCACAACACCATAGAGGTTGTCTTTGAGAGTATTCGAATCGAATTCAAGCCTTTGTACAAAGCCAATAATTTAAAAACAATTTTCAAAAAATTCTCTTGGGGACCCCTCAAAACCGATTTAGGCGACGTATGCGCTCGCGCAAACCTCCCCACTGACGTCAGTTGGGATGGTGGTCGTGCCCGCTCACTGGACGCTCTAAAGTGCGCGGTGGGAAGAAGCGTGGTGGGACGTCATCGAAACTTGCTTTTTTCATTTATTTATTGCTCGCCATCGTGGCCTTAGTTGAGGGCGTAGGTGAGGAGCCTGATTTCCGATCGCCCATATGGTTGATGCTTTTTCCATTGCGGATAGGACTGATGCGTTATTTATTCCTCAATTTTAGCGAATAAGTTTTCATGGCCCTTCAAGCTCCAAACACCGGCACTATCGGTTACAGCATCGGTTCTCGTACCTGATAGCGGACGATGGGCCGCGGTCTCTTTCCTAGTTCCCGGCATCCACCTTCGTAGAGACTCGCCATGAACAGCTGGCACGGCGGCTCCGAGCTGTTCACGCTCATAGAGGCGCTCAGCGTTCCGTCATGTGCCATGTTCCAGAGAAGGTGCTCTCCTATCGCGCGCTCACAGCACCGGTCTCTGGGTCCTTGGCCTGTGCAGTGCGAAAGGGTGCGTAAAATTAATGAAATCCAACTCCTCCTAGCCCACTTCGTGCGCGACTCTAAAAAGAGAATGTGAGATGTGGCGAGAGCACGAATCAAGTATCCGTGGGATGAACAGTGACATCAAGACGCGTGCCATCACCCGCCTTTCTTTCATAAAGATCGGCTGCGATTTTTGTGCGCAAGGGCAGCATTCGTCCTCTATATAGTCGGACCATAGATTGGTGCACTGTATTTTCTGAATAACAGATGACCTGCGTTACATGCAGAAGAGAACACAGAAAGACGTCCACATCGGAGTAGTGTGGAAGGGTGGAATTTTAAGCGGCGAAGGCCCTTCTTAGTTTTCCCGTGTGTGCATTGTATCATTACGACGTCAGCACTTGACAGTTTTTCGTGTAACAACAAGCCCGCACACAAGGTTTACTCCGCGGATGACCCCAAAGGGATTCAGGGACCAGCGCAATGCAGCCGGCAGATGCGCGTCAGGTTCTGAATCAGAATAATTTCAACATTCACGCTAAAATGTCGCATTTGGTTTCGGTGCGCTATAAAATAGAGTGTGGTGTGGCTACGAAGAGAAGAGCACAAAGCGCAAGATAAAATGTCTAAACTAGAATTTTCCTTTGCTCCGAGATCACGCCAAAGTACGAAAACATGTGAAAGCGGCTAAATGTTAAGTACAAATTATTACATTCCTTGGCGTTAGCACTTACTGCTTCAATGACATCAATAATCGTCGAGCGTCTCCTCGCCTTTTTTAACACACTATAAGACCAGGCCAGCACTTGCTGGCCTATGCTCCGCGAACGAGATCGCATTGCTTCACTCTTTCAGGAGCTGCAATTACGCGAATATCTTTCGTGGCGGCTTTTGTTTGCGAGCAACGTCGTGCGTTTAGCACCATCAATGCCGGCACATCATCGGCAGATCAGGCAGGGGGAAGACTTCTGTTGGCAGCTAGAAATAAAAGTTTATGACGACTGCTGTAATACAAGAAAAAGCCTGGACGAGATTTTTAAGGCGCATGCTCAGCGCTTACTTTAAGCAACCTCCCTTCGCTCATAGGGATGATGGGCAAACAGGAAACCTATTGCGATCCCATTGGTAACACCTAGGAAAGGAAGACTATCAGGCTGGCGTGCTGGGTTTCTTTTCGACTGTGGTCTCACGTTCGTGCCGACTCAAGCAGCTAGCAGTACCGGTTCACCGGAGTGCTCTAGGGAAACTCCCAATCGTTAAAGGCTACCGACGGAGTGCTGTAAGCGTTACAATACCTGTTAGCACGACGACGGGCGATTTAACTGTGCGTGGGCGCTTTCCTTTCGTCGCCAAAGAGAAACAGTAGAATCCCTGTGGCAGGCGTCGGAATCGCACGGGAGCGTCGTGTCTCATCGGCGGCAGGGTGCGGTTGGCCACGGCCACCCGGCGGCCGACGGCGCATGAGTGCGAGTAGCGCCGCATACGCCACAGCACCAGCTCCAGCTCGCGTTCCCCCGCGAAGCTGCTCTCCACCTGCAGAATCTCTACGTGGCCTGACCAGCTCTCCAGCTGCACCAGGAAGATAACCGTAGCCACGGCCAGAGATCGCATTGTGAACAGGACAGGTGGCAAGGCAGAGCACTATCTTCTCTTTTGTCGTTTTTGTCGCGTGAAGAGAAGCACGAGGAGAGTTCCACTTTATTGATGGCAATACCGCTGGCGGGGCTGCAAGACCTTGGCTACAAATCAATCAAAATTCTCTACAAGTTTATTTGCTTACAAGGTAAACACTTGAAAGGGTATTGCGTAAAGTGTGAGGATCGCACTAGTAATGAATCCTCTTTATCATATAATGAAATGTATCATGTGATTGCATCTAGCGAGGTCAAGGATCATTGTCCTTATTTACAAACTGACACGTATCTACAATGCAGAATTGGCAAACATAATAAAGGCGGTGACTAAAAAATGTCCTAAACTGTATAAGAAAGGAAGGCTGCGCTGAGTGAAATATTCACTCTTCTACCATCTTTCAAAACGGCAATCATCGTCTGGCAATATGCGTGTAATGCCTCGTCTTTGCCTTTGTTGCACGGAGCACACGGCATGACCTCACCTCTATACAAAGCAGTTATAGCCTTTGACGGCTTCTACCGTCTTTCGCAGCTTTTATTAGAAGGGGACTAAGAGTTTGCTAAGCGTCTGGAGCAATTAGAAAAAAGAGCTGTTAAGGCTACTGGTAGGAAGGTGATGGAAAAAACAAACATGGCTGTTATTTTCGCGCGGTAAATTGATAACATTACAAAATAGACCCAGAGATAACTGTCAGTCTTGCACTAGGTTGGAAAGCGAAAACTAGTTTTAAATCTCAGATCCTTTCCTTCTTTACTTTGAAGGAAGCTTAGGCGTAGCGCGCTAAGTAATCTCACCGTATAGTACCACGAACATAGGGTACCCCAGACGACAACTTAAAGTGTAAGTAAGTCGACACAAGAGTTTTAAAAAATAACTACCAAATTGGAAAGTTTGCTCGATGTAGTCTCGGCATAATACTTATGTGTGGAAGTTAGCAACTAGGCGCGTAAACATTTTAGGAAAGATTAATATGAATATGCTTCCCGTTTTAAGATAAAATAAATGTTTATTGTTTGGGTAACAGCGATGCTTGCGAAGAGCACTTAGAATATTGAATTTTATGTCATTCGTATTAAACTACTTGCTGCTAGGCATTCCGGAAGTTCTGTGAATAAGCTTCCGCCTGGCTCAAACTCAATCATGTCTCTGCCAGTGCAGAAATTGTTTTGTGGAGAGCATACGCAACAAACCGAATAAGAAATTTACTTTCTGACATGCCGCTGAGCTCCTTTAATTCTCTTTGATGCCTTCCAGACAGGTACTGTCAAGACCCAGGAATCGGTAAAAGAAGTCAGCGCAGCATTGTCCTCAACGGCAGAGAATACAAACGAGAATGCTGCCCTCCGGAGACCAAAATCTTCTACTTCTGTGAAGGCGATAACGATCTGGAGGGTGAGAAGGAGATCCACTGCGGCTATAACGGAACCTGGAGCCATGCCAGGCCCTTATGCCGACGTGAGTTATTTCTTTAGACTCTTATTCGAAGCCCTAATTTATTCGCCCAATACATAGATGACCATACAAACGATAGCTACTTGTAGGTGCTCGCTGGTATTCCATAACCCTAAGGGAGAGGTTGTAATTAGTTATAATCATGCGTTCTAACCGGCTTTCAAAAGAAACTTTTTAAACGAGCCATGAAAAAGTTTTCGGTTTCATTAGGACGGCCTGGCTTCTATAGGCTTAGTACTGTTGGAAAAGAAAATTGTAAGTGCGGTGACTGCAAGTGAATTAAGAGCAGCGTGTCCATAGTATTAAAACAAAAGAGGTAACTAACACTGTAAATAGCAGGGTCAATAGTGTTCTAATTCACCTCGCCTCGATATAGGGCATGATGCTTGAGCAGCGTTTCAATAACGACTTAAATGGCTGCCTAAGTACGGGCAGAAATCAAACATGTCCTTTAAAACCTTTTGTTCGCTATTCCCATGAAAATTATTCTGTGTGTAGAAGCAGAAAATCATTCATTTAGCTGATAACTCGTCCTGTCATCCAAAGATAATAAATCCGTTCCTCAAGGCAACTGTATGTCTTTGTACAGAGAATAGTAATATACCTGCAAAATTTCTCAACAGCCGTAATTATTGACGACGTAAACAATGTTTAGTCACAAAATCGGCGCACGGAAGGGAAACAAGAGATTTCATTTCTCTATCGCACAGCAGGAAACAAAGGCGGGTAACTTCGTACGCAACTATGCTAGAAATGATCCACGCTCTTCACAGCGAAAGCGAAGTAATTCAGCAATGTTTCTACACAGAAGCACAGTTACTTGCACATGCGCATTGTATACTCTCAATCACTGCAGCCTTCGGAGGCTCAAACGTGAATGCATGCGTGTAAGCATAATTATATGATACCAAAGCCCACAAATTATCAAGCAAACTGAAACTGAAATTGCAAAGAAAAAACTGTCAAACGGTGAATAAACCACATCTAAAGCTTTATTTCCCTGCATGACCTGGGCGTCCATGTTGGATGAAGTGCGGAGGCTGCAGCCTTGCCACTTGTAATATTGTCGGAAACTGTGCTAAAAACGCCTTCATTCTTTTCGTCTTCCATTGAATCACATATCAGGTGCATTACGTTGCCAGATGGGCAAATGTCGCCTTCCATTCGATTAAAGTGAGCAAAATATATCGTGCAAAAAAGTAAGCACGAAGGTTACTTGTGAATTGTGTTCAGAGGGAAGTAGTGTAGAGTCTAGAGAGCATAAAACTATTCGCGTCCTCCGAATATTCGCCTCAACAGTAGACGTGATGGCGCGGCTGAAAGGGACACATACACACAAACACACACACACACACACACATACACACGCACGCGCGCACATGTACATGCACGCGCACGCGCACACACGAGCACACACGCGCGCACACCCCCAATTTTAAATGTGCTCCTGATGACCCCTCGCAGCCAATTAGGGCGACAATTTTCGCGCACCGCCATCCTGTTGATGTCGAGTGGGTGCGTCCACTTGCTCCCACGTGATGCATGCGGTGCGCCGTCGATACTTGTTTTCCTGTGTGCGAAGAGTTGGGAGGAGTAGCGCCTTCCTCAATAGCCGATATGTTCGGTGCTATTGAGGATAGCTTAAACATTCTTGTCATGCTTTTCAACAGCTGCCTACACCGGGACTGGGTACCGCAAAGGGAGCTGGCAAACAGAGAGCTCAGTGTCCACACTATTTTCTACGACCGCCGTTCACGGCGTCGGCATTGCGACACAACAAGCTATTACGCTCTAGCGTGATACATAATTCCGCTGTGTTTGCGCTCAAAGGTATGGTTTAATGAGGTCTGTATGTACCCATTGAGTCCAGCCTGGATATAAACTCAGCCGCCAACCATATTGAGACGCCATATTTCGCAACATGCTTTCCGTGACTAAATCAAGCTGAAAGCAAATATTATTCCCATGAAAGCCAAGTTACTACTGACTGCGAAACGGGCAAGGTAAAGTCACAAATGCTCATTAGTCTATTTTGACTAAAGGTAGACTTGTTGAATGCGCGCCTCACTCAGTTGCTGTCCTGGCCAGTGATTGTACAAAAAAAATGAGTGATCAAAAAAAAGTAATAAAAAACAACGATGAGGCATTCATGTCTTCATTGAACGCAAGTAATCTTAATGGCCGCCAGCAAATTTTCAGAAGCCACTTGAGGGCGCAGTATTATTGACATGGAGTCCCCTTTAAAAGGAAAAATATCTTCCTAGTCGTCCGCAGCGTTTCAGCAAAGAAATGAGTGAGCCTGTCACCTGCTTTGCCGATGCTACTTTTGTTGCAGCCAAGGATGCCTGTGACAATTTTGAAGTGTCTCATGGTCGAGTGTCCGGCAAAAAATCAGGCGGTGATTTCTTCACGTCGGGCGACAGCGCGTTCATTACCTGTGACCGAGGCTTCCGTGTTAACGGCACTGACCAGCTGTACTGTGAAGAGGATGGCCAATGGGATGACGATGTGCCCTTATGCATTGGTGAGTGACGTGTGTTTTGAACCTGCTTTCATTTTCAGTCCATTTAACTCTTGAGGTGCGTGTCCTATGCTTCACTTTAGGGCTGATGCCCTGGGGCGCTAATGTTCGGGCATTAAAATAGTCTTTGATATGGACTACCAGTGTCTAATACGTTTGCCTTGCTACCATTGTCGCTGCCAGAGCTTTAAGATGCGAGTCTACTAATGCAGGTATTTCACGCCGAACACGCTGCAGTCATACTCCTTCTGTAGTTCATTTTCTATATAGGCAGCTCTCAGAAATTCAATACTAGCATAAGTCATATTTTAGCATATTCATTTTTCCACGTCTATTTGCGCAGAGTACAACTGCACGCGCTTCGAGCCTGGAGCACACCTTCAAGTTGACGAATTCAGGGATTCGAACAAGACTGCATTCACAGAGGGGACCTTCATCAACTTCAGATGCGACGACGGCTACCTCCTTGAGGGTGCGTTCAGTACCGTTTGTCGGAACGGTGACTGGTTGGGACGGATGCCCAAATGCCAGCGTAAGTACTCCCTCACACGGGGTTACGGCAAGAAAAATTGAACGATATTTCAGTGTTGTGAAACGTAATCAAGTGACAATGTTTTGTCGTTGTTCTGGGGTTCAGTCAGCATGAAAGTTGTAAGGAAATACATTACGGAGGTCCTTAATATTTTCGCCATAGTAGACCAACATCGCTGTATGGAGAGCTGAGTCCAAGTCTGCAGAATCAAAGGCACATCATGAAGGTGTGTTAGACATCGCAGTAAATTCCACAGCTCCATTTGAAATTTGAACCTAACTTTAAGTGGTCTCAAGTGTTCAAATAAGTGCTTTTGTACGTCGGGCAGCGTTTTAGCAAACTTAGACGACCTAGAATTCAGAATACCGAAGGGAAGTTTTAAATTAGTGGGTAGGGGGGAAATGGGCTACACGTTCGTCATTGATAAAGTAAAAATATGGCACACATGAGCCCATGAAGAAGGAGTATCGCCCATTATTCCCTCGCCCAGTGCTTGAATATCCCAGGACGAGATTGATGAGAGATTCGATCACCTCAGCCTTCAAAACCTCTTAGGCCTGCGAAAGGTGTCAGCTCTGAGAAAGTGAGCGTTCATAGCGGTCAAATTTTCCATCGACGAGAGAAGCCCTTTTGGAAACTATTTCATACTATTCTAACGACTGTTTGTTAGAGCTAAGAGCTGCGAATTACTAATTGTTGCAGTCTCGTTGCAATATATTGCATGCTCACTTTACAGTGTCAATAATATTTACACGTGATTTTTATTCACATTTAACTGCCTTCGTTTAGGCCATTGTTCTCTCCTCATCTTGCTGACTATTTTCATATCCTCTGGGTTTGTTCCTTGCAACGCACAGGCCGTAATATTTGATGTTCGCTTGCTTATCGTGTGTAATCTACTGTTACTGCTTATGGCAATGCTCGAGGCGCTACTTTTGGTGCTTGAATGCCTATCGTGTAGCGTTCATTCTTTGCTTACGTGATTTCTAGCAGTTATTTCTTTTGACGCGTGTACTCTGTTCTCATCGTAGCTGGATGTATGTGTGGGCTGTTTTAAAACTGTGTAACGCCAGTGCAAGTACCTTCTTTTAATTTGTGCAGAGTAGTGGCCATCAATACCGGCACCATCGTCTGTTTAATGTACGCGTAACAGAAGTGCGTGTAGAGAATAATTTGTCGTCTGCGACCTCTTGGATCTAGAATAGAAGAGAAATTAAAAAAGGGTCATACAGAATCAGTAGGACGAATGCGAAGAGAAATCTTGAAGTCCGTATGTTTGCAAACAGCAGCCTCGAAATACATTCTTGGACATGGCTCCATCTTTTCTTTTTTCTCTGTATTGAGTGCAGAGTAGTGCAAAACTACTTGGAAAGATTTGCAGATATTTTGTTCCGCTAAATCATTATTTTTTCTACCCTAAATGCCGGCACATGTTTAAGCTCTTTAAAGAATAACGTTTCACGACTACCATGATGATTACGCTGGATATTTCTTTTTGGTGAAGAGAAGGCTGTACTTATGGCCGCATTTGCACTTAGTACAGGAAGGATGATAAAAACTGGGAAATTTCGTTTGAGCGTTAATATAGGAAAGCATTTAGGACCTCTATTCTTTTAGAGCCACGCTCACAATCTTCACGTGAACGTAGGAAGATGGCGGAGGCTAGTTGTGGCGTATAGAACAAACTTAATTTTATAAAACAAACATGACCAAAGCGTTTGTGAACTGAACTGAAGTTTTCTATTGAGGGACAGCAGAGATGAAAAGCTCCGTCCGTCGTTTCACTAAACCTTTACCATCATTTTCTCCGCTTAGTTTTTTTTGTTAATTCCTTCCTCATTGGTGTTTGTGAAGGTAAAAGTGAAGTGTAGTTGTTAGTTTGCGCTTATTTCTTGTGGTGTGCCGTTTTAGTATTCTGTTAGGGCACCTCTAAGTCGTTTCACTAGTCCACTGACCCAGTCTGTATGAGGAAGCAGCCGACCGTGCAGAAAACGAAAGGATCCAGCACAGAATATAAAAACAATGTCGTTCAGCTGTGCGGAAAAGCGAACACCTATGTCAGATATATATTTTTAAAAAGTATTGAAACTTAGTAGAAATGCCGTAAGAATTACCGCACCACAGCCTTTCAGATCCTTCCTGCAGGCAGCCATTGCTATTTACGAGATTTAAATGCCTATAGATATCACATGGAAATTTAATCACACAGAGGTATAACTCCTTTTGATTGTGTAGACGTAACGCTGATTGTACGGAAAAAAAAACATTCCCAATCACAGTGCTTACGCACAGCAAGTACTTGGAATATTTGAACAGAAAATAAAGTGTCATGAAACCCCGAGATTAATTTGAATGAATTCGTGCGCCGAAACGTAAATGTTCAGAATGAGAATCCAAATTAAAGAGCTGCCTTTCATGCACGCTGTATCGTCGTAACTAACACAAAATACCTCGCGCCTTTGACAAAATGACTCATGTCTATCATTGCAGTACGTACATTTGCAAAAACGTACCCTTACTTAACAATGTTACTCGTTTTCGTATGCATGATTTAAAGTCTTTATGCGAAATTTAGTACCACGCATTCATAACACTTTTTTTTTTCTTTTATGTTTCGGGCCCAATCTGACTGGGAAGTACGATCCCCTCTATGTTATAGCAAGCAGGGTGACGTTACATGCTTGGCATACATTTATGTGAAAAAGATGCTGTTAGATACCGAGGCCGAAAATTTCTAAAGACCCCGCGCACCACATTGCACTTTGAATTGGCCCAAAGTATAAAAAGTAGCGCGTAACGGCTAGGCGAAAAGCACATACGATTGTGAAAAAAAAAAGGAAGCAGGAAGAACGTAGTTCTATTGCTACTGAACACAAAAACGCAGGAACTACCATTTGGATATTTTGTGGCCGTTTCTGCCATGCACATGTATTTCAATTTTAGTGTTTTTCTGTGCAGAAATCCACTGCGGGACGTTGAGAGGTCCCGAACACGGCTGGATATCGGGTAACTCTACTGATGTTGGCGCTACAGCGAGCTTCGGCTGCTTCCAGGGCTACGTGTTGCTTGGTTCATCCGAGAGGCAGTGTGACTTTGATGGCCAGTGGGATGGCGAACCAGCACGCTGCGTGACGAAAGGTAAATTAGGTGGTGGTACTCGGCAAAAGCTATCACTCTAGACCGCTGTCGTTTTAGGTAGATAAAAAACTGAGCACACGCTGCGTACTCTAATACAACGCACGTGAGTTTTGCAGTGTTAGATGACAGGACAGATATATATTTGCTATGGAATGCAGGGCATTCTTTTTGGAGGTGTTATTGATTTTCGGTCCAATTTTGACCTACCATAGGCGTCCTACTTGGCATGCGTTATGGGGCATCTACCGTGCTAGACGTGATTACTAAGTTTGCACTATAAACATTAGTCTTGTCATGTGTGGTTGGGGGGGGGGGGAGGAGGGTAGTAAGGGTTCGACGACCAGCACAGAGGTCTAGGGCACTGGATGCAAGATTATTTTCAGTTCCCACCATTCAAGCGTTTACAGCTCAGCACGTCTCATATCCGCTATGTCTTATCTGGACTCAAATTCGTGAGTAGGAACTGCGTGTAACCTTTCTCCTCAGCATCGTCACAGCGAGCTCTTAGCTGCTTCGTGGTGACTCTTAGCTGCATGGCTGCCGCAGAACTCGCTAGAAACGCGACGAAAAGTTTAGCTGGATACAGGGGCGGTCACACACTTTCTCAAAACATATGCGCACAAATAGGAATAATGCCCAAAACGAGTGCTTAAAGTGCATTTATACGAAGAGTCACAGCGGGAGACGTAAAGGAAGCGTAATTTAGCCTTCCACACCCGGCCTAGGGAGTTTTCAATTTATAAAAATAAAGCGCCTCAAAAATTTCGACTTTTTGGCAAGGATTGTCAGGTTAGTGTCATTGGGAGAAAGAAACTACCACAAGATATTTAAAACAGATAAATTATTTTATAAAGGCGGGCAAGATAACGGCTATTTTCATTGTGGAAAGGGCAAAACTAAGACGTCGTCAGAATAATGTTTTTTTCTGTGTGCAGTTATTTAATGCAAAGAAGTAATATGGTTCAGATCGAGACGTGTGAATCATTTGGAGGAAAATTGAGGTGACCGCAACGTAAGAGAAAAGTGCATTTGTTTAAAACAGTCTTAACTAAAAAAAAACATACATAGAAGAAAAAAGTCTCCGTGGCCAAACCCATTAGCGATAGGATTCGTTTGAGAGCAGGTTTTGATCTGTGCCGACATAGCAAGGTATTGCAGTTTTGTGCATTAACAAAAATTAAAAATAAAAATGTGAATATCAAGCATGCCAAAGGCAGTTGGAAAGCCTGCATGGAAAGTTATGCAGTGGGTGAAATCAAGAGAATAAGTTGACTTCTAAAAAAAAGTCATTCACAATGTTAAGCTTATCCGCTTATTGTTAAGCACCACAGCTTACGGTAAGCGGCACTATAGGTGCCGATGTTTCTGCACGATGTTTGCAGCTAGCAAAGACGTAGAGCAGGCATTTGATTTGTGCTTTTTGATGCAGCGGGTCTGATGAAAAACATGAAAGGGAATGTTTATTGAGGGTACTTGGACATAAAGAAAATGTTGAGACAAATCAAATGAAAAAGATGTACCGACATAACAGGGTTCACATTGGTTGCGAAAAAGGCAGAAAGCACAGTAAAACGGGAATTCTCATGTGAATAAAATTATATATTCATATGTCATAACTCTTAGTAAATTCCTACTAATTATATCATAATTCCTAAAAGAAACGTAAAATGAACGTTACCAAAAGCATTTTAGGTTATAACCTCAATCACGCACTAGGACCTCTGCTTTTGAAATGGTACGCGCTGATGGCCAGACGTTTGTCGATGGCTGCTCATGAAGGTCATGATGACTTGCCTATTCAAAATGACGAAACGAACCGGTTTTTGTTTCCCACGCTCGCCACTTGCTCAGGGGACAAGCGTGACAAACGCAACACAAAATTATCAGCGCCGCGTGGGGAGGGGGATAAGTATGAAAGCTAGCTGCTCCCCTCTTAAGATCCAACTATATAGATTACTGCGCCACGTGCTTCTTAGTCATTGTGCTACGTCTAAATTTTGGTGTGCTAGGCTTAGCCACAGCAGAGTCACTGTTCCCGCGCTCACCACTACCACTTTTTATCGCAGTCACGTCGCTCTCTACAACACAGTCATTTGTAGTTGGTTGTTTCTCATGAAGCGCGTCCGAAAGAGGTGCTATTGAAGTGGCTGCTGTTCCAGTGGAGTTTTGATGGCTGGTATTTTATTAACGTTGCAAAGGGCTAGACGCAAAAGTCATCTCTAGCACTCGTGTGCCATCCCAAACAGTCAGAGCTGTGGCCCCCAATGTGTTGTGCGATAAGTCGCCACCACGGCGGTTCGGGCCAGAAGGGACAAACACGTAGTTGCATACCCGGAGATTTTATTTTGCCTGAGTTGTTACACGACGAATACAATGGTTAAATACTACCGTTATATAGAGAAAACGTCACCGCTAACGCACAAGGGTTAAAGAAAACTGCGAAAAGAAGGAAGCGCGCACGAAAAGGGGAGATAAACGTTCTGATCACCTTGCGTGACCTCGCGCTCCCAGCCCACAGCGGTAAGTGCGAAGATGACCTAGCCAATCAGAAGAAGGCGACAGTATTCTTGGCAAAAAGTCTGAATCACGCGCGTGCACTTCCGCCGGCACAAGACAAGAGAAAATAGCGGGAGGAGCGCTACTCCCAGGATGGGAAGAGGAGGTCCCTCAGCTACGCTAGGAGGAAATAAGGAAAACGGCGGCGTTCTTAACCAACAGTGGGAGGCTCGGCACGTGTCGATTGCCCTCCCCTCCTCTGACCATCTTTCGTAATAGCGTGCGCGTAACCTCGCGTGATATAAGCGCTGTCGTTACAGTGGGGCAGGAGATTCATGAGTATCCGCAAAGGGTGGAACTGCAGCATTAGCATGTTGAAATCAGTTAATTCCAGTAGATGTCGCAGGTGATCTTATATCCACAAGACGCAGATGGTGGCTGTCTGTTCCCTATGGTGCTATCTTCAAAGTGAACGTTGTCGGATGAAGGGCTAGCATCCACAACACTGGCAGGTGCACATAGTGCGCTTCTGCGGAAGTTTCACGCGTATATATTATATCCAGGTTGCAATGATGGAGACTACCGCGACTCTATTTGGGCATATAACTTGTGCTTCAATTGCTTGAGAAGCATCGATGCCTGCAGGCTTGGTAGCAGAGCGTCCAACGGAGTCTTGAAGGTTCCATTTAAGAGCTCGCGTGGTGGCTGATCAGATATTTCGGGCGGTGCAGTCCTTTTGGTGAGGCCTCTTTGAGCCTTACTAAGTGGCGGAAATGGAGATGCATCATGGGAATTGCTGCTGTTTGTCGTTTTATGTACCATGATTGATTTGAATGCATAGGACACACTACAAAGGTAGCAGGGAAAGCTAGAAGTGCAATTTGGATGAAAAACGAAACTAATGTGAAACTTCCTTCACGCTTTGCGCGGGAATGAAGGAGGACGAGACAGAACCTTCATAAGCAGGAAGAAGGACCGGCTCATGGTGGACCGAAGAGACATAAAGAAAAAAAAAGCGAGAAAGACTAAACGGCAGTAATAGTACTATCGGCAAACTACAGCGTTATAGAATAGGAAACCAGCTAGCTAGGAGCACTTCCGAACAAAGAAAAATACCTATTCTGGACTTATTTGCTGCTCTCCGGATCATCTCCCAACGCGTACGAATTCTAGTTTAATGCTTATCTTCCAATTATTCGAAACAATATCGAGAGAAATGGTCCTGTATTCAAAAATAAAATGAAATGAAATAGTTCAACCTAAAATGAAACGATAAAAATGAAATTGGCGTGAGGTGGGCTTGGTGTCTGTACCATGATGCAGGCCAGTAATCAGCTTCTGTTCCTAATCCAGGGGCTAGCTGCAATCTTCACGCATACGCTACTTGTCGCCCTTTTCAAGCTGGGGTGGCGCCATCATATGCAACGGATTATCACGGCAGTTATATGCATGCCCGTCTGCTCACCGCCGTCAACGCATGAAACCTGACAGCATCGTCCCTGCAACACTGGACCCTCCCAAAAATTTGGACCCAATCGTCATCGACCGCATCGGACGCACTCCATATAAAATAGCGGCGTTTATCGGCGACGCTCTGTGGGCTTGGAGGCTATGCCATTATGCAGGCCACTAATTCGCTTCTGGTCCTAATGAGGTCAGCAAACCATACGCCTTATATGCAAAAAAATGCAATTAATTTCTAGCACAGCTTCCGAGCCCACAGTGTTTTGTCGATGTCGCTATTGAATGTTTGCAAACTGCACGCAACTTGCTGCTGTTATCCGGGGATATAGAAATGAATCCGGGACCTGACATTACTAAGGAGGTGCTTACTGAACTGAAGACATTGTCCTCTGGCCCGCTACGCTAATCAGTGACGTTCAGGACATTAAAAGTAAGCTAACGACAACAGAGAAGACTATTACCGATTTAATTCAATGGATTATCGCTATAGAAGTTCACTATCAGAAACTTGAAACTTTGCAAGCAGACATAGAAAATGTACTGAGTACCACAGAGGAGACCTCTAGGCTGATGCGAGATCTGGAGGACGGAATTGATAACGCCGAGAACCGCTCACGGAGGTGCAATTTTATTTTTTATGGCCTTCCGGATCCTACACCATCCGAGACATTTGCCGAATCTGACGAACTCATTATACACCATTGTTCCGATACCCTGCATTTAACATTAGACAGCAAATCATTGAACGTGCGAACAGTCTTGTGTGTCACAATACGGGACGCCCGCGTCCCATAACTGTAAAGCTTGCTCATTTTAACACTAATCAACAGATCCTCTCAAACGGCCGCAAACTAAAGGACACTGACTTTAGCATTGGCGAGGATTTCGCCCACCGAGTTCAAAATGTAAGAAGACAACTTGTCGCCTTTGCCAAATCCAAGAAGGTTAAATTTTCCTTACGCTACAAAACCCTCCATGTAAGCCCCAAACGCTATTTTTTCGACGAGGCTGAGCAGACAGTAAAAGAAATCTAGCGATCACGCCGAAAATATTCAACACTGCCGCGTCCCCGAACATATCATTGTACTTATATTTAATTTTCAGCAATCTTTACTAACATACGCAGTTTCATTGAAAAGCAGGAGCTCGTGTCAAACTTGGTGCTATCATAGGATAGTAACTTGCTAGTTCTGACAAAAACGTGGCTGACAGATGATATTGGTGATGATGAAGGGCTTTCTGATCTGCCGCATTTCACTCTCTTCAGTTCAGACCGCACGCACGCACGACGGGGAGGCGTTTTGATAGCGGCGAGCAATCACTTATCTTGCACCAATACAGGCACTTCATCCGATCTCGAAATAATTTTGCTCATTTGCCGAGCAGCACCACACTCCGTGCTACTGGTTGTCTGGAACAGACCACAACGCAAGGCCATCAATTTGTTCGATGAGCTGAATACCATAACAGCTAAATTAACTATACAGTACTCCAATGCTCATATTCTCCTTTTCGGGGACTTCAATTATCCGACGCCAAAATGGAATAACCTGGCCCATTCTATATACAACCGAGCTGTTGGCTTATTTCCTTCATGTATTACGAGCACCCTCATTTCCGCTTAATTGATCTGCTTGTAGCTTACGGGGGTCTCGGTTCTGGCAGTCTTGAAGCCATAGGTAGCGTAAGAGGGTTCTAGCACAGCTTTCGCCCTCGCTCTTGATCACGTTCTACGTGACGCTGGCGGTAACAAAGGACGTTCCAAGTCGGCCGCTATGGCTGAGGGTGGCGCTGGTGAACACTCTCAATGTTCGTATACAGACAACTTAAATACCAAAGCAAGTAGCAGGGGGGACAGCGGCCGATGTAGCTCAGTTGGAAGAGCACCGGACGCAATATTTCATTTTATTACCTTAAAGACCCCTCGCGGGGTATTACATAAGGGGTCGGAGGTCGTGCGTTTGGTTCCCACCATCGGCAAGTTGTTTTTTATTCTACTTGTGTTCAATTATCTTTCCCCTAAACAGATTACATTTCTAACTTCTATGATTATCCAAGTAAACATAAAAAAAGACAGTACCATCCCCAACGCTTTCCTTGGCCTCGCCGACTGTTGGCTTCTTTCCTTCGAGCTGACACTAAGGAATTTATGGATATTTGTTCTAATTTTGATCCTACCAAAGTAGTCTTAGAATCTACGCATTTAGTGAATGAATCGGCAAACATTCTAGATTTAATACTAACAAGCCATCCCGAAAGTTGTCCTGCCATTACTTACTTGCGGGCAATTAGTGATCATAAAGTCATCAACACAAAATTTAATTGTATTCCTACTCCGCGCTACAATCCGGGAAAGATTATCCGGTTAGATGATAAAGGCAATTCGAAGCATTACGTCGCGAGCTCAGCACCAATTTCTCTTCTTATAAAGCAGGCTTTGATAACCGATCTCTGCAGGAAAACTGGTCATTATTCCGACAAAAGCTTAACATCCTCACACATCAATATATCCCGAAGACTGCATTCCATGATAATCGCAACAAGTTGTGGTTCACATAATGCCTAAAAATAACTTGAGAATAAGAAGAAACGTCTATTCTGGACAGCTAGAAAGAATCCTAGTACTCGTGCATGAGGTAAATACCATGTCGCCGAAAACTCGTATTTATCAGAAATCAAAAACGCTTAAGCGATCCTTCTATCATAATGACTTGACCAAAATCCTAAACATTACTCGCCAAAACTTCTGGAAAGTCATAAACCCTAATAACATGCGTTCAGTTACACTCAATGATGACTTAGAAGAATCATTTAGTGATACTGGATGTGCTAACATTTTTTCAGCTGCGTTTTCTTCCATATTCACCAGCGAGCCCGGTTTGCCCTTACTCACTCTGCCTACTATCATCGCTCACACCATGCCTCTTATAAATATTTCTGTTAATGGAATACTCTGTGCAATAGATAAAAGTAAACATTCGTCATCAGCAGGCACCGATGAAATAGTCTCTAAACTTTTAAAAACACTAAGCATATTTCTGCACAATATTTATCACTACTGTTTGCTCAGTCTCTTTCCACGGGAACCATACCAGATGATTGAAGGAAGGGAAAGGTCGTTCCAGTCTACAAATCCGGTAACAAAGATTTACCATTAATTTATCGTCCTATCTCACTCACTAATGCACCATGCAAAATCATGGAGCATATTATCTACTCTGAATCACGCAGTTTTTAGATACTAACAATTTCCTTCCCTCTGCGCAACATGGATTTCGTGAAACCTATTCCTGCATTACACAACTAGCAATATTCCTTCAGGACCTACACGCAACCTTGACTTGAATATTCAGACTGATGCCATATTCCTATATTTTGCTAAAGCATTCGATAAAGTTTCCCATCGACGCTTACTGTTCAAGCTTTCACAACTGAACTTGCACACTAACATCTGAAAATGAATCCAAGAATTCCTTGCGCATCGCTTCCGTACAGTTTCCATTATTAACCAGTGTCCTAATTTCGTCCCGGTAATCTCAGGCGTACCTCAGGGCTCTGCCCTAGCCTCTCTCTTCTTCTTAATTATATAAATTACTTACCAGTGTTTCTCTCTTCTAATATCCGTCTAGTTGTTGACGACTGCGTGATCTACCGCTCAGTAAAAGCATCTCTGATCAAAATGCCCTTCAGTATAGTCATTTTTTATTTAAAATTTATTTATTCGGGCTACAAAGGCCCTCCAAAGGAGGGTATTGCATAAGGAGGGTATACAACTGTAATAAACACGATACAATTATCAATAACAATTACAACCAGAAGCAATAACTAAATATTTAGTATAACATCAAAAGAGAGAAAGAAAAACAACAACAAAATATTCTACACATTTCCGTCACAGCGAAGTAACTCTCATGCAATTTTTTTGTGTAAGTTTCTGTAGCGATGTCCGATGACAAGTTATTCCATTCAATGATAGTGCGAGGAATGGGTGAATTGGCATAAGATGATAAATGTCACTTTGCACGTTTAACTTTGAAGACATGATAAAGTCGTGGAAATATGACACGAGGTGACTGAAACAAGTCACTGCGCAGTAGTGGATGGTGATAAAGCTTATTGAAAAGTGTTAACCGCGTTTAAAATAGTGCGACGATTTCAAACTAAGATGAAATGATAAAAAATGCATTGGCGCAAAACCTTTAGATGGCTAAAAAGCGTAGAATGGCAAATTATTTCGTTTTTATTTGTTTTTGGCGCGTGAGAGCTTTAGTCATTTATGCCGCCGTGAAATTAATCATAATTTTCCTTTTCTCATCCTGTCGAACTGTCGGTCGTCGCCAATTGCAGCGGCTTCCAAATTCAAATGGGCCCTAAAACATGATTAGAAAATAAATGGACAGACTTCTGATAGAAATTTACATTTTAATTCAGAATGAAATAACAAAGAAGCCTCAACGATAAATATGCGGGCCACTATGTGCAAAGCGATGTCAACATTAATGCGACTGGGCTCCAGCACGCATCTGGTGCTGTAAAATTTTATTGCATATGTGGTGGTTTATGGGGTATCATATAGACAACGAATCTAGGTTTAGTTTGGTTTGTAGGGTTTAACGTCCCAAAGCGACTCAGGCTATGGAGAGACGCCGTAGAGGAGGACTTGGGAAATTTCGACCACCTGGGGTTCTTTAACGTGAACTAGGAATGCTCTAGAAGTTGTGCGAATTTCCACACGAATTAAGGATGGGTTCAACTGCAGATAATGTATGGAATGGTTAACTTGGAAGGTTCACAATGATAAGCAAAATAATTTTTGATTGTGTGCTCGTGGGGGCCCGCATCAAAAGGGACTATCCTGATAATTACACCTATCTTGATTCTTTATTCTTAAAATGCGCTTGGTGTACAGCACATATTCACATCAGGAGACCCCTGCGAAGTCGGCGGCCGCCAATTTGAAATGGACAAGGAAAATAAATTTAAGCTATAAGTTTAAGGTGTGCTTCAATGGTTTCATGAATTGAGACCTCTGGAGAAATTCATAGCCCTGGGGTCAACGGGTTGAACGCAAGACTTTCTTTGCATCTGTGCAGTTTTGGTTTTCAAAAGTTAGACCTGATCGAGCCGATGACCTAGGCAACATGTTCAATTATTCATCTACCAGCATTGAGCCCTCAGGGCATTACAGCAGGGGTGGTATATTACAGAAAGTGACATGTAAAAGCAAGGCACAGTCATCAGGACAATCATCAAGAGGGGTAAGTCTTAACGTAGAAGTGAAATAATGAAGTGAGGGTAAGGTACACAAGTAAACGGACCCAACACCGACAACTTAGAGCCTTAGGGCTGTTTATACAGTCTGTAGTGCAGGGAAATATCTTTCATTATTCGCCCAACTGGCCCTCTGTCATGAATCCTAACGACATGTAGAAAATAAGGAAACAGGAAAACTAAAGACTGGAAATATAACTGAGAAAAAGCGACGTGCGAAAGGGCCCACACACATTACTTAAAGCTTACTGTGCTTAAAACCCATATCGTGAGCATTCTGGAGATGTTAAACAGATAAAAACGTCCTCTCACAAAAAAAGAAAATACCTGAATCATAAAATGGAGACAACACACGCATGCGCCTTTCGTTCAATTATCTCCATTGCGTTACTTGCGAGATCACGAAATACGTTGCAGTATAACAGTTTTATTCCCTCGACAATAACAATAAGGGCAAATTAGCAAGCTTAAGCACGGATATACATGCACGAGCATAATTTAGCACTCATATAATTAGTTTTTGTTCTTTGCTTAGCATTGTTATGTCTTGCCGCGTTTACGTAAGCAATTACCCGGTTAACCATATTCTTTGTTAGCGTGAGAGAGACCCTAATGATGACCTTTCGTCACCTTCCTCTGTTCTGACAAAGTTGCGCTGCATTTTAACCTCAGCGTGGCACGTGAAGGATCCAGATACCGAGATGGTGCACGCATCAGCTGCCTGACCCGAGTCAGAAACTTCTGTCCGTGAAACATTCTGCTGTGTTATTGTCACGTACGGGTGTTGGAGGACGCCTGGCCATCTCGTGTTGCTCTGTTCTCGTCGGGATGAAATTTTTTTTGTACATTATTCAAAGGACCTCAAAAAGACGACTGCCTTCAATAGAGGGTTTCTAGCTTCCATGTAGTCGCTTTTGTGCTCATGAAGCCTTTGGAAAAGCCGCGTGACAGACCTCCACATTCAGTGAAGTCTCCGTTCAGAGAACTGTGTGTTATGAAGGGAGGGGGGGGGAGGGGAGAAGGGGCGGTCATGTGCTGCGCAGGATCGGCCTTGTGCCTAGATGTCTCTAATCGATGCATGTATATGTCTCTCGGACCGGAATTTTGAAGCGTGGGGAAAGTGAGAGCTGAAATTTGGTGCGACTGTGTTTGAGAGGTTTTGACTAAAATCGTGTCAGGATTGTTATATTTGCATGGAATAAAGAGATAAAAGTATCGAGAAGGCGCCGTGGATAATAAAGAAAGAAAATACAGAGTTTAACTCAATCACGGACTAGCATGTAGCAGCAGGACGTTTTGATAGGATTGTGGTTCCTATGTCTAAATTATCAAACGGTATTTTGCTGCGTTAATCAGGCGACCATGCTTCCAGTGCACACAGTGCATGTGCTTCAGAGAGACGATTCTCTTAAAGTAATGCTTTTATTGCCTGCGGCGTTGGACACGAATTACGCTTTGTAATGTAGTTTGACAAACACAATTGCGTGGCCAGAGAAGAAGTCTAACGCGGCCTGGGAACGTCAGTCACAAGAATATCATCTTGAAATACAGAGCCTCTACAATTATCCTGTCGCTGTTATCGTTTACTTCCCCACCTTTTTTCGACACATTCTGCCTCTGCACATCCACGTGTTTCTGTCTGAGCTATTGCTCAGACATCCATCTCCGTTGATGTCTACTGCGCTGTCGTCTTGCCTGTTGTTGTTCCCGTCATCTCAGATGACGATACTCGTCATCATACAACCACGACTGACCCGCTCTGCCATCCATTCTAGCCCAAGAATCCCAGAAGCAGAGCCACGACAGAAAGTAGTCAAGTGCGTCTAGCAGTCAATGCAAAGCGGGGCGAGCCCCCGTCTATCCCCAGCACCGCAGCTTTGGAACAGCAGCCTTTTCGCTTCGCTTCTGAACCGATTTAGTACATGTCGAGAGTTTCCCTTCCCCCCCCCCCCTTTCCACCTTTCTTCTTCCTTGGTACGCGTCGCACCCTTTCCTCTCCTTACTGCGGCAAGCAGTGTGTTTTGCTCACCAGACACCACCCCACCACTGCTCACCAAACTTCAGGCTTTCCGCGACGGAGCTGTGTTCCTTCTACTCCTCCACTCACCCGTCCGCACTTGGAAAGGTCATAGGTCCAATCTACTTCAGATATCGGGTTTTTGGGAGAATGCGGGTAGTGCTGTAGCACTAAAAAAAGAATGCGCTGTGCAATAACATAGTGGCCAGCGAAACTGATCTCTTTAGATCAGCCTGGGGTTGAAACATCAGACAGCCTATAGGTGCGCGAAAGAAGACACACACATGTCAGGGTACAGTACGGGCGCAAACTGCCAACTGTTTATTGGAACCTTGTTTCAAGTGTTAAGTCATGCGTGCTTAGTCATGTCATTGACAATTTCTGATACCATGCGGGTTGAGAGCGATTAAACTATGAACGCTTAGTGACCGAGGGTTTAAATACCTCCCATCTTCTTTCCAATACAGAGTTGGTAGTTTAATCGCTGTACCGCCCTGTACCCTTCCGTGAGTGCCTTCTTTTGCGCAACTATAGGATGTCGGAAGAACTACACCAAGGAGGCCAACAATACATTTTACTGGGTTTGAAATCCACTGGCGGCGAGTTCTTTTTTTTTTTTTTTGAGCGGTTGCATAATGGAGGTTCTGCAGCCACCTTGCTGAAATTAGAGAATGTGGGTAGTAATTCTCTCCCCTGGCTGTGGGTTGCTACAATAGCATTGCCACTTTCTCTTGAAAGCGAATGATGCCCGAATCTTTAGGAAAGCCAAGCTGCTTGCAATAGCAGTTCTCACTGCTATTAAACATCTTCAAACTTCAGAGATTAATTCAAAGCTAGCATCTTACTTAAGGTTTAGTGAACATTAAAGAACGTTTATGCGACAGCTTGGAGCCTATCGTGCCTATTCTGTCTGTGAAAAATGCTTGTGTGTTAGTGTCACACGGCGCTGAATAATGCCGGGCCATCTCGTGCTGCTTTAAAAATATGTTGCAGAACGAGCGGGGAACACTGCCATATTAAATTTTCTCACGTTATTATTGGCAGCAGCCTTGCGTGGCATAATAATCTTAACTGATTTTATAAATTCACTCTTTAAATTGTAAGTTATAATTCATCATCATCATCAGCCTGACTATACCCATTGCAGGGCGAAGGCCTCTCCCATATCTCTCCACTTAACCCGGTTCTGTGCTAGCTGCATCCACTAGACGCCTGCGAACTTCTTTACCTCATCCGCCCACCTAACATTCTGCCGCTCCCTGATACGCTTTCCTTCCCTTGGAATCCAGTTTGCTACCCTAAGCGACCATCGGTTATCCTCTCTTCGCACTACATGTCCTGCCCATGCCCATTTCTTCTTAATTTCCACTAGAATGTCGGTAACTTGAGTTGTTTCTCTTACCCACTCTGCACGCTTCCTATCTCTTAATGTTACCCCTACCAGTTTTCGTTCCATAGCCCTCTGGGTTGTCCTCAACTTAAGTAGAACTCTCTTGGTTAGCCTCCACGTTTCAGCCCCAGAGGTGAGCACAGGTAAGATGTAACTGTTGTATATGCAACTGTTGTAGATGCAACTCTTGAGCGATACCGGTAAGCTGCTAGTCATAATCTGCGAGTGCTTTCCAAATGCGCTCCATCCGAATCTTATCCTTCTTGTTATTTCCTTTTCATGGTCCGGATCTGCGGTTACTACCTGTCCTAAGTAGACATATTCGCCTACTACTTCCAGTACTTCGCTACCTAGTGTAAACTGCTGTTCCTTACCCAGGCTGTTGAACACTACCTTAGTCTTCTGCATATTGATTTTCAAGCTTACCTCTCTACTTTTTCTGTCTAGGTCATCAATTATTATTTGCAGTTCATCCCCCGAGTTGCTTAGCAAGGCAATGTCATCAGCAAATCGCAGATTACTGAGGTATTCTCCATCTACCCTTATCCCTAACTGCTCCCATTCCACGTTTCTGAATACTTCCTCTAAGCAAGCTGTGAATAGTACTGGGGAGATTCTGTCTCATTGCCTAACACCTTTCTTTATGGGAATTTTGTTACTTTCTTTATGCAGAACTATGGTTGCTGCGCAGCCACTATATATATCTTCCAGCACTTTCACGTACGGCTCGTTTACCCTCTGATTTCGCAATTCCTGCATCCCCGCCGAGTTTTCAACTGAATCAAATACTTGTTCGTAATCAAGGAATGCTCTGTATAAGGGCTGGTTATATTCCGAGCATTTTTCTATCACCTGGTTGATGGTATAGATATGATCCATAGTAGAGTACCGTTTCCGAAAACCTGCTTGATCCCTTGCTTGAATGCAGGCTAAGGTTGTCCTGATTTTATTAGTGACTACCTTAGTAAATACCTTAATTATAAAGTTTTATATTTTGTAAGTTCCTTGATATGCCTAGTTTATGCGGTAAGCGGAGAAAAGGGGTCGTGCAGTAAGCAGAGAAATGGGGAAAGTTAAACGTTTTTTTTATAACAGAGGGTCCCTTTCCTCTTATGGTGCGTGGAGGGCCGAGCCGCTTCTGTGGGAAGTACTTGTACAGCGTGGAAAGTTCATATTACATGCAGAGTCTCATCTAACTTAGTGTAATAATACGTTTTATGTGTGTAAATTTAAAAAAAAAACCATGGTTGCTATTTATCTTTAAACCACGGGAACTGATAGAGCAAATCCCTGCGATGCACAGTAGCAAAAGTTTAATATCAAGATTTTCTGGTCAATAACAATCTGCGAGAAGCGAGGACTTTTAAGCGGAAAGCTATATACTCCCACTACTACTATAGTACTACTCCCTCTACTACTACTCAGTTCAGTTCAGTCGTTCAGTCGTGTCCGACTCTTTGTGACCCTATGGGCCATATCACGTGACCGCTTTCTGGTCTCCCACTATCTTCTTAACGTCACATAACTTCATCTGCAGTGCCTCGAGGATGCCATCTAACCATCGTGTTCGCTGCCTACCCCTTCTCCGGCGACCCTCAACCTTTCCCAACATCAAATCTTTCTCCAGCGACTCCTCTCTTCTCATCGGATGACCAAAGTAGCTGAGCTTTAACTTTAGAATTTGACCCTCCAATGAGCAGTCAGGGTTTATGGTCGATGATATCCACTGATTTGATCTTCCGGCAGACCAAGGAACTCTCAAGAGTCTCCGCCAGCACCACAATTCAAACGCGTCAATTATTCGGCGGTCAGCCTTCTTCACAGTCCAACTATCGCATTCATTCATCACAACTCGAAAGACCATAGCACGAGCTATACGGATCTACTACTACTACTACTACCACTACTACTACTACGACTGCTACTACTACGACTGCTACTACTACTACTACTGCTACTGCTACTGCTACTACTGCTACTGCTGCTGCTACTGCTGCTGCTACTGCTGCTGCTACTACTACTACTACTATCACTGTCACTACCACTACCACTACCACCGCTACCACCACCACTACCACCACCACTACCACCACCACTACCAACACCACCACCACCCCCACCACCACCACCACCACTACTACTACTACTACTACTACTACTACTACTACTACTACTACTACTACTACTACTACTATTAGTAGTAGTAGTAGTAGTAGTAGTAGTACAAGTACTGTACAAGTACTACTACTAGTAATAGTAGTAGTAGTAGTAGTAGTAGTAGTAGTAGTAGTAGTAGTGATTGCCGGTGGAAGGAGCGCGAAGCCAGCGACGTTCACTTTTTCGCACAGCTACTAAACATTTAAAGTGAAATGCTCTGTTACTGCATGTGCGCGCTCCCTCGGCTCCAGCGCTGTGATACCACATTCCTAGTAGAGGTTATAACGTGTCTTAGCTTTAAAAAGAATGTATCGCTGTAAAAGCACGTGGCTAGAGGAGGTTTAATAACAGTTGCTTCGCTAGGTGGTGTCTCCTCCAGTTATGTCTTGGCTGAGGCGGCACTGAACAGAGTTTGTAAACTCTTCGGCGGCTTCGTCAGGCCGATTTCGAGCATCTAACAGAGAGTTTGGCACTGTTTATATAGAATTTGAGAGTTAAAGCACACCATTGCTTAGAGCGCCTCTTTTTGGTGGCGTCCTTGCGTTTCTCTGCGCCGCCGTTGGCGTTTTTCCTCCATAACCAGCCTCATAAATAAATAAAAAAATTAATCCTGTCTCTACCAGGGATCGCACCTCCATCCCTTGGCGCCTCAGCCGAGTGCTCTAACCAATTCTGCGCCAAGCCTTGGATCTTTTTTCCCCCATTGCATGAAGCCCGATTTAACCAGGTCGCATCCCGCTGCCTATCATACACAGTGACATCATTATCGAGCTCTCACTTTGTCGAAACAACGAAATTCCGGGAGACATATACATGCATCGAGTAAAGGTAATCAAGTATGAGGTCACTCCTGCGCAGCATATACCCCCCGCACCATAGCACTAACAGAGACTTCGATCGCGAAACGCATATCATAATTTTCCTTACCTAGTAGCGATGAGATGGCGCTGTAGTTAGTGATAATGACAGTGATGCCATTAGCAATGTTAATGGTGGTTTATTTAGTTGATAATGATAATGAGTTCAAATGTGATGCACCGTGTGCACCAGTAACGCTTAGACTTTCACATTTTGCCGATTATATTCTACAATGCTCTTGAAATTTTAGCGCAGCTCTCTGGCGCCCCTTCCTGCGTTTCGCGGCGTCGCCGTTGTCCCTCGTAACCAGCACCGCCGCCGAGGCGTGTTTCGCATGGTGTCGGCACTGTAGAAGAACTAGTTAGTATATCGGTAAATTGATGGTACCTTAGGATAGAGTGTCAAGGAAAGGTGTGCAAGTTACAAATTGGTTGATGTGGCATATTTAGATAGTTAATTAGACCCAATAACAATAGTATTTGGTTCACAGAAAAGGAACAGCGCAATGTCTGTCACACCTGTTCTGTGACCGGCTTACCTGCGTCGCAAAGAAAGGAAAGGAGAAGTGGAAGGAGTGAAAGGGGTGCCGTAGTGGAGGGCTGCGAAGTAATTTCGACCACCTGGGTATGTTTAACGTGCATTGATATCGCAGAGCACTCCAACGCCTCTTCGTTTCACCTTCATCGAAACCTAATTAGAGCCATTTAAGTGGTTTACAGGAAAGGAAGGGCCCAGTATCGGTCACTCGCGGAAAAGAAACTTGTTCGTATCGAATATATGTGAAAAATAAAAAGATGTCTGTAATTGTACATACATCATCATCATTATCTGAATTTGTACGCCATTTAGAAAATTTCATCTATGGCACTACCACGGGGTCATGAGGTTCTATTGCATGTTGTGTAGGATGGCTGTTGTTCCGATTTCTGTGTAATTCATTTTTGTTTTGTTTGTGTGTGCATTCAGAGACAATTTTTGATTGACTATTGATTTTCATCGTGTTCTATATTGCTCATTTTTTCGTTTTGTATTTTCCACTCCTGTTACAGCCCCTTATGATGGCTGACAGTATTAATAAATGAAATGAAATGTCATGCTCGAATTATTGGCCTGAATCTATGGAAAAAGGTGAAATAACTTACGAGTTACGCTCAAATTTCGCTGTAGGAAGTAACGTAACCGTCGACAATTTTCATTTCTTCTCTAGCGCTCCGTGTGGCTTGCAGTATATGCCCAGCGTTACAAATCTGCCGAATGTACGATCTTCGGTCCTGCACCGTACGATACGTAGGATTGCCACAAATGCTAAAGAAGACCCAATACATCAATTAGAACAAAGCCCCTTGCGCTTTCTACCTTTGAGATATGGCGTGCGTTTTTGCAGTGATGGACATTAGTGTATCCACCTGTGTCGGTGCCCTTGCTCTTGTGGCTTAGAAGAACCAGATAGAAGTATTCATATAATATATTGCCACGTCCCGCTCTGCCAAGCGAGAGCGGGACAGTGCACTGCTGCCATTCGGTCCCCAAGCGTCAGCATCCTCAAGCTCGGTCAGGGTACGGTGGAATATGTCGTCGTCATCAGCACGACCACGACTACGCACTTAGAGGTGCGTACACTTCGAAACCAAACGTGAGGTCACGTGAGTCGAGAATCCCTTTTGAATAATGTGCCGGTAGCATAACCTCCCTCGTTAACGTGGGCTTTGAGGCTGCCTTCCTGGGTATCGGTGAAAGCAAGGAACTGTTGCTGGTGAGTCATATAAATGTTTCGCCTTAAAGCTGTATTATTTCAAATGCTATTGTGTCTTTTAGAGCATGATGAAAAAATTGCGCAAAACGTACACGAAGTACGCTGTAGTAGGGACATTCGGTACTACTTAACATCTTTTAGAACATATTAACCGTTCTTGAAGAGCAGAGGAAAAGCCACCCCTGTTTTGAGCTTGAATTCGTCCCGGTCACGCCACACACTGAATTCCGCACGCTGTGTAATTTCAGCCTGCCTTCCAACTCCCTCTTTCACTCTGCTTCCGTCTTAGTACGTGCTCTTTATACATGATGCCGCGTTGTTTGTTTCTTTAGCTATTGTTCTTGACAAAGGCGCGCAGTGGTGTTTGTTGCCTGGAATGGTCCTAGTAGCCTGCAAAAGCCTTCTACGACGTTTTTCTGCCTTATTTCTCCAGGTACTTGTCAGGCACTTCTCTGGGCACTTGCTATCAGGCCGGCTATCCTCATTTTGTGCTGAAGCTGTTTTCATCTTTTGTCATTCTCAGTAACGGCGGAGAGTGGAGACCGCGAAGGTTGCCTGGATCCCGGAACTCCAGACAATGGATTCGTGGTTGGCCGAAGCCAATTCTTCGTGGGTGACAATGTCACCTATGCCTGTAAATTGGGTTACCACATCCGCGGAGACGCCGTCATCACCTGCGAAAAGAACGGAAAATGGTCATCCTCTTTGCCGCGGTGCGTTGGTAAGTAGCAAATTATGATATTATTCATTACATTTCTTTCTTTCCATTTGCAAGCACACAGGATTTGGATAATCGCCAATATTGTGTTGGCACGGGCGTGCTGTGCCTCACCGAAGTAGTATAATTAGCAGCCATTTCGTGAATTAAGCACTAAAGCCTGAACATAGTTACATAGCTTTTAATGGAGGCCTTTTTCAGAGCAGCGCTTGCATATAACGGAAAGCACTGAGGTGCACTGTGCCCAACTTGCGCCAGTTCGCCCCTTTGATATACTCCTCTTGTACTATATCAACAGGACAAAATGGCAACTAGTAGGGCAACCAGATAGGTGCATCTAGTAGTTCTTCATTCTCAGAGCGAAGGACATGGTAAGTGGATCAGAGCCCGCGAGTGCGTGCTGATGAATGTTACCGGCGTTTGTGATCTATAGGCTACGACTGTGTTCATGACGCTTGCACAGACCCTTGCTGTGAAAGCTCGGGTGAGCTCTGGCCTGTAATGTACAGTAAGGATAAAAATTACACAGCTATCAGGTGACTCATGAAAAGGTTGGTGCGATATCTGGGAATTAACGCCGGGATGCTGCGCGCCAACTATGATAAACTGGATGGCTGGAGATCTATATTTATCATGTGCATTCATCATAATTTCCATGTATAGCGAGCAGGCTTCTCATTATTTCATTTCGCCTCCCTGAGGCGCAGCTGCATATACCGGAGACTCTGGCCTAACAGCTCACTGCCACAGCAACTGAGCGACCCTGCTGACTGCAGTTCGAAGAAAAAGAAAACTTGCGAAAGATTCAGGCTCGTAACATATTTCGTTTAGTTCGCAAAATATCCTTCCATTGTGAAAGCGGTACTGAAGTCACAATTCGAAACGCCGGTTATGTTTGTAGCCTCGGCGATGGGAGCGTTACTACAACCAACCACACCACCATAGCTACAGGACTGCAGATATACACCTCTACCTTACCATTCCCATCTCTTGTCATTGCGCTCCATAAGCGCATCCACTGCCCTAACTCCCTGTCTCCCCTCTACAAGGCCTTCGCGCTCCAGAAGTGAGCGCACAGTACAACAGAACTGTGACCACGAAATGAAATGCCCAGACGCACCCTGAAGCCAGCAGGATTGCTGCACCCTACCAGAAAATGGTTGCGCATGCGCCAAATCTGACCTTGAAGTATCATTATTCACTAATTCTGCCATGTATTACGGTAATTAGTTCTACAAGATGAAAAATACAACACGAGCCAATCAAATTCGTAGGCGCTCATAGAAATACATGATAAGGACAATGCTGACTCGTAGAAAAATTTAACACCGGCTGAGACATTTTTTTCCTGCGCTAGAGCCCAATCTGGCAGCCTCGTGAAATGACGTACAAAAATTGCAAATCTTCGAGCAATTTGCTACAAAGTTCTGGTTGTACGTTACATTTACGTGTAATATCGATATTTCATCTTAGGGCTGTGTTCTGGTGAGTCAGTAAGTTTTTAGACAGGGGCAGAAATAGAAACTGTAAATAATTTTACATCATAGGCTTGAATATGGTGGAGTTACGTCATTGTATAAGGATTTTTTATATCTTTATCGTGTATGCCTGCCGCATGTAAATTTAGGTGCAGATGAATGGGTTCTTGTATACTGTGGGTTGTCTCCTTCGGCGATTGTCTTTAGTTTCAGCCCGATGCAGAGAACCTGATCATATATTTAATAAGGTTGCTCAGCGGAAATCTAGTAGAATAAAAATCTGAAAATGATTATACGTTAGAAACCTCAGATTTGACTAAATCAGTTCAGATAGAATAAAATACAGATGAACCATATTTAAAGCACTGGAATATATCTATAGTGGCTACTCCTGCAACCATAGTTCCACATAAAGAAAGTTAATAAAGTTCAATTAGGAAATTGTTTAGGCAAGGAGACACGGTCTCCCCAGTACTATTTACAGCTTTCTTATAAGCCGTATTCAAAGACATGGAATGGGAGCAAGTAGGCATCAGGGTTGATGGAGATTATCTTGTTAAGTAACTCAGGAGGCCAATTGCAACGAATGATTAATGACCTAGTCTGGAAAAGCAGAAATGTAGGCCTAAAGATTAATATGCAGAAGACTAATTAATTTTGAACAGCCTGGAAAATGAACAGCAATTTACAATAGATAGCGAAGCGCTGAAAGGAGCAGGCAAATATGTACACTTAGGACAAAGTAACCTCAGTTCCGGCCCACGAAAAGGAAATAACTAGGAAAATAAGATTTTGGTGGAGAGAATTTGGCAAATACCGCCCAATTATGACCAGCAGCTTACCGCTATCACTCGAGAGGAAAGTGAATAAAAGTTGCATCTTACCGGTACTCACCTACGGGGCAGAAATATAGACACTAACTAAATGGGGTCTGTTTAGGTTGAGGGCAGCGCAGAGGTCTATAGGACGGAAAATGGTACGCGTACTGTTAAGAGATAGGAAGCGTGCTGAGTGGGCCAGAGAAATATTTTGAGTTACTGACATTCAATTCAAAATCGAGAAGAAATGTGCAGGGAATGCAGTGCAAAGACAGGGTAACCGATGCTAATAGTAACAAATTGGATTCCAAGGGAAGGTAAGCGTAGCAGGGGGCGGCAGAGTGAGTGGATGAGGCTAAGAAATTCGCAGGGGTCACGTTGTTGAAGCTAGGTTAATTACACAAACATGGGAGAGGACTTCACCCTGCAGTGGGTACAGTCCGGCTGAAAGTGATGAATGATTATACAAATTGTTTAAAACTCTATGCTTCCAAACATGAGTTGCGTTTCGTTTCCTATCATCCGTCCGGGGTAGAACTAGAAGACGGCTACATAGTATGAAAGTACACTGAACAAGGGTAGAGACGGAGCATCAGTTCGCAAGTCCACTTGTCGAAACGTTGGCTCGACTTGCGAACTGAGGCTCCGTCTCTACCCTTATTCAGAGCTCTTTCTTATCACCTGTCCAGTGATTCTGACTTTGACACACGAAAAAAAATTAGCATTGGCCGTAGAGGCCTCAAATCCTCGCCACTGCGCGCGCTGATGCCAGCAAAGAATATCACAGGAGCTACGCAATATGTGAACTTTACCAGCTTCATCAGCACCATTCTTTGAAATATGTCTATTCTGTGCCCTCCATTTCTTTCTGCAGGAAAATTTTACTACGACAAAGTGCCGTTCGTGGGCGAAGTTGTGAACAGTATGACGGACGAAATTCCAGCGCAAAACTCTTCTGCTGAAAACGAGAGCGGCGCCTCCAGCAGAGCGCTGTACGTGAGGGAGCCCAACTCTGCAAGGTACTTCGTATACTTCCTGTTCGATGCCTCCACTAGCATCGGGCCGAGGAACTTCAATACTGGCATCAAGCTAGCGAAGGCAATAACGCGAAAGGTAACCACCAAATCTTCCCTCCTCTTAGCACGTTCTTGCAGCACCCATTTTGGGTGTGCAAAGATAGTATTTTTACGCTTCCGTGAGACCTCCAGCAAATATAACTCTGGTACCAATTGTTTATTTAATGTTTATTTAGGAACTGCGACAAGCAAATACAATCCTAAACTGGGGTCAACAAGGTAAGCAAACAGGCACTGTCGCATGGTAACACTGATACATGCTTTTAATATCCTTTAAAGTCACCAAGTAAAATAAATATGATCCACATGCGTAGTTTTTACCTTTTGAGTAGTTTTTATCTCGTCGTTTTGTTTACTAAAGTGAGAACGAAGCTATCTTGCTTTGAAATGAACAACCTCTGCTGCTCATGACCAATTCATGCAGCCTTGAAGGCTTCAGCTCAACTTTGTGCTCTTTTATACAAATGTCGTCAAAATTAAGCTGTGGGCACAAAGAAAATTTACCGCTCTCTTTATGGCAACAAATAAAAGCCGAGTAAAAATAGGTGCGCCAGAGCAGTTTCACAGTTCCCAGCCCCTTGGATGCTGTTAGACACAATTTACAAAATAAAGTTAGAACACCAAGACAGGAGTCAAGTTTTGTACAGAGCAACAGGAGACGAAACTTGGAGCCGGTGCAGACGCTCCGCGTGGTGAGAGTGTACGAGGTGGCGGGGTCGGTGTGTAGGGCCTGGGCAAACTAAGCAGAAGGCTAGGCCACTAGACGGGGACCAGTAGAGGCAAGAGGCCTCAGGTTGCCGTTCAACGGCCTATGAGTCAGGCTTCCTGGCGCTCCTGAGCCCAGCACGGTGCCGTACGCGCATGCCGACGTTGAGCTGCAATTAGGGGACGAAGCGGCTACTCCCAGGTTCGGTCTTGCGGAGCAGGAATAGGGCCAGGACAAAATGCAACAGACAGGCCCAGGTCTGGATAACTGAGTCACGCATAGAAGAACAGGAACTGCCCGAGCTCGGTGGATGCGCGGACCACAGCACCGCTGCTCGTCTGTTCTCTTCTCCTCGTGCCTTGCGCCATTGTTGTTGTTGTTGTTGTCCAAATAACTTATGGCACATACCCACAGAGGGGGATCGGCCAAGAATTGGGTAGCAAAGAATTTTTTTTTAATATACTTGCATAAAAAAAAATGATTTGAGGGGTAGAGCAACGGAAACAAGGGTGGCCATTCAAGCCACCCCGCACGTTGTCTTCTCTTTTATTCTCTTTCTCTCGAACGTTACTTTTACTCTTCTTTCTTTACTTTCTTCATTTGCTCACCTTCACAAATAAGTTCTTCACAGCATTTCCCTTTGCACTTTGGTTTTGTCACGTGTAGTTAGTGAGCATCCCGTCGGTTCCGCTGCTGCCTTGCCTACTGGCGAATTCCGACTAACCCACCTATTGTGACGTCACCGACGATAGGCGCGACATATATTCTATGACGTCATGAACGCATGGCACACTGAAGACGAGAAAGCGAGAATGTGGCGATGATAGACCAAATTGTGTCTGATACCACCCATGATTCTAAAAGGCGTCATGACCACGATTGTCATCACTCCATTCTTTTGCCCTACAGCGTCCACGTACAGGGTGTAGAATTGTCGCCCCATTTCTTGTGTGAGTCTTCGCCCTCTTTGTTTTTTGGTTTAAACGTTATATGTGGGATGCATATTCCGAAAATTCGGGTACATGTTATTGCGTGTTCTCACATCGTGTGGTACCTCTTCTCTCTGGTCTAGCGTACAGGGCAGAATATTATAATTTTTGAGCAGTTCTCTGCCTGGTTTTGTGAAGACAAGTCTGTTCATTGGCGATAGCCATTTCATTCCCCCATCTCCTTGAAGATATGTACTCCTAAAAGCATCAGCTTTGATGTTGACTTGGGATTTGGTGGCTCCAAGGCCGCCTTGTAGGCTTGTCTGATGAGTGTCTCCAGCTTTTCAGTTTCCGACCTGGAGATGTTAAATAACGGAGTACCGTACATTATCCGCAAGACCATGAAAGTTTACACTATCGGGAAGGTGTCTCTTTCCTACATGCCGTGGTGTTTACTTCTGATACCATGTATCATCCGGAGAATTCTCTGGGTGGATGTAAAGCCTATTTAAAGTAGGGATGTCTGTCTCTCCTGCGGGATATATTGCCCTTGGATCTTCATCTTCAAGGGTCTCTGAAGTGCGTGATTATCTATATACACCGTTGTGCGCTAGTGATGTCCTCTGGTCCTTCAGGTTGTGCAGCCACCACTTTTCTGGTGCGCACTGGAAGCCTTTCCGTGGCGTACCGGTCCACCATGTCACCTGCAGCTTGAAGACGTTCCCGGACCTCGGAGTCACTCCACGAGTGGCGCAAGACTGTGATATCGCAGGATACAATACGTGTTTGACGCCTGGGAGTTCTGAGAGAAGGCCTGGTAGGTCTTTCATAGCCAAGTTGAACAAGAAGGACCATGGTACCGCCCCTTGTGGGTTTCCTTCAGTCCCGTAACCCGAATCTGATTTGATCCTACCGAAGCTAATAGTTGCCTGCCTGATTGATAAGAAGTTTTTGATATAGCTGTAGGTTTTGCGACCTCATTTGATATCGGCAAGGCTCTAGAGGATATTCTTATGTAGAATGCTGTCGAATGCGCCTTTCAAACTAAGCGGCAGGGTGGCCCTTGTTTGTTACTTGGAAGGTGCCTTAAAGCATTCCATGCAGAACCCACTTTCATTCCCTGCGCATGCGATGCCACAGACGCTTTCCCGCTTCACTTGGTCTGCTATCCGAGGTGGAAGGCGCATGCGCAGTGAGGAATCTACCTCCGACCTCTCCGCGCCGACGCGTTCGTCTGTTTGGATGCCGTTACCCTGCAATTCTGGCACCGAGCACCACGTACCTGATGAATCACTGGGTAAACTATGTCACATAACTGGCGACAACGAGCGTTTGGAGTGATGATAGGCGTCGCGCTGGACGTGACTGCGAAGCGCACAGCTGTGGCGGTGACGTACTTCCCGTTAGAGGTCATTCCCAAGCCTGATTTGACATCCAGCTCTGCAAGTAAAAAGTGCAGTTTTGATCCAAAAATATTGGCAGCACAATGCCAAATATTGGCCACTGAGCTGCAGCTGCCTCTGAAGCCTTGGTTACATTGCTTTCAGTGGGCAAGTGTCTCAGTTTCTTTCCCTTTCTTCACCGTGCTTTGGACAGGTCCGAACAGCCTCTCCAACATTTGATGTCTGTTATTATGCTCTAAAAGGTGAACCCACTGCTTTCTTCATCTCCAGAAAATTTCAGTCCTTCGGATGCGCTCTTTCAGATGGGAAGAAAATGATATTTCAGGACACGTTTGGAGTACCTTATATCCTCGCAAAGGTGCACCATGTTGGTACTACATATACGTAATTGATTGTTGGCAATTTTTTTTTTATTGTGGTTTGTTACATTGTATCGATTTAGTACACAATGGGTCTAGCTGCGATTCCCAGTATTTTATTCAGTTCTTACCTATAGAAGATTCCGAATGAAGAACGACCAGTGATGAACGCTCGATCAGAATGCATATGTCCAAAGCCTACTGTGGGCGCCAACGAGAAGAGAGCACATCCAAAATTAGATAACTAACCTGAAAACCTAAGTTAATTCAATTGAATTTTCGTTACTTAGCGTCATGAAACAGTGAAGAGGACAGAACAAGAAAAATAGCGGAGGTTTTACCATACTTGAACCTGGTTATAACTAGCGGAAGCGTCCGCCATGGCGGTTCTGGTTAAGACACTCGCTATTGATCCTCAATACCCGGTTTTAAGCCCGAAAAATTTGATATGCTAAGGTTTTGTTTCTCAGTATGGAAGCACCGCATTAGATGATTTTGCTAACCTCCAAACTGTCTCATTAGTGTCTTCACACTAGTAAACTTTCTGAGGGCACCTGGTGTAGCAGGCTGCTCGCAAGCACCAAGAGTAGCAATAATAGAGTCGAACGTTACCTGCTATGCTGCCTTCTTCCAAGAGACCAGAAATAGCGTTGGCCTGGTGGCTTGGCGGCCCAGGGCCCGGCGCAAAGCTCCGCACGATCATGGCAATTTACGAGGTGTCTACGACTGTTTTAATCTTGCATATCGTAAATGTTTCCAGCCTAGCAGGTTCAAGAAGGAAAAGAGACGCGCTAACACATCCGGTATCTCTTGGTGATGACTCTGCGGCGGAAGCTACCGCCGCCTAAATACGGCTGCATTCCAAAGGGAAAGAGGATCACAAGAGCGTCTGCCGATCGCGCTGGGCCAGCATTGTCGAAGCAGACATGCAGGTGCCGAAAAACCTGCTGACTCCAGTCTAGCAGTAGCACGGTGGATCGTTGAGCAACTTGGTCAAGCTTGATCGAAAACATAGTCGTACAGACGACACTGAAGAATAAGACATTTTAATGATAGCTGATGTTCGCAATGATAGCAATACCATCCTTGTGAACGGTGGCCCTGCCTTTCGCCGCATGTAAAAGCGATCGCCACGACTGGAATCGAATCGGCGTCCTTGGGATATGTAATCGAGCACCCTAAACTATTCCTGGATCCACAGGCTCGACACGTCATTCTATAAACGTTTCGGGGTGCCTCTGCAGAATGAAAACATTGCACAGAAGCGAAAAGCCGTCACCACTACAGAAAAGGTGCACCTGTAAGCTAAGCAGTAAGAAAAGCGAGCTTCCCCTCTTACAGGGCGGAGCGCTTTTTGAAAGCCTAGCGCACAGAGGATCATGATAAGGTAGACTGGACACCTAGGCTTTGTCCTGTATGCACTGAGTTTACCAAGATTCTGTACTAAACAGTTCAAATGTCGCTCTTACAGTTAGCAACTCAATCACATTACGCTACTAGCCAGCGTTACGTATGGCCACCATTGAACAGGTTCGCCGACGTATCTAGAGTTTCGTCATTTAGAGTGGCGGACATTTTGTCCAAATCGGCACTGTCAAAAAGGCGCATGTTGACATGTTTCACTACGACGGGTTTCTGTGTGTGTGCGCGAAGACTCAGATTTTGGGCAGAGAGTCACCGAAATCGGCTGAAGGATAATAGAATACGCAGCAGAGCAGGAACGACACAAAAGAAACATACAGACAGATGCTCCAATAAGAAAATTATTCTAGATCCGCACATCTTCTGCTTGACTTTTCACTTCGTCGACCTGCAGCTAACTTTGTTGTTCCGTTCATCGTCCTACAGGTATGCGCAGGCACATTTCATTTTTCAATAGGAATCCAAAACGCGCACTGACACATTGATCTTCAGATATCTTGATAGCTGAGATTTCTAAAATCTGTAGCGTCAACTTATACTTGTTTTTCAGAATCTGCATCGTGTGGAGGTCGTCTGGGCATTGAACTCATGTAGATGAAGCAGAGAAAGAATAACGTTTGCGTGTCTAGGAAAAATTGCGACAGTACTGCAGATCTGCATTAAGGAAATGCGAAACCCGGAGCGCTTCCACTGTAAATGGCGCCCCCGTTGTATAGCTTTTGCTAGCAATGCCAGGGCTAGCGCTGCGAAGTTGAAACCTTTTTCCTTATCCCTACCGCGGGCGGCTGCATTTCGTTGGAGGCGTAACGAGGAGGCGTCCTTCTGCTGTGCGGTATCAGTGCATGTTAAAGATCACCAGGTGCTCGGAATTGCTCCGCAGCCCTCCACTACTGCACCCCTTTCTCTGATTCCGCTTTCAATTCCGCTTTCATTATAGCGCGGTTCTTATATCCACGGAAAGGCTGACACATGCTGCTCTTTTCTTTTATCACTATCAATTAATAAAGGGGTCCTGGTATGGTCATCCAATATATCACGTTTTTGTAGTATGGTAGATAGTACTGGACCTTGTTATTTTGTTACTGAAATTTGCGCCTTTGACGCGTTCTTTATCTCTAAACACGAGACTGAAGTTGAGACCGCGAAGCTGCTCCAGCGAAAGTGGCCGCCATGTCATAAGGTGCTTTTCTTACGGCAACAATACCCCTGTTCCCTCACCAAACACTCAATCGCCTATCCCACGCATCTGTGGAGCCTCCTAGAACTCAAGCCTCTCCATCGAACGCTGTGCTGAGTCTGCAGCAGACACAGCACACCACGGCATGCACAAAGTCCCAAACCGCATACCGACATCTCCTGCTAGGGTGCCTCCCGCACTCGTTCGCTCGGATACTGTCTACACTACCTCATTCCATCAATCACATGGGTAGCTTGACACGACGACATCCACATACGCGTAAATGAACACACTGATGCTTTTTGCCGAGAACCGATCTTCCGAAACGGGATCATATGGGGCTATGGCGTTGCGGCATTGCGGTGGGCTATCTTAGAGCGCAGCCTTTATAAGAATTTCTTTGTACAGGCTATAGTAGACACTCTCTATGGACTGTTTTAAGCAATGTTTTTAATGAAGGGAACAGGAGGGGGTAGAGGGGGGGGGGCAGGAATCATGCGTATTTATGCATTACAGCCACTTCTAACGAAAGCCACCACGTTCTCAACATTATTAGCATGCTGGAAGCTATATTCCAGGTGTTTCAAGTAAATTTTAATTAGAGGCATTTTGAAGTATAAAGGGGGCTTATGCATTAAATAATAGCAGTTTTGACGAACATTTGAACAAAGTGGTGATAACTAGTGAGATGAATAATGTCTAGTAACAAACATTGATTTCCGAGATTTAAAGCTTACTGCTAGTGATATCCATTTCACTTTTCTAGAATCTCGAAAACGCAAATGTGCCCTCAGCACTGTGGCTTAACCTTTTTTTGACTATTTGGCGCGAGCAGTCACGCAGGCATTGCGAATTCAAGGTGCTGATGCGCTGCATGAGAAAGTACTAGAGAATATCTATAGGGACTGGAGAGCAACCATAGTTCCCTACAAGGAAATCAATACAATTCTCATAAAGAGGGGTGGCAAGCAGTCACGATTTCTCTAGCACTATTCACCGCTGGCTTAGATGAAGTACTTAGAGACCTAGATTGGGAACGGGGCTAATGAAGAACACTTCACTCATCTGCTGTTAGTAGCATGTCGAATGCGCGGGCTGTATTGCGCCACCGAGCCTGAACCTTCGCTGTGTCTTGCACTTGTTGACGGTGCTAGAGGTGGGACTCGGGTGCCGCTGGACGGAGCCTCGGCCACATCGACGCCCGCTCCACCTCCGGAAGAAGTGCCATTGAGCGAAGGAGTTAGGAGTTGAAGGACAAAAACTTGGTTTACTACAAGAACAGCGGTAGAACAGCCGCCTCGCATGCAAGAGGACCGGGGTTCAAATCCCGGTGCCGCGCAATTCTCCACCGGATGACAAAAAAAAGAAAATCCGCGTGTCGATGGAATTGCATAAACAGGTTTTGGGTGCGACCTGATGCCGGTGAACACCTCCGGCAACGCACTCCCTCACCAGAACAGGAGTTGGCCACCCTGGTGCAGTAATTGGCCGCAACCTCTCATGATAAGCTCCACAAAACCCCGGCCCTCAGTCACCAGCGGCTGCGGAACAACTGACCACGGCGGCGGTCAGACCTGTGACGCAGCAGGGGGTGCTAAGAATGCCTGGCTCCGCTGGACAGGCCGCCATTGGAAATTGACTCTGGCAATGTTTAATACTAGAACCCTGGCTAGTGAAGCTAGTTTAGCAGTGCTGTTAGAGGAACTAGATGATATGAAATGGGATGTCATAGAGCTTAGTGAGGTTAGGAGGCCAAATCAACGAATTAGCGGTGAGGGGGAGGGCAGAAAAGTTCAGGATCTCGTTACAGAATAGGTATTCAGCTCTAATCGAGGATGGCGACATTACCCTAGAAGCAAGGAACAATAATTTCAGAGATATCATTACTTAGTGCGCGGTAGAAGTAGGCGGTAGGATAGTTAGAGAGGATACCGGTAAGCTGTCTGAGGAGACGAGAGATTAGATTAAGAGACGCCAGAGTATGAAAGCTTCCAATCCAAAAGACCAGATCGAATTGGCCGAGATATCAAAGCTAATCAAATACCGCAAGGTGGCCGATATAAGGAAGTATAACCTGGAGAATATTGAGCATGCTGTAAAGAACGGGGGAAGCCTTAAAGCGGTAAAAAAGAAATTGGGCATAGGCAAAAACCCGATGTATGCGATAAGGGACAAGGCGGGCAATGTCATCACGAATATGGACAAGACAGTAAAAGTAGCCGAGGGGTTCTATACAGATGTCTACAGTAGCCAAAGTAGTCAGGACCGTAATGTGATTGGCGGTAGGGAAAAACAGTCAGACGTTCCATCAGTGACGAAGGACGAGGTCAAGAAAGCATTAGAAACTATGAAAAGGGGGAAATCAGCTGGAGAGGATCAGATAACTACAGGTTTGTTGAATGACGGGGGGGGGATATCGTGCTAGAAAAACTGGCCACCCTGTATACGCAGTGCCTGGTGTCATCGACGGTACCGGAAGCACGGAAGAATGCAAACATTATCCTCATTGATAAGAAAGGGGACTCTGAGGACCTTAAAAATTACAGACCAATCAGCTTACTGTCTGTTACGTATAAGGTATTTACTAAGGTAATCGCTAATAGAATCAGCACAACCTTAGACTGCAATCAAGCAAAGGATCAAGCAGGGTTTCGGAAACCGTACTCTACTATCGATCATATCTATACCATTAATCAGGTGATAGAAAAATGCTCGGAATATAACCAGCCCTTATACATAGCATTCATTGACTACGAAAAAGTATTTGACTCAGTTGAAGCCTCGGCGGTGATGCAGGCATTGCGAAATCAGGGAGTAGACGAGCCGTACGTGAAAGTGCTGGAAGATATATATAGTGGCTGCACAGCAACCATAGTTCTGCATAAAGAAAGTAACAAAATTCCGATAAAGAAAGGTGTTAGGCAAGGAGACACAATCTCTCCAGTACTATTCACAGCTTGCTTAGAGGAAGTATTCAGAGACTTAGATTGGGAGCAGTTAGGGATAAGGGTAGATGGAGAATACCTCAGTAATCTGCGATTTGCTGATGACATTGCCTTGCTAAGCAAATCGGGGGATGAGCTGCAAATAATGATTGATGACCTAGAAAGGAAAAGTAGAAAGGTAGGCTTGAAAATCAATATGCAGAAGACTAAGGTAATGTTCAACAGCCTCGGGAAGGAACAGCAGTTTACATTAGGTAGCGAAGTACTGGAAGTAGTAGGCGAATATATCTACTTAGGACAGGAAGTAACCGCAGATCCGGACCATGAAAAAGAAATAACAAGAAGGATAAGATTGGGATGGAGCGCATTTGGCAAGCACTCGCAGATTATGACTAGCAGCTTACCTGTATCGCTCTAGAAGAAAGTATACAACAGTTGCATCTTGCCTGTACTCACCTATGGGGCTGAAACGTGGAGGCTAACCAAGAGAGTTCTACTTAAGTTGATGACAACCCAGAGGGCTATGAAACGAAACATGGTTGGGGTAACATTAAGAGATAGAAAGCGTGCACAGTGGGTCAGAAAAATAACTCAAGTTACCGACATTCTAATGTAAATTAAGAAGAAGAAACGGACATGGGCAGGACATGTAGTGCGAAGAGAGGATAACCGATAGTCGCTGAGGGTAATAAACTGGATTTCAAGGGAAGGAAAGCATAGCAGAGGGCGGCAGAAAGTTAGGTGGGCGGATGAGATCAAGAAGTTCGCAGGGGTCAAGTGGATGCAACTAGCACAGAACCGGGTTAAGTGGAGAAATATGGGAGAGGCCTTCGCCCTGCAGTGGGTATAGTCAGGCTAATGATGATGATGATGATGATGATCTTCCGAGGGCTTGCGGATGGCCTCCCCAAACCTTCAACTTGCCCCTAATTGAACCTCTCGACTAAAATGCGATTGTCTACTACTATTGTGTTTGCCTCGTCACTATCCACCACCACATCACATGCTCAATCGCATCGAAAGAACGTACTGGCGACAACTCCAGACACATTCATTCCCACCTCCTACATTTCTGCATACATCTCACCACACCGTCTTCCCACCGTACTGCACCACTTGCAACGCCCCCCAACCCAATCTCTACCATTACTTCCCATCCGCGTTCTTCCCATGAACCCCCCCTCTCGTCCTGGGAGTCCGATCTTCTGGCCACGCAACCCGCAGATCAGCTACGACTGGTAGAGCGGGCCAAGGTTGAGGGAACGGCCAGAGGGCTCCTGGACTTACGCGCCCTCCTGGGAGTGTCTGACTAAATTTTCATTCAAGATTTTCACCTCGTCATCCTTCTCCATGTTAAAATGCTAGGTGGCGTAACAGACGGACACCGGCCACCGCGCGTCTGCTGGTGTACCGGCGCCGAGAAGCTGCCGATACACAGCACTGTGTTTTCTCTTGACAAAGACTATTGCAGCATGACTGCCATCGAGTGTACTCAGCATGCTTATGAAAACAGAACATACCCCATGGTGAAACGCGATTTAGTTACCGCCCACACATCCACCTTCGGCTCGACTACCAACATCGCCCGATGCCAGCACTTCCCCATTTCCGTAAACACCGCCGTGCTTCCTACAGCCGTCCAGGCCAGCGATACAGCGGATATCTTTCGCCAGTGTCAGAAAACATGCTAAATTTTTTCGTAATAATGATGCGCCCTCGCAAAGAAAATTTAAAAATGAATGCTTTTTAAAAAATGCTGTCCCACACGGAAGTAGCCACATATAACTTCCGCCAGTGCAGCGCCCGTGTTCTTGAAAGCTATAGCTCCGCTGCTAAAGCATTGCGAAAATAATTTTCTTTACCAGGAAACAGTAGGCTTGAGAGCAAGGAAGTTGCATTATCGACTGGCCCACCCACTATAAGGCCTCGCCGAGCAGTTACCAAGTGCCGTCCGCTGTGGATTCAATGCTCAGTAATCTAGGCCTAGCGACGATTAGGGAGAAGCAGGCGGGCAGAGTGCCATCGTCCGCTGCGTTTGCGGCCGGCCCTGTTGCTGTAACCTTGCGGAGTCCAGTGCTGATAAGCCGTAAGCCTCATGAGCTTATCCTTTATTTACATGATGCGACTGGGGCGAGACGAGTCTTACATCATGTAGCGTAAAAGTAGCTACTAAGACGGACGGGGTATTCAATGAGCACGTGGCGCACCGCATCCGGCTGCTACGCTGTCGTGTGTCAATCAAAAATTGCACAAAAGTGCCGTTGGATGGCGTTTTATCCACTGCGATTTTTGTGTTGCTTTTCAGGCGCATTTCAGCTTGTGTGCAATGTGTATGTTCCAGCGGGCCAACTAGTACGGCTTTCGTACTAGGACGCCGACGTGCACCTGAATCCCAACCACAGATGCCGCTATTTCGTAGGTTAATAGCGGTAATAAAGATAGAAAAGCTCAATTTGCGGTTGCCGCAATTAACGGCATGACTTCTATTTGGCGTGCCACATCGGCTTACCGCGGCTTCAAGTAATGCAATTGACGCTGCTCGTGCACATGAAAACGCAGCAGACCAGGCGGCATCACTTTGTGTAGTCACCGGCTGCGTCGGTTGCAAGATCAGCAAGATGTCCATGAAGAAACGAAAATACTAGTTTTAAAAATATCTGCAGCTCTGATGGAGCTCCTTTGAGGTTTACTTCCTTTACACATCAGAAATAAGATGCAATAAGCTGTTTATATTCCAAAATTCGATAGTCATAAAAGCATTTCGAAATCAGGTTGTAGACGAGCCGTGTGTGAAAGTACAGGAACATATCTATAATGGCTACAGAGCAACCATAGCCCTCCATAAAGAATGTAACAAAATTTCCATAAAGAAAGGTGTCAGGCAAGGAGACACGAACTCTCTAGTACTATTCACAGCTTGCTTAGAGGAAGTATTCAGAGACTTGGAAAGTGAGCAGTAGGGGATAAGGGTCGATGGAGAATAACTGAGTGATCTGCTTTTCGCTGATGACGTCGTCTTGATAAGTAACTCAGGGGATGAACGGCAAAGAATGATTGATGATCTAGACAGCAACAGGAGAAAGGTAGGCTTTCAGAAGACTAAGGTAATGTTCAACAGCCTCAAGAAGGAACAGCAGTTCACAACAGGTAGCGAAGTACTAGAAGTGGTAGGCGTATATGACTACTCAAGACAAGTAATCCGTGCAGATCCAGACTATAAAACGAAAAAAAAAAAATAGGGAAATAAGCTTTGGATGGGGCGCTTTTAGCATGTATTCGCAAGATTATAAGTAGCAGCTTACCAGTATCACTCAAGAGGAAAGCATAAAACAATTTAATTGTACCAGTACTCACTTATGGTGATGAAACATGGAGGCTAACGAAAAAGGCTTACTTAAGTTGAGAACAACAAAGATGACTATGGAACAAAAAGTGGTAGTAGTAACGTTAAGAGGTAGGAAGCGCGCAGAGTGAGTCAGAGAAATATTTCGAGGTGATGACATTCTAATGGAAATCAAAAAGAAATGGGCATGGGCAGGGCATGTAGTACGTAGAGAGGACCACCGATGGTCGCTTTGGCTAAGAAATTGGATTCTAAGAGAAGGTAAGCCTAGCAGGCGGCGGCAGAACGTTAGGTGGCCGGATGAGGTTAAAACTTTCGCAGGAGTCAAGTAGATTCAGCTAGCACAGTACCAAGCTAAGTGGAGGAGTAAGGGAGAGGCCTTCGCCGTGCAGGGAGCATAGACCGGCTGATGATGATGATGATTATAAAATTGGCGTCACGACCCTTTCAAAGTAAAAAAAACACATACACTTCCAGTTGGCGTCTCGTCACATTCATTAAACATCGACATTAGTCGTATAGCTACATATACGTAGGTTTAATTTTAGTTTTACATTTCTGGCTATAAAGAATGAAGTAAACATATTATCGACATAAGTTTTTTTCCGCAATATCCCCACATAGTCATGAACCATTCCCTTGATCGTTGCTATTCTAAGAACGACCCAACGGCTGGTGACCCGTTTTGCGGACACGACCTTGCTGGCATAGCCTAGAAAGGCTTTTGCCTTAATAGTTTCTTTCTCGTCTCTGCACATATGGGCTTGTCAGTGGCAGATGTGGGGTTCATAACAGGGGGATAAATATGTTTTTCCCTGTTCGTGTCAGACTGCCAAAAGCGCTAAGACCCCCTGATCGTGCGTGCCAGTGGGCGTACGCTGAACACGGCAGGTCGTGCTCTTGGGAGGAAAGAACAGGACGTGCTGACAACTCATAGGCTTTTAAATTGGTGCAGTCAGAACAACGCCAGCTAGCAATAAAACGCTTTAATGAATCTAGGTTGTCCGCCTCGCCAAGTAGGTTATGGGCGAATGTGCGCCAATGCTAGGCCAAGGGTTAAACTTCAAGACCGGACAGAACTAGTTGGCAGGAAAAGTCCCGTGACCTCGCCGGCGACTGCAGGGTCTCGCGAAGATGCGTCTGCTCCTATTGAGTGCCTGATTCCGAAGACACCTGACTTTCCTCGAGTGCACAGTGACGAAGCCGGCGGTGGCGCTCGTGCTACCGCAACGATGCCGCCATCTCTCGATAGTTCATGTTCACTACCGATCTGGCGCCATCTCGTGGTAGCTAGACTAACTACCATGGGGAACATCGCGTCCCATCACACCACATTCAGGCATACGAAGACTGCATAGCCCCCATCACCAGTGCCAACCGCAAGCTTAGTTCCTTCCTAGACTACATGTCGGGGTCTGGCGCCTTCAACCTCCCCTCACCCTATATCTCTTGGTGAAAGGTCATTATTATGAATAAAGATTTATGAGTGGATGAATGACTTTACAGGGGCAACGGGAGAATTTTGCCTACATAGTGCAGCATCGTCCTTTCCTGTGTATGTGTTTGTTCAGTGCCTCTCGATTCCGAGTTCGGAATATTGATACAGACATTTAGCTCGAATTGACCCCACTTGTGATTGTTCGAATACCGCACAATTTGGATAGGTGCCATCATAACTGTCCGTATCGAATTCGCTATGAGCGTCATACACTAATTAAAATTGCTTTAACAAATCGGCATATCCTGCAGCCCTCTCTGCAAATCTGTGATATGCGCGAATACTTCGAACACTCCATCTGTTGTGACCAAATAATTGCCCCGCCTCGAAAGACATTACGTTCTAATTCAGGATTAGTTCAGGACTGACCCCTGCGTCGGGATCATACCCCGGTCCCTGGTGCGATGGGTGTTCTCCTGCACGAGACGCAAATGCCTTATTAACTGCTCGCAAGAGCATGGTGTTAGTAACAGCCTTTGAACCTCTGCTGTGCGTACGTGTGCGTGACATCCTGCGTGAGGAATATCTTTTATTATTTTAATTTTATTTCCTTTTCACCCTCGTCTGCACAAGTCAGCCGTTGTTTCGTTTTCCCAACTCTCATATCACTTGAAAGCTAAACATTTCGATAGATTTGCCTGTCTGGTTGTGTTGATAACTAAGTGAATTTGAAAATTCTCCAATCATCACTTTTTTATTTTATAAAGAACGGACGTTTCTGATCCGGCTCGGCTCCTTATTCAGAGGTACATGACACGGGGTTTCGTGCAGCTATAAGTAAAGGAACGAGGGAAGAAGAAGGGGGAGGGGAGATGGGTGTGAATGAAAAGAGAATGTAGGAAGGAGGCAGGGTAAGCCCTATGATGAGTGATGGTGCCGCAGGTTCAGGGGTGCCCACTGGCGTATTTTTTATTTTGTTCTGCGAAGTGGCCAGGAAGGAGCGAAGACATTGTAACTACATAGCAGGAAGGTTGCCTATTGTTCGCTTGACATTATTGCGGTCGACTGTATATGTCATGGCTTGTCAAGGCGGCTTTTCTGATAATTATTCTCGGTCTCCAGGCGGAGCGTTTTTTCGAAATTTGTTCTGTGAATATTCAGCTAGGGGGTTGCGTTCGCTTGAGAAGTTTGGTACAACATTCTTGTGTTGCTGATTTATTTATTTCAGGTTTTTTCTTTCGCCAATGTAGCTAGTGTCACAGTCGGCACAAGGGATTTTGTTAACTTTGCCTTGGGGTCTTTCTCTTAGCGGTTGATCTTTCGGAAAAGGTAGCGTGCTCCGGAGTGTTTGAAGGCTTGTGCGCCACTCGGATTCGCTCGTTTCCTAGTATACGCGCGATGGCTTCGCTGGCGTTTCGGACATAGGAAATAGTGGCGTACAGCCTTTGTCAAAAGTGTAGAGCCCGGGGGTCTGCTTTCGAGCCGTGTAGGGGCGCTGATTAAGCGTCAGTGGAGGTCCTTCCAGATGGAGAGGATAAGACAAAAAATCTTACCATCAAGAGCTTCGGAACACTAGACATGCATTACAAGACGCACGAAGTGGCTCAGAAGCAGACCCCCTGGGCTCTACATTTTTGACAAAGACTGTAGTCTTGTGCTGCAGTTGCTTTCTGGCGGTTATTTTCTTCCCGCGACTTGTCATTGTGTTTTTGCAGGGGAAAAATTTTTCGGGATAAAATGTTTAAGGTAGCCGTTTGTGGTTAGTTCCGTGAATATCAACCGTTTCTTTTGTTTCGTCGGGTTCTGTTGTGCAAGTCTATGAGGAGTATCTAGTTGTACAGAACACACCCGGAGTTCAACCACAAACGCAAGGAAGCCAAGGTCCTACTGCCTACGACTCCGACGCCCGGTCCCCACACCGGAAGGATAAAACATCATCGATAAGGCGGAGCAGCACGTAGGTAGTGCTCGCATAGGGGAGGGCCGCACCGTGATCAAGAAAATAGAAATCGACGCTTCCTTGTTCGTCAACAGCTCGAGCACAGGATGCCCAAGCTTCTAACGCCCATTGAAACCTTCACCCAAGAGACACCTTCTTCCGAAACCGCCAAACACCGCACTAAGCAAATAAAGAAGGTGGCAGAACTGCAACCTCGACCGCACAGCACCCCTACTGACCATTCACACGTAGTCGTGAACCTCTCTTCCAGAAGTCTAACACCCGCTGAAGCTTCAATTCTGGCCAACGGACACACATTCAATATCCATGCTAACCGACCTCACCTCCCTAAAAGTGTGTCTGCTCTTGAAGACGGTCTCCAACAATTGAAAACAACTCCACGGCTAGAGGCCAGGCTCAGAACAATGGAAGTGCTGAAAGCCTTGAATTCAAGCCAGAAAGAAGAAAATCTACCACCGGATGAATGGCAGGCGCTCAAAGACCTCCCGAGAGACACAACCATTGTAATTCTCCCAGCGGACAAGGGCAACACTACAGTCGTTCTGGACAGACAGGACTATGACGAGAACATTTCTTCTCTACTCCACAGCAATGAATACGAAAAATTGAAGAAGGACCCCACAACAAGTACCCAGGCAAAGTTTAACAGAATATTGAGAAAACTTTTCCAAACCCTCCCGAACCACCGAAACCTCTACCTGTAGTTAGGATGCACCAACGGTGGGCCCCAGCCTTCTACGGTCTGCCCAAAGTCCATGAACCTGGGACCCCTCTGCGCCGGATTGTCGACTTCCGTTTGTCCCCCTTCGTTCGTTGTTGGAATACTGCACAAGCTCATAGCACCAATCATGGGGAAAACCGCGACCAACGTCCGATACGCCGAGCATTTCATAGATCCCATATCCCAGGTGAGCCTTGACGCCGACGAGTGCCTTGTTACCTTTCACGTGGTGTCCCTTTTAACAAGTTTTCCTGTAAAGCTTGCGTCGCCCGCCAGCCGAGAAGCCCTACAACGCGACGATACACTCAGCGCACGAACCCTACTTTTTGAATGATGTATGCTTCCTTATCGAACCATTCTTATCAAACAGATTCTCCTCATCCAAAGGAGAATTCTACAGACAAGTCAAAGGAACACCAATGGGTGCCCCCATCTCTATCGCGCTATCTATAAAACTCATAGAAGAACGAGCTCTCAGCCCTTTCCGCCCGCCGCAGAAGATTTTTCTGAGATACGTCGATGACTGTTTATCACTGATTAAGAAATCCAAAGTACAAATATTTCCTCTGTCATCTAAATTTTATAGAACCAGATTTTCAGTTCACCCTAAAATTGGAGAAGCGAGGCACCCTGCCGTTTTTTGGACGTTCTGATGAGCCGAAAAAAAAACCGTCTACCGCGAACCCACCCACAAAGGCAGATAATTGCACTTCACCTCGGACCGCCTGAGAAGCCATAAGACGTCACTTGTGATGACCTTATTACGAAAAGTCAAACACATTGCACCACAGAACCCGACAAAGCAAAAGAAAAACGCTTGATATTCAAGGAACTAACCACGAAGGGCTGCCCTAAAAATTTTATCCGGAAAATCATTCGCCTCAAAGAACACAACGACCGGCCCCGGGAAGGAAATAACCAACATCAAGCAAGTGCAGCTCAAAAGTACGAAACTAGTCCCTATGTCCGAGGCGTCAGCGAAACCATCGCCCGTATACAAGGAAAAGAAAGGATGTTAATGGCGCATAAGTCTTCAAAAACTTTGGGGAACACGCTACCTTTTCTAAAAAGATCGACCGCGAAGGAAAAGAGCCGAAGGCATTGTTTACAAAATCCCTTGCGGCGACTGTGACGCTAGCTACACTGGCTGAACAAAAAAACCTAAAAGAAATAATTCGACAACACAAGAATGATGTAGGACTATTTTCAAGAGGACGCAACACCGTAGCTGAACATTCAAGGGCCCCGCCGGGGTGGCGCAGTGGTTACGGCGCTCGACTACTGTTCCCAAGGATGCGGGATCGAATCCTGCCTCAACGGCCGCTTTTCGATGGAGGCGAAAGGCAAGGCGTCCGTGTTCTGTGCGATGTCAGTGCATGCAAAAGAACCCCAGGTGGTCGAAATATCCGGAGTCCTCCACTACGGCGTCTCTCATAGCCTGAGTTGCTTTGGGACGTTAAACCCCACAAACCAACCGAACATTCAGAGGGTTCCGACCACAGAATAAATTTCGAAGAAACGCTCATTTTGGATACCGAGACCGACTAACGGAAAAGATGCCTTCTCGAGTCATGGCATATAAACTCGACCTCAAATAATGTCAACCGGACAGTAGACAGACTTTCTGCAATGTACTTACAAGGTCTTCGCTTCTTTCTGGCCACTTCAAAGAAGAAAAGAAAAAAAAAACGTCAGTGGGCACCATTGCACCGGCGGCAACATTACTCATCACAGTTCTTGCACCCGTCCTTCCTTCCTTCTCTTTCATTTTTCACCCGCCTAATCGCCCTCCCCCGTTCCCTTACTTATAGCCCCGCGTCATGCGCCCTGAAGAAGGAGCCGAGCCGGCTCCGAAACGGCGGGTTTCTGTAAAATAAAAAATGATGGTTGGAGAATTTTCAAGTTTCACCAAGTTTCCCTTATCACTCGCGCTGCTCACAGAGAAATGTCTTATAGAAAAACGCTGTAATTAAAGCAGATGTATTTTGAAATTTTTACTTGAACTTACATGACCTTACTTCAACATAAATCTCCGTTCTATATGGCTAGTGGACAATTAAATTAAACTGTGAATAAACAGCCCGCATCGCAGTGTGTATGCTTGCAAAAATATTCCAGAGTGAACGTTCTCTTTCCCAAAACAAATTGACACTGAGGCGACGCATTATAGCTCTTTTTTTTACTTCTTTGTTTCACATCGCTCCGTGATATATTATCCGAATGGAAACACCATCTGTGAAGACTGTTATTTATCCTTAGCCTGTTCAGAATGAGAGAGACCAGTAAAAATGAATTTGGCTGCTTACTACAGGGAGAAACAAATATTTATAACTACAGTCTTCCACAGTGATAACCGCTTGCTTTAGCGCAAAACATTTTTTTATCGCATGACTTCTTTCATGTAAGCACAGCATAGCGCAAGGAAATGTTTCTGTTTAACTTCACCTCTATAATATTTATACATGAATCCTCTTTACTGCGAGTGTGTGACTGCTTCTACATTTTCTTCAGGTGAAGGTGACACGGAATGGTCATCGTGTTGGGGCCATCGTCTTTACGAAGGATGCGAAGCTGGTGATTGACCCCACGCAAATATCTGACCAGGATTTGGTGCTAAAAAAACTTGATGAGATAAACCACACAAGTAAGTCGGACACGTTCTATACTTCCACGCGCAACAGTTTGTGAGCAAAGTTTGTGGAGGCTTTCCCTCTGCCGCCGGTCACAAAAGTAGGTAGCTGCAGAGGCAGGCACGATGTCCAAAATGCATGTATGACCGGGTCAGGTGTTTGTAGCGTTTTATACAGCTTTGCTTACAATACTGGAAGGTAGTATTTAAAACAGCGTTGATGTCGACGCAGCACTGTAGCCACATACAACGCAGATAGACAGACACGCGATGAAGATTTACGAGCGTGCATGAAGCACGCTTAGGAAACTGGATGCTCAGCCGAATGACGAACAGAGCAAAAAGCTTTCGGGAAACTTATCAATACTGCCGTAGAATTCAACGAAATGCCTTCCTTGCTTTTGGCCTTGTTACAATTGATTTGAGAACTCTCAACAAAGATTTACGTCTTCTTCAGAGCCGCACGCAAGCGTTCTAGCAGTCCGTACCGTGGAGACACGGGTCAGTGGGGCGCAAGAGAAATGGCATTAAATATCGCGAGTAAAACGAGCTTTCGAGCTAATTGGTCGCATTACTTTATCGTAACTAAGGCAACAACTGAGTTAACGATGGGTCAGTTTTTTTTTTTTTGTAAACATCCTAACATGGCCATTCCTCAGCAAAAATATACGACACTTTTTATTTCCCTCTGGTACGCTGGGTTTTATTATTTTCGAGGTGGGTATGTGCGAAAAAATATAGCAGGTGTTTTTACTCTTACAACCAATAGTGAGTCACCGTAGTGCGGCGTGTTTCTTGTTTACATGATTGTGTTTCTTCGCGGTAGTTATATTTTAATACACTAGTTAGACTCGCCGTTTCTCACTATTTTAAGAAAGAAAAAACGATCTTCCAGAAGGAAACGACATTCGGACACATATAATTTCTGAAACTTATTTTGCTCATGTTTATATTGCGTTATAACTGCATGTCTTAAAAATGAAATTTCATTTTTACCGGCATTATTTCGAACAAAGTGCGATGTGTACTCACTTCTTTCGTATTTCTTTTTTCCAGGTGGCGGGACATCCATCAGCAACGCCTTGAAAAAACTAACGACAAATGTCGCCTCCGCCAAGGCCACAACTGGTGGAAAAATAAAGCTCGCCGCATTCCTTATCTCAGACGGTAATAACCTTCGGACAAAACTGCGTGTGCATGAAAGTCTGCCAGTGTATAGAGTGGTGACCGTATCTCCTTATACTCTATTCAAAAAGGATAATTTTTTTCGACCTCTTCCTGGTAACCTTTGTAGCAATACAACCAAAAACTCTTTATAGACGTTTACACATCGCCTGAGAGTTGGTGCGATATCGTGCGTTTGTTTTTGTTTTCAACACGTATGGTTGGTTAGCCCGATGCCATGTCACGGCAACGGCACCTTTTCCCCGGAATGTAAGGTATACGATATCACACAAACCTCCCTTTGGTCTAGCTGCGCCTAAAACGCTTACGAGTTGCGACAGTATTGTTTTTCATGATTTGAGATTGAGTGACGAGCACAGAGTTTGGAAAAGTGCGAAACGTCTTTGTAGTGCAGCTTTTTAGACTTGTTCATTTAAACTGAAAAGACGAGCCCAACAAAAGACGAGGACACAAGAACTGAAAGCAACCCCACAAGCGCTAACCTCTAACCAATTTTATTCTTCTTAAACAGCACATTTATAAGCCAGAAAAAAAAAAACGCGTAATCATTTTTGCACAGTATTATCACATTCGCAGAAATGCAACAAATGTATCACTCAGGGTTTCGGGTTTCATCTTCTTAGAAGGTTTTCCGCACATGCGCACTGTAAGCAAATTTCTTCCGCCTCTTCGACCGCTCTTGAAATGTTTGAGTGGTCATAACAGCTTTCAGTTTGAACGTGTTCAATAGCACCTAAGAGGCTGACTAAGGCTGGTTACCCCGCGCACATTTCTCAGGAAGCTGAAACCCGAGAATTAATGTCTCGATGAACTTCGTTTTGTATTGCCATATCTACGGAAGATTTCACACAAGCTGACAAGAATTGGTTAAAGGGCGAATACAACCGTGGTGTTCTCGGCTCCCAAAAATGTCCTACTTAGGAAACATAGAAAAACTAACAGCAACACACGTGGATGCGTAGTTAAGCACTAGGAACTGTGCGTAGCGTACGATCATTGGGTCGTGTATCAGATTTTCTTATTATGCGGCAAAAATATATAGAGCAGAGAGGGAGATCATCAGCGAGCACATAATAGGTAATGCTCACAACATCGAGAACAGGAAGGAGGGAAACTCATTGGGCGCATTCTCTCGCGGGGGACAAGAGCATGTCTTGAACAAATATGACAGCGCAAAGAGACAAGGCGAGACGACAACGGTGGCGCCGATCTTCAGACTTTTATTGCGAACGATCTCGTGAACATGTATACTCTGAACCATCCGGCGTCATCGTCAATGCTAACGCAAATAAGGGCGCTCTTTTTCAGAGAAAGTGATAGAAGCAGAAGCAACACATGTTTCTCCCCGACTGAATATCAGTTCCGATTCAACAATTTTTCGCGTTACCCTATCGTACACGTATCTCCCAGTTAGGCCTACACAACTTTTTCCACAGTTTAACGAAATTTTGTAGACTACGCCTTCTGAAGCATTCAACGAAGGACCGCCGATGCTTCTTGCCACGGCTCATTTGCTTGGTTATCTCTGGATTAGTCATTTTGCTCAGTTTTGACAGTTTGTGAGAACCAGAGAAAACGACTTTCACGTCGTACTGCTGCGCTACTTTTTTCAGGTTGTGTGACAGTTTGTGAATGTTAGGTATCACAGCTATCTTTTGCCTACGCTGCGCGTGGGCAATAAAAGTTGGAAGTTCAGCGCCGTCGTCTCGGCTTGCCCTTGTCTCTCTGCGCTGTCATATATTTGTTCAAGACATCTACCAACACGCCCAATTTAACACGTTAGACAAGAACATGCAAGACTTTTATGAATAAATTTGTTGCGATAGCTAAAAGCATAGACAGGTTACCGTTTGAAATCATGATTTTCAGAGATACATCGCACGTGTATTAGCACGGATTTATACTGCCTCGGGGAGAAAGGGTTCGCACATACACGAATGTGATAACTGTGCAAAACTGTTCACGCGTTTTTTTTTTCTGATGCATAAATGGACTTCATGAGAAGAATAACATTGCTTGGAAGTTAATTCTCGTGTAGTGTTCCTTTCTGTTCCCGTGACCTCTTCTTTTGTTGGGTTATAGTCTTCAGAAACATTTTTAATATGTGTGGTTTTGGAGGAACGAAAAGGCGCCGTACCTGTCTCACGCTTTCGGTACTCACCCACAGCTAAATTTACAATTAGCAGCAGACGATTCGGTTCGAATCGGTATCACAAAGAAGCCTCCCATTCGACTAGGAGATGAAGGGGAAACGATGTTGTATGAGCTGAACGCTGCTCAAGGTTTGTGTTTGATACGAAATGGGGTGCGTATTTTTTCCAGCTCATTTTGAACGGTGGCAAGTTTTTTTTTTTTCCTGGTGCGGAAACGGCGACACTTTTAGACAGAACGATCTGTATACGCTGCCTCGTAACAATCTAAATAAAACACTAGGCTGCACCAAACAAGGAGTGTGGATTAGCCCGACTGCTTAGCTGAATCTGCTGTTTATCTGTTACGGTCAGTATTTAAACAAGAGTCACAATGAGGCGTCGCTAGAGACATATTCAACGGTTATGAACCTTATGCGATCCACAGTACTTGGAAAGCATACATAATGTTCGTTTGTAGCCGGCAGTTTCCTACAATGTGGTAAACCACGCTGTCCGCGGTATCATGTGTGCTAACTCGATTGGCCACTGTCTACTTTACGTGAGACACATATATCTAAAAAGGAAAACATATTGTAAGTAGGAATTATTTCCTCTCTATTCTATATATGTTCACCTAGTGAACAATGTAGAAAATATCTAATTGAAAAGTACCGTCTCTGCCAGAAGTAACTGCAGACTGCATGTTTCGCTTCTGGCTTTTATTCTAAAGCCAACGTTAATTCACAGAGGATCGCAATTGTTTAGAAGTAAGGACAGGGGCTCGGCTTTAGTTTGCACAGATTCAACGCTTCACAAGTGGTACGAATTCTCTGCTACTGAACTCAGAAGCGGAACACGCAGCCTGGTTACTTTTGGCAAAGACGATACATGGCTCTAAATTTTTCAAAATTGTAGTCAACAGCAAAAGCAAAGTATGAACTCATCGTTCAGTGATAGACTCAGTCGGTACTTAGATGTTACAAGATTTTAAGTCAAAACCAATCTGGTGGAAGAATCGCCACAGAGGCTCGGTTCACCTCGAAGAGATAGCGGCCTCCTGAGGCTGACGATAAAACACTATAATATTTTCATTTTACCTCAGAGGTTAGTCGTAACCATGGTAATTCATGTAGTATGGCGGTATTTTGAACCTATGGAGGCTCAAATCTTTACCTTGTAAAATGGCTTTCGCGCGCTCGATTACTCCTTTGTTTCGGAGATGTGGTCTGCATTGTTCTGCACTCTTGAATGTAGCCGCATTATACGGCTTCACTGAGACAAAATATTCCGTCAGTCAGTACCGAATGGAGCACTGGTTCCATCTACACAAACCATTTCAGCGTTAAACGGCATTCCACATACTAAGCACGCTTTTTCTGGCCTGTACTTATTTGTGTAGTTAGTTCCACGGCTACCTCGCCTACGGTACTCGGCTAGAATGCCACCAGTGAGAACCTTTGCAGGGATTCCTACCTTTTTGAGCGCTATTTACGTATAACCACAGTTTCCTAGCATCTCTTTTAGGCTTCAGATTAAAGTTATGACTACCACACTAACAATTCAAAAACTGCGTGAAGAAAAATTGGCCCAAACACCGGCCACTCCTCGAAATCATTCCAACTGAGTCACGTGCGAGCATGGTTCAAAAAGAGATCGCTGACCACCTCTTGCCAAAATCAAAGTGCAAAGCATCGAGCGGTTAGCATTTCTCTTACTCGGCATGTCAATTCAAAGGCCAAAATTCAAGTTAAACACTTTCACATGTGTACAAACACCAGTGTATTCTTATGGAACAGAAGAAAGAAAATGCGAACAGTAGAAGTTGATTCGAACGACGTTAAGCCTTTTTCCCCACAGACTCTAGGCTCTGCTTGCGCAGGCTAAAACGGGTGTAAGGATTCGTGGAAACTGGTGCTGCCCTATACACCTCGCTTGCATCGCCCACTGTATGCTGAACTAAGCCGGAATGATGATATATGCGGCCTGGCAGTGCACCGTAGATACCGGGCCTCACACGTAAAATTGAAAGGGGCCAACAGTCTACGCGTCCAAGGCAAACGTAGGGGATATATATATATATATATATATATATATATATATATATATATATATATATATATATATATATATATATATATATATATAACAGGATGTAACAGAACTTTCCCGATTATCTATTTTATTACAACAGTTTCGGACGGTGGACCGCCCCTCTTCAAGGTAGAATTTCTCAATTCTACCTTGAAGAGGGGCGGTCCACCGTCCGAAACTGTTGTAATAAAATAGATAATCGGGAAAGTTGTGTGACATCCTGTTTGATTTTAACTCTGGCCCATTAGTAACAAGCAATCCCTGTCTATATATGTATATATATATATATATATATATATATATATATATATATATATATATATATATATATACGTTGTTGGCGCTGTAATTGGCAAGAATTAGTCTTGTGATGATTTTCAAGGATAAAGAACGAGCGTGCAGAATCATAACAGGTTGTGAAAGGCTCCCAGACGCCGAATGGCAGTCGTGACATGTGGCATTGTTAGTAGAATTAAGTAGGCTGCAAAATTCTCCTTGCTTCCGCTTGGTGGCGTATCTATGCGCGGGCTCAAGCTTTAAACAGTGGTTAGGTAACAGACACTGTAAATGTGGAGACCAAAATTTCAGTCTCACGTTTTTTTCTTGAAATCATATGCTAGTCGCGTTGCAATTCACTTCCTGGATAAAAGAAATGTAAAATAGGCGGCATTTCCTTCTTCTTATCAAAGCAACGTTTTAAGTGTCATGAGTAATTCCGCATGCACGGCATACAGTAGGTAAAAAGCCGCTCCTTTTTTACTGAAAAAAAAAACAACAATTATGCTGAACGAAGGCCAGCACTCCTCGTTCCCTCCGGCTGCACTCTTCTGCATTTGCTCCACAATGTGTGATCCTGTGTTTGCTTCCTGTTTCTACAGTCTTGTATTTCCTGTGATTCGTTACTCACTGGCACCTCATTGAATGTGTCTTGATTCCCCAATTGTTGTTTTGCCTTTTAATGCATCTGCGATAAGTTCATCAATAGGCATGAATTTTATTTAAAGGTAAAGTAGTAGGTTGCCATCTTTATAGGTTTTAACGTTCCAAGGCTTCTCAGGCTGTGAGTAGCGTAGGGCTTCAAAGGTATTCGGCCTCGTATTATTTATTACCATAGACTGATATAGTACAGTACATGGGTGCTTCGCTTTTCGCCTCCATTTAAAAACACCCGCTGTGGCAGGGATTTGATGTTGCATCATTGCGTTTAGCAGTTAAGCCTCCTAACCACTGATCTGGTGTAGCGGGGCCGAATGAAATAACACTCGAACAAATGCAGTTTATCAGCAATAAAGTGTTTGTAATAAATCCAGAGAGTGTTTGGTAGGTGCGTCTGTTAATTTGAAGAAATTTAAATGTTTGAGCAAACGGATCACCACTAAATGGGTATCTTTCAAAATACAGGAAAGGCGAACATCGGTGGCGACGCATACACTGAAGCAAAGAATTTGAAAGACTCTCAGGTGGAGATATACAGCATCGGAATCACGGGACAGCGGGATGACGGAGCGTTGAACAGGTTGGCCACGAAACCAGAGAATGTGTTTGTCCTGCGTGACTATGACGCTCTTCAGTGGCTCGCCGATATCCTCACCAATGGTACTATAGGTGAGTCGTTGAATGTCCTGTAACATTGCTCGCGGCCATACACTGGAAATAACTGTGAGATTGTACGTCCCCTGGCATTGATGTCACGCATAAGGATCTGCCGCTCAGACGGACTCGCTAATACCAGAGTCCTTGGAGTCATTCAAGACTCGTAATGGTTGTCAAACTCCCACAGAAGTATGGTTTAGCCACGAAATGCTGAACCAGCGGTTTGTCATTTAGGCGGTCCAATTACAGATGACACCGTAACGCCAGAGTCATCAAAGTGATATAGCGGTAATGACAGACCCAAGCATCATATTACGTAGCTGCTGCTCCACTTCGCTATTATTATGTATGCGATACTGTTACAAAATGAGGAGCGGGTTCTCGTGTTTAGTCTCCCTCCAAAAAATGGAGCATGCGGAGCATACAAGTAAACTGAAAAATTGCATCCGCTTGCGCTATGATATTACGTTTAAGACAAAGAATTAGCAAAAGTAGCCAGAAAGCAACCGAAACGTCTGGTGTGCCGCAGTGCAAAATATTTAGCTCATGTCCCAAACAAAAGCGAAGGAGGACACCAATATGATTATGTGCCACCAAAGATTATAATAATAAAAAAAAACGCTTTTAAATGAGCCTTGGAGCTGCGCAATCAAACCTTTTTTTTTTTTTTTTGTGCAGACTACAGTCAATGCGGTCTTAGCTTCTCCCACGATCCCAAAACTGGATTTGATGTTGACGACTCTACAAACTCTACTGCCGTCGCCAGAATTTTAGGAGGAGATACAGTCCGGACAGTTTGGCCATGGATGGTCCAAATACAGGTCAAGCAAAGAAATAAGAAGGCAAGTGTGGGTATATTCCTTGGGAGCCCGCAGTATATTAAGGTTCATAGCAGATCTGTGATTGCGCTTTTATGTTTGTTTTCGAATGCTTGCTATCATATTCGTTTATTACGTATTTGAGAAGTAGGGAAAAAACACACAGTGGGGGTGACTAAAACAAGCTTTAAAAACAGCACTGCACAACAGAATATTTCCGGGCATATGCATACAGTTTTCGGCGAACTGTATACTTCCTTGAACTGTATGGCTGCTTTTAAGAAGTTGACAGCAGCCTAGCTATTAATATGATGCATATCTCTTCAAGTATGGTGGCAAGATTGTGGTAAAGATAAGTGACACTTATGTAAGGATTATGAACTCGAGAATACTGGCATCTTAGAAGGATATTATACATTCTCACAAAGAAACCGCGACGTCCAAGAGTTCAAAAATTATAAACAGGGACAAACTCGGTTGCCTAGATGGAATAACTAAGGTAATAATTATTATAGTAGCCAAACTTCAAACGTCTTTCAGCAAAGCGAGGCTAGGTTTAGTTATGCCACCAGGGTGTATGCGAATCATAAGCAAAGGCTCCGTCTGATACTTCAATTTGTTTCGTCCATACCTGCCCGTACAGCAGGACCAGAGCTCAGTGCTTCTAGCCGGACAAAGGAAACATAATAATTTAGGAAAATACAATTTATATAAAAATATTCGAGTTATATGCGACATATTTCTGTCATATAATTATTCACTATTGCCAATAATTTTAAGCATGCACATGACTTAATTACTTTGAAGTTTTCTGAGAAAATAATTACAACCATCGGCAAATGGTAGTCCTCTGGTATGTTGTCGCGCAACAAATGTACAGAAAAAGAAAGTAAGTACGGTTGCAGAAACGAAATTCTGTCACTGTTTATTATACAGCAAAAAGAAAGCCTACCCAAAGGCATCAACTCTTTCCCCCATGATCAGAGCTTTGTTCATTTTTCTTGTAAGAGTTCTGTATAACTTGATAGAATGCATATTTTCTCCGCGCAAAATTACCGAAAGGACGAAATGAGAAGACAGACAAGGGACAGACGCTTTTCAGCGTTCGTCCCATGTTTATCTCCTCTTTTCCTCCTGTCTGTAATTTTGCGCCGAGAAAATTTGCATTCTACTTATCAAGACCAAATAGCCCGTCTTTCTACGTTAACATGTATAAATTGGGCTCGCGCAGCAGGTTTGTTCTTTAAAAACAAAGCAACCCGGAACATTTGAATGTTGTTGTTGTTGTAGTGGTTATTTATTGTATGTACAAAAGGAAAGAAAAGATGTTTGCCAGCCCCGGTATCTGCTATCTTATATCTGAAGCACCTGAACTGGGGCGGCAGAAATAAAGGGATAGCAAGGAGAAGGTAGAGGAAATCAAAGAGGTGAGTGATAGGGAGAAAGAAAAGGGTAGGTAAAAATAAAAGAAATATATACACTATAGTACAGTATACAGTAGTTTGCTTGAGGCCAAAGTTGTTTTTCGTAATTGCCCGTCCAAAACTATTCCTCTCACGGCCGAAGTGTAACCATGTGCATGACCATGGTTCTCTGTTAAGTTTCCAGGTGTTTCAGGGAAGCTGGCTATTCATTTTTAAAGCTAGGTTTTGGGAGTTATGAAGACGGCTTCCACAAAGTAATATTCCACTATGCATTTTAAAATACCTGTGAATATGTAAGGGATAATAGTGAGCGCGATATTTAACCTAAATCTGATAATAAACTTTCTGACCCCGGCAATTAGGAATCTCGTTTTTATCATATTTGTGGCCAGCTGCTTGTAACAGCCACATCAGTTTCGACAATTTCTAAAGCGCTATTCCCTCTTCGCTGGGGATGAGTTTCTCGCATCAAAGATGCGCGAGCTATAGAAAAAAACATTTAGGGGAACTTTGGACTACTAAAGTACGATGAGGTGAAAGCGTCTGTAGCGAAGTGGTCGAGGCCTTCCAGTACAGCACCTCTTTCTCTCTGTTTTCACTGCCGCCTTCCTACTTTTCGTTACAGCTTGTTTAAGGAGTCCGCGGAGAATTGTGCCAAATACTGCACCTTTTCTTTGCTGTCAACCAATTTGAAACGCCGCTGATGCCTGTTGTACTGCGTCTATTTCTAATGCTCTGTGAAGCGGCGTTCGAGGAAGTGCATTATGAAAGGCGCCGCACGGATGCCTGGATCGAATGCCTAGCAGGGTCAGCTTCGTATATGCGTAAACTGCCTGTTGACATCATCACTAGTCGTGACGTCATGACCGGATGTGACCGCTTATTAGGCATGGCCAGATTCACGTCATGATCGTATCACATCCGGTCATGAAGTCACGGCCGATGACGTCACCATGTGATGGCGTCGCAAATCAGAACTAGTAGTTCCCAGACATGCGACACAGCTGACGAAGCAAGCGAAGGCGAGCGCAACGATGAGGCAAGTGATGTGACGTCATACCAAACGGCGGCGGAGGCTCTGCAGCGAGCGCCGGCGTCCGCAGCTACGCTGGTTGCTAGGCAACGGCTCAAGATCATTCTGTGCCTCCTCGGAACACCACCACAGCGAAATCAAAAGTTCGTGGCCCAGTGTAGCTTTCGCTACGAAAGCGTTTACAGAAACGCCTTCCACGCCATTTCGTCAGTGCCATTATACGACCTCTGTTCCCTGCGATCGGCGGCAAGCACCATACTAAAGCAGAGGTCACACGGTAGTGGAGACATCAATTTACGGGCTCACGGAGACGTAGCTTATAGTGCGTTTTCTTGGTTTTCTTTTTTTGGATAGCGGGCGTGTTTTTGCGCAAGATAGTCAAATGTTTTCGATCCACAGCGCCGAGCAAAATTATGTTTTTGGAAATCCTAACACTGATATGACTATTACTAGCAGTCGGCTGCAATGTTGCCGCTTAACTCAGAGGCTTAACTAAATTAGGAAGTTATTTATAACAAATTAGATAATCAGCTAGCAAGTTAACATGAGCGCCATTTTTAAATTTTCTTATACGCTACTGCTATGATGCTGCCGAAGCCATAGCCACAGCTCGAAATGCCTACTTTTAAAATTCAGTACCCTCTATCGCTGGTTGCCCTAAGATACTGAATGAAATATCGAACATGATATGCTGTGGTTTAAAACAGTTGGAAAATGTTCGCTAAATTTGCAATACGGTGGTAAAGCGGAGTTTCACAGGTTATCTTCTTCTTGCGCTTCGCTTTGTATACTTTCTGAAATCAAGCATTGATTCTATTCCCTTCACTTTTCAACATCTCTTCGCTTATTGGCTGGCTTAGCGACTGCATCGCCATGGTGGGGGAATTGTAGCTGCTTCTGCAAACTGTAGGCCTACAGTTTCGCTTCGCAGCTGTTGACAAATCGCATTTTGTTCTTCATTTTTCGAAACCTAGCGCGAACACACGGGAGCAAAGAAGAAGGCAGAGCCACGACACGAGCGCTGAATGAACTGAGTAATCATAGCCACTCCAAAAGTACACAGAAAAGTAGCGGGCCTGTTAGTAAGGCTTGGGGGCAGCGCAACTACCACTGCCCGAAGTACGTCGGTCAATAGCATTAAGAGCGGGGGGTTGCTTTTACTGCTGCTCGTACATAAAATAAACTGTATTCGAAAAGCCCACAATAAATAAAGTGTAAGGAGTATTTCTAGCAGCAGTGTCTGAAGCGATTATATTAAAAATAACACCAGAAGAGATTTGGTCAGGTCCAGAGAAACAATTGACCATCATATACACGAATGTAATGGTATCCATCCGGAAGTTGATTCAGGTGCAGTCACTGTTCCTGAAGCTCTGGGGTTTAGAGATACCAGTGGCCGGGTGAATAAACCGGCGGTGGAAACTAGAAAAAAACGAATGGAAGACTGGTGGCTTAAAAGCAGAGAAGTGACATAATGTTATTAATGTAGAAACAAAAATTTAATAAATAAAATTATGGTTTAGTTAACCAATCTAAATCAATAATCAAGATATAGGGAGAAAAATGAGCATGATAGCTACTGCTACCACCCCGTTTCAAAGGGGACGCTCCTATATTCCATCCATCCATCCACGCGCCAGAGCGTCATCTGCTCGAGTGCTCCTACAGGATATGGTTCGGTAATAAGCCCCCCAGCACAAAACAACACCGTCCCAGTGTCGATTAGGCACTTCCAGCAGACGATCAATGCAAGGATTCAGGCGTGATACATGCGCGATATCAGACGGGGTAGAACTCAATGTAGACTCCGAGATAGCGGGAGCACACCTGACGGAGTACACTGTATGGGCAAGTAAAACGAGAGAGGTTTTTCTGGGAATCCAATGAGACGAGAGGGTGTCCCGAGCAAGGCGAGCAACCCAGGAACGAAAGGAACCATACAAGAAGTCATGTGGTGAAGGTAGTTTCAAGCATCCTGCTTAGAGGCTTGCGAGGCGAGCAGTCGGGAGCGGGTTATTTAGCGGGTGCGGTCTGTGCGAGCAAAAATTGCGTCGCGGGCGTAGGCAGAAAATGCACATGTATAAAGCAGCATGTCGGGAGGCATTTGTATGTCGCGGCCGTACAAGAGATAGAAAGGAGAATATTGGCACAGTCTTGGAGGAAAGACTAATATTGTAACGTACTGGAGAGCGAGATCCCTGTCGCGGTGGTCCGGTCAAACGTACAGTCGTGACCAAAAGTTGTGTACAACACTCAGCCGTTGGCGGAGTTCTGGACAACTGCCTCTAAATGCCATCAAACGACAGCGTAAGGGACAGTGACATCGACACATGCATGTGGATAATAAATTTGGCATGCAGTTTGTAGAGCTCTGCCACCGGCTGAGTGTTGTATACCACTTTTACTCACGACTCTACAAAGCAAGCCTGTCTGTGAGAGTGCGGTTGAGGCGCTAGGACTCGGTCAGGCCATTCGTTTGGCGGTGATCATCATTATCATCATCATCCTGACTATACCCACTGCAGAGCGAAGGCCTTTCCCATATTTCTCCAATTAACCCGGTTCTGTGCTAACTGCATCCACCTGACCCCTGCGAACTTCTTAATCTCATCCGCCCACCTAACTTTCTGCCACCCCCTGCTAAGCTTTCCTTCCATTGTAATCCAGTTTGTTGCCTTAAGCGACCATTGGTTATCCTCTCTTCGCACTACATGTCCTGCCCATGTCCATTTCTTCTTCTTAATTTCCACTGGAATGTCGGTAACTTGAGTTATTTCTCTGACCCACTCTGCACGCTTCCTATCTCGTAATGTTACCCCTACCATTTTTCGTTCCATAGCCCTCTGGGTTGTCCTCAACTTAAGTAGAACTCTCTTGGTTAGCCTCCACGTTTCAGTCCCATAGGTGAGTACAGGTAAGATGAAACTGTTGTATACTTTCCTCTTGAGCGATACCGGTAAGCTGCTAGTCATAACCTGCGAGTGCCTGCCAAATGCGCTCTATCCCAATCTTATTCTTGTTATTTCCTTTTCATGGTCCGGATCTGCTGTTACTATCTGTCCTAAGTAGACATATTTGCCTACTACGTCCAGTGCTTCGCTACCTAACTTAAACTGCTGTTCCTTCCCGAGGCTGTTGAACATTACCTTAGTCTTCTGCATATTGATTTTCAAGCCTACCTTTCTACTTTTCCTGTCTAGGTCATCAATCATTATTTGCAGTTCATCTCCTGATTTGCTTACCAAGGCAATGTCATCAGCAAATCGCAGATTAGTGAGGTATTCTCCATCTTTCCTTATCCCTAACTGCTCCCATTCCAAGTCTCTGAATACTTCCTCTAAGCAAGCTGTGGATAGTACTGGGGAGATTGTGTCTCCTTGCCTAACACCTTTCTTTATGGGAATTTTGTTACTTTCTTTATGCAGAACTATGGTTGCTATGCAGCCACTATATATATCTTCCAGCACTTTTACGTACGGCTCGTCTACCCCCTGATTTCGCAATGCCTGCATGACCGCCGAGGTTTCAACTGAGTCAAACTGAGGGGTTGATGGGCGGTGGCAAGCTGATGTTTGGTGGAGCAGGAACGGAGGAGGTCTTCAACAACTTTAGAAAGGAGCAGTCATGGTCTGTAAGGAGTTGATGGGGTACGCCATGGTGTAAAAATATGCTCGCGAAAAGAAAGTCGGCGACATCAGTAGGAGTACTGGTGGGAAGTTCACGCGCGATTGAGTAGCGCAGTCTGTGGCAGCTGCACGCATCGATTTGCGGAAGTGGACTCAGAATGGTCCGAAGAGGTCCATTCCGACACGGTAAAAAGTTTCAAAAAAAACGTCAATAGACTGAAGAAGGCCGGCTGGGCGAATATTGGGGCGTTCGTACGAGGCAGCAGTTGAAAAGGGAGGCTACTGCGGTGAGTGAGCGCGGCGGGTGTGCGGCGATTGGGAGCGTGAAAAGCGCAGAGGACCATGTAAGAAGTATCGGGACAGATCGCACTAGAATATGGGGCGAGTCAGGAGGGACATGAAAGCGAAGTGGATGCTAGGAGGAGAATGCCATGAGTGGTGGTAATGTCGCGAAATATGGGCAACACGAGAACATTTGAAGCAGAACGGTCGGTCGCCTGCAGAGTGCGGTAACCTTGTGGGTAGTAGTAGGACGATCAGAAAACAGGGCTACGTGTTTGTCGAATTCATTGGCTGCGAATGGCACACACTGCGGAAGGTAGGCGCAAGGTGGCATACTCATGCCTGACTACAGCCTGAATGAGCAACGCCATGGGGAGTGTGGTGTCGGTCGGTAGTGGTGTCACAGGTGCCAAGGCTTCCAGTTCCCGGTAGATCATTTTTGTCACCATACTCATGACGTTGTGAGGGTTCATGGGCTCCTGAGAAGATGCCAAACTTCCCTGCGGGCAAGTGTCACTGTTGTGTTCACTTTTGTGTTCGGTAGCCACAAAAACTGTTGGGAAATGCGGCTGCTTGTAACCTGCTAAAAAAGGCGCACTTTTCAAGGATGGCATCGAGACTGGAGGAGGCCTTGCATACAACCAAGTGAAAACCATCGTGGGCAATTCCTGTGAGGACGCCCCTCACCTTTTCGGTCTCATTCAGGCACCGTCTACCTTATGGAAAAGTGCCAGAACTTACTTTTGTCATTATTTACAGGATAAAAGTTTCATGTCAGATAACAGTGAAAGTTCGACACATTTTATAATTATCTACATTTACGGTGTTATGAAATGAAAGAAGGAATTTTTATGAAGGTGTTCGGCAGTGAGCCCATTCGTGCGAGATAGCTCAAAAAAGAAGAGATTTATTCGAAAATATACGATTCTGAGTGACCTAATTTAAAATAAATATCAAATGCTTCTTTCAGTTCGAGGCCATTTGCGGTGCGACTATAATTGACAGGAGGTGGATCCTGACAGCAGCACACTGCCTGCACGCACCCAGAGAAAACAACATAGAGCCGCTGCGGTACTACACTGCTGACCAGCTGCAACTGCGAGCAGGTAAACGTCCACCAACTTCAACTGGAGGAACCTACGTGAAAAAATAATTTCTCTTCTATGATAAATACGCGTGTCATGTCTGCTAACGAAGATAACTAATAACACCTGTGTTATTTACTGACACTTTAAGAGAGAACCATTGTACCATACGATTACTGGTGAAAGGTGCCTCGCACTTAATAGTTTTACCCGCCGGCGTGGTGCAGTCGTTAGGGCGCTCGACTACAGTTCCCAAGGATGCGGGATTGAATCCCGGCCTCGGCGGCCGCTTTTCGGTCCAGGCGAAAACCCAGGCGCCCGTGTGCTGCGCGATGTCAGTGCATGTTAAAGAACCTCGGTTGGTCAAGATTTCCGGAGTCCTCCCCTACGGCGCCTCTCATAGCCTGAGTCACTTTAGGACGCCCAAACCAGCCAATCCAACTTCTCAGTTATAAAGTTTTAATTTTTTCAATAGCAACACGAGTATCCTTCAGTGGTGTTTTCATTCACGATAGTGAAACGCGAAGGTTATTGAAAAAAAGCTGCAGCTTGCGGTAATACTGCCGATAATCAGAAGTCTTCTAGGTTTCTGTATATTTATTTCAGAATATTCTAATGCTAGCTTTCGCACCTTACAGTGTAGAAAAAGGACACCAATATAAATTGAGTGCATACGTTTTGAAGCTTCAGCAATAAAATGTAAAGATTATAAAGAATGTTGCAGAATATGTGAAAGAGCGAAATAAGCAATCGTGTATAATTTTGAGCACGGCACTTGCTTATTACATATGTACTGAGAGAAAAGCTGTATTTAAGTTATTAACTGTGTTATATTGAGAAGAATTAAAAGAGCCCTCTCCGCCAGCTCTATAAACATATTTAAAATTCCCTGGGTTGTGATGGCTGAGCGGGAGTGATTCTAGTCCTCTTGTGGAAAAATGAATATCGTATAGCAACCAACCAATTTTTTTATGAGTGGTTCATGCTTGTGAGAGGCTCCCTTTGTATGGTTCATGCAATGTCATTGGACGACATCTTTATCACCATTATTAGGTTATATTTACCAAAACTTTATTGGATGCAGTTTTGCGCTAAACATTGCTTGTGTAGGTGTAGATAAGGCACAGGGCTTTCCTTCGCATCATTTTAGGTGTTGCCATGTTAATTATAAGAAAATATAAATAGATCTGCGTACTTCAAATTTATAAAAGAGCCGCCTACCGTCAGCAGTGTCTGACTTCACAAGTAAATTCCATCCGGATTGCCTCGGCACTCTCAATGCAGGAGGAGCCACCTCATCTATGAAGCTATTCCACGGTCCCTAGGAGGCATTCCAATTTTCGTTCTTGCTCTGTGCTTCCACTCAACCCCCTTGTTTTCATGCAGAAGTTACGTACAATCGTCCGATCATCCGTGTGGAATTCCATCCGTTGACGAGTAAATGATTCCGCGCAGTGGTGGCTAGCGCCCTCTCTGTGAGTTGAAAAAGGATAATAGGCTTTAAAAGGCTCATATCATGATAAAGTAGACAGTCAGTACACAACAATAGTCTTCGCTTTTAAAACCTTGGCGCTGAACTCAGTGCAAGTTACTCGCAATTCGGGATGCATACTTTTACTGTCCTTTTTGTCCTGGCAGTCACGGCCAGCACACTGCTAACATGGTAGATTATGGAATTTGACCCCATTGGTATCGTGTTTCCGAGCGCTGAAACGTTTCTCCAGAACGCTCCCTCAAAAAAACCTCATAATGAATAATCAGCCATAACAAGAAAAGCTGCACGTCATTTAGAATCGGCCACCAAATCATCTGACCCTATATCTACATACAAGATACCACTTCCAGCATTCCACGCGAACACCACATTACCTTCCTTAGGACCGCACTTGGGGTATAGAGAACTTTGCAACGCGCTCTTTTCCACGTCTCCTTCCCTCCTGTTACAGCTTGGTCGTGCTCGACACAATTTACCAGTTTCTCCGTTATTTCTGAATCCACGTTGCCTGGGAAGGACCTTTACATGCCACTCGCTAAACGGAGGTCCCTTGGTTCGTAGTGCCTTCTCACCTACCAGAGCATCCAGCAGACTGAATTCAAGGGGGTCCCGATGCGGCTCGTATTCGAATTTCATAGAGCGGAAGCACGCTTTCCTGTGTAGTTGGTTACTCTACAAGACAGCAGGAGTTGTCACTTTAAAAGTGCCTAATTTACACTTTATGCACGGTTGTGCAGGAACTGTAAGCTTGATTTCAGTTATTGGTTCTTTCTGAAAACGGAATAGAAGCACGAGCAAGAGGTGGAACGCCTGAAGATGGCCGTTGTACTGGTTGGCACAACAGCGATTCCACATATACACACAAAACAATTTTGCTAACATTGACAGCTTCCAGCAAAGTTATTAAAAGTGGTTGCAACGCAGTACATCAATGGCATCAGCAAAAAAGACAAACCAGTAATACATAACATGCAGTCGTAAAATAATGACTAATATGATTATCACAATCTACAAAAACATAATATATACATTGTTACGACGTTTATTTACACATATGTTAGGATGCGCTGGAGATTAGCACACCACAGCGGATGGACCCAGCTTCCTCTTCTGCTTATTCCGCCAAACCTCATCCTCCTTCAATAAGGACCGCGGGAAGTGCGCGACAATATTTATATATAACAAGATACAGATAAAAGGCAGATTCAAACACAAAATTCTGAAGGCAAGCAATAGTGAATTTTATTTGTAATCAAAATGGCTATAATTGGTTTCTTAGGATATTCACACTGATGTCTACTAATTATCTTACTTAATTTAAAATGGCAGGTACTTGATATTTTGTGTGCTGTCGTGCATAACTTGCTCTAATTTTCCGCGGTCGGAGTTTTTGTTACGGAGTGTGTAGTGGATAGCGACATTCTAGGTATGGGCGTTTTAAAATTTTATTTAATAATGAGATGTTATTTGTAATAATAACTGATTAGCGTTTAACATTTCAACTTTCCAAAACCCAGTGGCATTGATCGCAATCACTTAGTGGTCGGTGACAGCCCTCGAATTCACTTAATTTAGCACTTTTTTCTGCAGGATTATCAGTGTGTTTTAATTTTGGCTCGATGTAGTTCCCCAGATTAAGGCGGATTAAGAAAGCTTGGAATAGAACACGGAGTAATACAGGATACTACGCATCACGGAACAACCAGACAGTATGTATTAAAAAAGTGGCCAACTCTTTGGCTAAGGTCAGCAACGAGGCTGTTTTTGTAATATTTCTTCGAACCACACCCCCATGAGTTTCTGTGCATTAATTTGAGCTATTATTTTGCCATCGAATGAAACCTCAAGGCCAATATTCCTAGGCTTATTTATTGTTGTGAACAGTGTTTATTTTGTTTTGTGAACATTCAAAGTCAGCTTATTCATGTTTCACCAATCAGCCAGGTTCGACAAATAGCTGTGGGCAGCGCGTTCATTTCTGGAAAGTGAGTGGCTGGAGAAAAAGAGGTTAGTGTTATCTGCATAATTTTATTTGGGGTTTCACGAATAGATTATAAGTCGTTTATTCATGTTATGAGCAACAAAGGTCCGAGAAGCGATCCTTGAGATCCTCCATTTTTAAATGCAAGGAGGGGAGACGTATATTCATGCAGACTAACATAGTGGCAACGGTTGGATAAATTGCGTGTTAATAATTTTAGGGGAATGCTGCGGATCTTGTACCTTTTTAACTTATCCGTCATTACATCGTGACATAGAGAATCAAAAGCTTTCTTCAAGTCAACGATTACTAACCGTGAAGAGCCTTTTTTCGAAAATTCTAACCATCTCCATCTTTATTGTGCGCAAAGCTGATTGTGTGGATTTCGTTTCCTGAAATCCGAACTGTCTGTCGCTGATTACATCATGCTTATATAAGTATTATTATAATATTAATATTATTTATTATCTTCACCCTGGTATTGATGATTTTTCAAAGCGATTAGACAGGACCGGCACAGCTTACATAGGCCGGTATTTAAGCAGTTCAAACAGCGTTGGACACATTGTTATTACGTTTTTAAGGGTAAGTCATTTTAATTTTATTTGAAATGCGCAGCGGTCAGCACCCTTAAAAACGTGATGTACACCGACTCATTCCCAAAAGGAAAACATATGTGATTAAGGCTTCTTCTGGAGTCTATCTGCTAATAAAGTATTTCAACAATTCACATTTTCGCAGCAGGACTGTATAGAAAATAAACAGAAAAATTTCCTAGTTTGGGAGAACGGCTTTCACCAAGGGCGTCACCCTAAACAATTTTGTAATGCACATCAAATGAAGAAATGCTTAATTGATAGCATGAATTGAGTGATGCATCTCATCGCGAAAGCAGACTATTCAAGGTTCCTTACAGGGCCCAGAAGGGCATTGAGAAAGGGGGACAAAATTACATATCCAAGACACAGAAAAATCCAGAAAAATTTCCTAGTTTGGGAGAACGGCTTTCACCAAGGGCGTCACCCTAAACAATTTTGTAATGCACGTCAAATGAAGAAATGCTTAATTGCTAGCATGAATTGAGTGATGCATCTCATAGCGAAAGCAGACTATTCAAGGTTCCTTACAGGGCCCAGAAGGGCATTAAGAAAGGGGGACAAAAATTACATATCCAAGATAGCATACACGAATACACGAATCTGTTAGCAATAGATATTGTAGGCGAACGTTATGCGTGGTTGCGCCAACCTACATAGTAAAATAAAGAAGCACCTGCTAGGGTTCACACAGTAATGTTGCCAGAATACAAATAAAATAGTATGTAAATACTGGAACGTGATTTCACATGCAGAAACTATTACAGGTTGTCTTCAGAATCCTCAAAGCCAAACAGTGAAGGGACACCGTAGTCGAGGGTTTGGCACGTTTCGACCAGCTGGGGGTTTTTAACATGAACAGACATAGCACACCAGAAGGGCGTCCTTACTTTTTCGCCACTGTTTAAGCGCTAGCCGAACGGCTGGATTGACTACGCTTTCTCGAATCAGTCGTCGAATGCTTTGATCATAGAGTCACGGCGGTCGGCGTTCTCAAGCGGATGCTTCGATTGTCGCCAGCCACCGTTGCCATGCCTCGTGCAGGCCGGTCTGACTTCTATATATTATGACACGGGTGGTCTTTTAAGGTTACTAAAGTGACCCAAGTGCAACGGTGCACCTTACTTTCTAGCTTTAACGTGTACCTTTTCCAGCCACCATGCGTTGTGTATCTGCTGCCACTTTTACTGCATCAGTGATGGTCCGATGTAGAGACTTATTAAATGCAATGGGATGAGCCATCAGACAAAGGTACGCGATTTTGTGGAGAGTCCTTGCTCCAGAGGCTGAGATGGTCAAGCGAAGGCTTGTCTATCGAAGGTTATGAGAACTGAAGATTGGTACAAAATATGTTTATGGTAGTCACAGCAGAGATACAAGATGGAACTGGCTTGATGATATTTATCATCCGTCCTCGGCCTAGCCGAAGATGCAGAGCATCTAAACCTAGCCCAGAACGACGGACTGGTCTCTCCGGCTTGGTTTGAAGCTCCAAAGATCCAGCCCTCATTTTGGTGACGTCCAATCGCCAAAAACATTCCGACAGTTGGTTTAGGGCTATGTACATCTTCCCCTTCAACTTTTTCAGTACTTAACCCATCTCCAGAAACCAAGCTTGACAACAAAAAGTGCAATAGGTTGACAAGTGCAACGAAAGTGATCAGGATGCCAAATCTCGCGTCCTGCTCGTACGTTCCCCAGTGTGGACGAAGCCTTCTCTCACTGAATAAAGAAAAGTACACAAATTTCCGAATGTCGCATGCGCTCGCATTCCATTGTACCCTTGGAAATCATAAAAGCAAATGAGTGGTGTCGTTTCGCATGGCGGACCATTGTCGCCTTGCACCCCCGATATCCAAGAACTTGTAAAGTTCGTGACATCTGGCTTAGCTTTGGCGTGAAGAAAAGAGCTATCATGCACTCTTATCGTACTCGCCTGTCAACGCGAGCGCGTCCCTTTCGAACCTGAGACTTCTGGCACTGCATTGTCCATCACACACACGCACGCGCAAACGCACACACACACACACGCACACACACGCGCACACATACACGCACACGCACACACACGCACACGCACAGAAACACAAAAGATTACAACAAGACGTTCAAACCGACGGTGGACAATGCAGCGCCAGAAGCTTCAGACTCATCTAACCAACTAGCCAGCTCGCATTGTAACGGGGTATCTTGTAACGAAGGGGATCCGAGAGAGACCTCGAAGAAGCGACCATCCTAGGCTTTTGCGCAAAACCTCTATCTCGCGCCATGCGCTCGCGGTGCGGCTGCTCCCGGAGCTCATCTTCCTCTTTACAATTACCTCCGGCAAAAAGACGAGCCATCCTGGCGGCTCATGGCGATAATAATACACACGGGTCATAGTATGGCTTCAGGCGGCAGACATCAACAGTTTCTCGGGTACGTCGGCGGAGATCAGTGGGTGACTTCAAGGGTTCCACGATTCAGTTGACCGGGGAAGTGCGCTCGAGGATGCTATAGGGGCCATGATATTTTTGGCAGAAGTTTAGAGGAGAGACCTGGAGTCGTAGATGGAACGCGAAGCCAGAAGACAGACCCAGGTTGGAAGATGCCAGGAGTGTGGGTAGAGTCAAAGCGTGATTTTAGGCGTCCTTGCCCTCCAGATGTCAGACACTAAGTGAGCCGACGGCATTCCTCAGCCTGCTTGCAAGACTCTGAGACTGTAGTGCATTCGGATGCCTCTGGCTGATACGGGAGAATCGTGTAACGCAGAGAGGAAGGTTCGCGGCCGTAGAGCAGAAAATACAGCGAGAAATTTGTCGTGGTCTGTGTGGCGGTGTTGCAAGCATACATTACGGATGGTAGGAGGCCTTCTCATTCGAAATGGCCTGCACGTTGCCCGAAGTGACTAAACCTTTCTCTGAAACCATTCGTTTGTGGATGGTATGCCGTTGTAGCCCGGTGGGTGATGTTACATCTTTGCGATAAAGATTCCACTCGCGCTGAAAGAAGGGCACGCCCTTTGTCACTCAAGAGTTTGCGGAGTGCACCATAGTGCAGAATGAAGTGGTGCAAGATGAAAGATGCAACATGGAACGCCGTAGCCTCAGGGAGAGTAGCGGTTTCAGCGTATCTAGTCAGTTGATCAATGGCAACGATAACCCAAAGGTTGTCATTAGCAGCATAAAGAAGTAGTCTATAAAGGTCGATCCCAATGCGGTCGAAAGACCTTCATTGGCAATTAAGAGGGTGCGTTGGGCGACTGAGATCTGAGGGCCAGATTTGCGACGTTGGCAGTCGGCGCACGAGCGAAAGTACTTGCGAACGTAGTTGTACATACCCCGCTAATAATAGCGAAGGCGAAGCCGCGAGCATGTTTTAAAGGCGCCAGCATGAGCGTACTGTGGGTCATCGTGAAAGAGCGTCTAGATGTCTGACCTCAAATGGGCAGCATGTCGTCAACTTTTTTTTTTATTTCGCTAACTTGCCATAAGGCATAATATGGAAAGTGATGGAAACCGTTTTCTGCCTGAAACGGAAGAAGACTTTTGCTCTTTGAGGTGTCCATTAGTCACTTGGGGAAATCCTCCTCCGCCGTCACCGACAGCCCTACTTTCTGAACAATCCGGGACCTCAACGCCCTTGTACCTGCACACGTCCACAGCAGGTGGTGACACCAACCTTGTGTCACATTTCGTGGAACATTTCGGGCAAGTGGTCGGTCCTATGTCTTGGGAGTCCCATCGACACTTTACCGACGGGATATGGGCCACCTCAACCCTTATCCTTCTAAAGGATACCTCTTCCAGTCTAGAGAAGTTATTAGGAAAAGGGTAAGTGCACGGCGGGATGAGGGCACGTGTACTTTTCCGCAGAGAGGATGCTAGGATGGGGACTACAGAACGGGCATCAAAAGGTAGCTTGGTGGGTGATGTATTAGTGTTTGGAATTTGATGTGTGAGGTTGTCAACCTTTTTTTGCTCAGCGTTCTCAGCATTATCCTGGGTACAGTGTATCTGGAATTTTTGTTTCGTTATTAAGGGCATGGGTCTCCTGTGTTAAACGTAGTGCCTTTGTTAATCGTTTCTGTTGTTTCACGGTAGCTAAGGAGTCGTTGTATATGTGGGTTTCTGTTATGGACCCTGTTTTATTTATGGCTTTCATTTCATCGGGGATTGCATAATCCGAGCGTCGGTCGGCAGCGGAATAAATCTCGATAGAAGAGGAGGGACGTGTCGTGAGTTCAGTAGGCGCGTAAGGCGTAAAGTCGTGAGTAATCCGCAGACGGCACGACGCGGTGACGACAGTAACGCCTAATGTGTCCAGGGACACCACACTCGTAACAAATTGGTAGATTGTCCCGAGTACGCCAAGGATTCGAACGAAGAGGGGTCGGCCGAGGAGAATTGAAAGCTGCTGGCGGCGGTGGAGGGCTGAACGAGATATCCGAGTCTTCGCGGGGGCGTCTGAGCACGTCGACTACGTGGCGGGCGCACCGAATGGAGCCTGCTGAAGAACGGTTGGTAGCACCTCATCTACTTGATCACGGATCACAGCCCTAAGGGCTGGGGCCAAGTTAGGTGAACTGGCCTGAACGCTATGAAAAAGAGTCAGCTATCGTGCCACTTTCTCGCGCACAAAGTTCTTGATCTGGTCAAGCAGCTAGCTGCTGGGTGCCGACACAGCCAAGCTGGAAAGTTAATCCGGTTGTAGGGATGTTGACTGTGCTGGAACGCGCTTTTTGCGGAGCTCATCATAGGTCTGGAAAACGTGAAGATCTCGGCAACGGTGTTGGGGTTGCGAGCGAAAAACATCTGGAATGCGTCTGACGCGGTGCCTTTTAAAATGTGGCGGATGAGATTCGTTTCCTTCGTGGACGCGTATACACAGGCGGGTTTACAGGCTGACAACATCTATATAGGTGGTGAAGTGTTAGCCATGGAGCTGGATTCTAGTTAGAAGGCGATGATCAGCCCGCAGCTTTCGGACAGCAGGGTGGTCGCAGACATCAGACAACGCCCGCCTATAGGCAGACCAGGTGGTAAACTCTGCTTCGTGGTTGCGGTACCACAAGCTGGCAACGTCAGTGAGGTAGAATACGACGTTCGTCAGCTTCGTGGCTTCGTACCAACGGTTGTGGCAGCTTACCCGCTCGTAGGAGCCAAGCCAATCATCGACATCGTGATCGTCAGTCCCGCTGAAAATGGCCAGTTCTCGCTATCGGAACACGCCTGAGAAAACGACGGGGGGAGGCGAAAAAGCAGATGGCTGGCTCACTTCACCCCTTCATGGATCACTGCCTTGTCGTGGCGGAGGGGCTTGCGAAACTCGATGAAGTCGTGAGCTCTGCTGTGTAGGGCCACCCAAGATAGACAGGTCACGGCAGAGAGTTCTGACAAAATGTGATTCACTGGAGAAGGTAATGGCAACCCACTCCAGTATTTCCTGCCAAGAAAACCCTATGGCCAGTTACAATACCATTATCGATATGGCGCCGGAAGATGAGCCCCCCAGGTTGGAAGGCGTCCCACATGTTACTGGGGATGAACAAAGGGCGATTCCTAGTAGCTCCAGGACGAATGAAGCGGCTGGGCTAAAGCCAAAAGGACGCTCAGTTGTGGATGTGTCGGGAAGCGACCGGAAAGTCCGATGTTGCAAGGAGATATATCACATAGCAACATGGAATGTAAGATCTATGACGCAAGGTAAACTGTATATCGTCAAGCGAGAAATGGACAGATTGAAAATTGATATCTTGGGTATCAGCGAGCTCAAGTGGACCGGAATGGGAGAATTTAACTCCGGCGACCATTATGTCTTTTATTGTGGGCACGAATCCAAGAGAAGGAATGGGGTCGCTCTCATAGTAAACAGAAGAATGGGCAAAGCAGTGCTAGGGTACAACCCCAAAAACGACCCAATGATTTCACTTCGGATCCAAGGTCAGCCTTTCAACATAACAGTTATCCAAGTCTATGCACCGACCACTGCTGCTGAAGAAGCTGACGTTGAGAGATTTTATGCGGACCTACAATGCCTTTTAGACCGCACCCCATCATCAGACGTCGTTTTTCTCATAGGAGACTGGAATGCTAAGGTCGTGAGTGAAGAAATATCCGGAATTACAGGCAAGTTCAGTCTTGGTGAGCCAAATGAAGCTGGGCAGAGGCTAGTAGAGTTCTGTCAAGAAAACAACCTGACCATAGCGAATACTCATTTTCAACAGCACAAGAGGCGCCTGTACACATGGATTTCACCGGACGGTCTGTACAGGAATCAGATCGATTATATTATTTGCCGGCAGAGATGGAGAAACGCTATACAAGCAGTAAAAACAAGGCCTGGGGCCAATTGTGGTACCGATCATCAGCTTCTTGTTGCCAAAATTAAGCTTCGATTGAGGAAAACGCAGAAAACTAGAAGGCCTTTCAGGTATGATCTGGATCAGATTCCATTAGAATATGCTGTGGAAGTGAGGAATCGATTTCAAGAATTAGATCTAGAAGACAAAGAGCCCGAAGAGATGTGGACTGATGTTCGTGATATAATACAAGAAGTTGCTACTAAGGTAGTTCCAAAGCAAAAGAAATGCAAAAAAGCAAACTGGTTATCTGAAGAGGCTTTGCAAATAGCTGAGGAAAGGAGGATGGCAAAAGGTATGGGGGAAAGAGAAAGATACAAGGTTCTCAATGCGGATTTTCAGAAAATAGCAAGGAGAGATAAGAATGCCTTCCTGAACATACAGTGTCAAGCAGTTGAGGACAACAGCCAATTAAGGAACACAAGAGCTCTGTATAAGACAATCAAAGATATCAAAGGAAGCTTCTGTGCTAAGCTGGGCGTGATAAAGGACAAACGAGGCAAGGACCTCACTGAAGCCTCCGAGATAAAGAAGAGGTGGCAGGAATACACAGAAGAACTGTACAAGAAGGACCCGGATGTGCAAACCCAACATAGGACGGTTGTGATTACTGATCTCGAGCCGGGCATCCTGAAGAGTGAAGTTGAATGGGCCTTAGCCAGCCTTGCTAAGAACAAAGCTAGCGGAATTGATGGTATTCCAGCTGAGTTGCTTCAAAACCTCAACCACGACGCTGTTAACACACTGCATACATTATGTCAAAAGATTTGGACAACCCTGCAGTGGCCACAGGATTGGAGGAGGTCAGTTTACATCCCCATTCCAAAGAAAGGCAGTGCCATAGATTGTTCCAACTACCGCACGATCGCGCTTATTTCGCATGCTAGCAAGGTGATGTTAAAAATCCTGCAAGGTAGGCTGCAGCAGTATGTGGATCGGGAGCTTCCGGACGTGTAAGCTGGGTTTCGCAAGGGCAGAGGAACTAGAGACCAAATTGCCAACCTTCGCTGGATCATGGAAAAAGCAAGAGAGTTCCAGAAACCCATTTACTTCTGCTTTATTGATTATGCGAAAGCGTTTGACTGCGTAGATCACAGCAGATTGTGGCAAGCTCTCCTAGAGATGGGAGTTCCAATTCACCTCATCTGTCTCCTCAGGAACCTTTATGAAGGGCAAGAGGCCACAGTCAGAACTGGGCATGGTCTTACTGATTGGTTTCCGATTGAGAAAGGGGTGAAGCAAGGCTGCATACTGTCGCCCTGCCTATTTAACCTATATGCAGAGTGCATCATGAGGAAGGCCGGTCTGGACGAGTCTTCAGCTGGAGTGAAGATTGCTGGAAAACGTATCAACAACCTTAGATATGCGGATGATACCACTTTAATGGCAGAAAGTGAAGTGGAACTCAAGAGACTTCTGATGCGCGTACAAGAAGAGAGTGAGAAGTTTGGGCATAAACTGAACATTAAAAAGACGAAGATCATGGCGTCTTGCCCTATCAAGTCCTGGAGCATCAATGGACAAAAAGTGGAAGCTGTGACAGATTTTCTGTTCTTGGGCGCCAAGATTACCTCGGAAGGAGACTGCAGCCATGAAATTAGGAGACGTCTGCTTCTGGGAAAGAGAGCAATGGTTAGCCTTGACCACCTAGTAAAGAGCAGAGACAATAGTCTGCCAACCAAGATCCGTATAACCCGTGCTATGGTCTTTCCAGTTGTGATGTATGGATGCGAGAGTTGGACTGTGAAAAAGGCTGACCGCCGAAGAATTGACGCGTTTGAATTGTGGTGCTGGCGAAGACTCTTAAGAGTTCCTTGGACTGCCAGAAGATCAAATCAGTCGATATTGTCGACCATAAACCCTGACTGCTCATTGGAGGGTCAAATTCTAAAGTTAAAGCTCAGCTACTTTGGTCATCTGATAAAAAGAGAGGAGTCGCTGGAGAAAGATTTGATGTTGGGAAAGGTTGAGGGTCGCCGGAGAAGGGGTAGGCAGCGAACGCGATGGTTAGATGGCATTCTCGAGGCATTGCAGATGAAGCTATGTGATGTTAAGAAGATAGTGAGAGACCGGAAAGCGTGGCGTGACATGGTCCATAGGGTCACGAAGAGTCGGACACGACTGAACGCCTGAACTGAACTGAACTGGCTCACTTCAGCTGTCATAGTAGGTGCGATGGTGTGTGGCTACGGAGCTCTAGGATGGTAGAAGGGTAGACTCGGCACGCCCCACCAAGTTGCAAAGTTGTTTCTTGTAACGAAGAGAGAGAGCTCTCAGAAGCGTCCGTCCTACGCTTTTGTGCCAACAACTCGATCTCCCGTCGTGCGCTCGCGTTGCGGCTGCTCCCGAAGCTCGTCCCTCTTTACGTGCTTTTAATTAAACAGCTGACAGCAGCGCGTTCCGAATACAATCCGGTTTCTTCTAGGCAATACAACCAAGCCTGTTGCATCCGGATCCAAGGCTTTTCATATTTGCGCTGTTCTGTTGCCGCAGTCGAGTGCGATTAATGTTGTTTGGGCGTCTCTCGTCATCGAATAACCTTGCAAACTGCGAGAGGTATGCAAGTTCGATATCGATAGACCAAGGCACCACGTGCAGAGCCTGGTAGTCAGATTCGAGGCAGAAAATTTGTTTGTCAGCGTAGCATACCGTGCTTTACGCTCAGTAAAGTTTTGGACCTGTTAGTGCGATATTGTTGGGGGGAAAAGGAATCACGCCTTCAGCCTGGACAATGAACAAGTCAACAAGTGTTGGTCCTGCGCAATTCTTTTCCTTTGTCCAGTCTGATGTCGCGGTTCCTTTTTTCACGATAACTTCGGTTAAGTATTGCCTAGAAACGCCAATCTTTAAGCAAAGTCATGAGCGCTTCTAGATTCGATACAAGAACGTAACATTTAAAGCACTGTGATTATGGCTTAATAACCTTTCGACACGAAAATTCTCCCTTTGTTGAGGTACATGACGCAAAGAGTGCTGCGGAAGATAACCTTCTTTCGAATATATTTTCTTTCCGGCCTGTTTGGGAACTGTACCTAAGCAGCGTAACACCCCAGATTTGCTTCCTCGACATGCCGGACTCGGGCACACAGTGAAGGTTGCGTATCCCTCGCTGCAAAGCGCTAAGCTCCCACGCGGAAAGAAATTAAAAAAGCACATCTACCGCTCCACCGATTGTGCCGTTGATGTATTCACCAAGTTCTCCACACAACCAATGCAGTTTCCTCTCTCAAAAGCGGTGTCTCTACAATTCGACCGCATGTCGATCATGTCTCGGTATAGTCGCGGCCGTTGCCATCTAGCAAGAGCCACCGCGAAGAATTGCACCGCCATTTTTATCCCATATCGACGGGTTTGCTTGAAAGGATTTCAACGAAAAAGCGCATCTCATGATCATAATTATTCATTTTGACGTCACCTTCTATATACTCTCTTCTGACGTCGCGGGTCTTTCTGGAACGCAAGCTCATTTACACATATTCAAATTTTGGCCGACCTCTGGCAGATAGGGGATGATATGGAATAGTTTTCTGATAAATAGAATTGTTATATTATTCCACCCTCAGTCTTTCACTTAACCGACCATTAGTTACCATCCCCAACATACGCCAAATTCTTCTTGATTTTTACATCGTCATCGCTCAGGTTTGTTCCTTAATCCACACGTTTGCTATCCCTTAACATTGCACCCGCCATTTTTCATTTCGTATCTCGCTGCGTTGTCTTCAATTTGAGGTAAACTATCTTCGTTAGGCTCTACGTTTCAGCCAAATAGGTGAGTACCTGTAAAATGCGGCTGTTCTATATTTTGCTCTTGAAGACAGGGTTTAAAATCGCTGGGTCTCTGGTTGTCTAACCGCCCTCTCCCACCCCGGTATTTACAAAGGATTTGACAGCCGTCATGCCGGATGATTACAGCGCATGCGACTATACCTTTTTAACTTCTCTATTGCGGTCCAGAACAGTTCGTCTCTATCACTTCTATAAATTTGCAGTTACGTTTTCTTCAAAACACAGACACAAGCAGCACAACGAACAAACATTGCGGAACAGGCGCGGGTACTGTTATTTTTAGGCTGTACGACGTTTTCGCTCCGATCATTTGATTTATGTAGAAAAAGTTACCGTCATTTCAGGCTGGCTCTTACAGAAAGGAAAAAAGAGAAGACAATATTGCCGCGAAACCTTCAAAACTGTATTTGTTGCTTTTTTAACAGCCTCCGACATGCGGCCTTATCACTGTGATTCTGGCACGCGTATCAATTCTGTATCCCGTGTTTGTTCATGCTCGTTGTCGCGATACGACGCGTTACCATTCCTTTGTCGCGAAAGATGCGCCGAGATCTGTCTTGAACATTGCGATCACTTGCGTAGGTTTCCACAATGTTCCAGGGTGTACTTGGAGCAGTTTGCGACGTCATCTAGATTGTTCTGAGCAGCCCTTAAATTGAGCGATGACGAGGGTGACGGGCATTCTTTGTTCGACGATCGACGAGCACGTTTGTTGCTATCGCCGCCGCCGAGTTGCTTATTCTTTTGCGGGCGCAAGTCAGCCCAATAAAGAGTTTCTTCAGTGCAATCACCGACTCCTCATTAGTGCCGTCGACCCTGGTCACCACCACGTGACATCTGGTGGAGGTGCTGCCTTTGATCCTTCAAGCGAAGACCCCAGCCTTCTTCCTGTTACCCTGGAGGAACAGCCAACAGGCCACCGAACCAGTCGCCGGCTTCAAGGGCTCCAACCTGAACACGGTCTGCTGACGGACCCCATTTGATCTCGGAAGGCATCAACGCTGACAATGGCCCAGACTACAGCACCGGTTGTTTTCGTTCAACCCCGTGAGCCCCCTTGCTTCTATGGACGACCGGACGTAGATGCAGAGGACTGGATGGACCTTTTCGACCGTGTGACAGAATTCAACGGCTGGAACGACGCCGCGAAACTCAGGCAAGTCTGCTTTGTTCTTCAAGGACATGCCCGAGTTTGGTTTGAAAATCATGAGTCAGCTGTGAAGGATTCGGAGATTTTCAAGGAAGCGTTTTTGACTGCCTTTTCGAACGTCGTCCGAAAGGAAAGAGCCCAGACCCTCCTTCAGTCAAGACTTCAACTTCCTAACGAGTCTGTCCTGGCGTACGTTGAGGAGATGAAGCGCCTCTTTCGCCGCGCCGACCCTAACATGACCGAAGATGAGAGAGTCAAATTTTTAATGCGAGGCGTTAAAGAATCGCTTTTTGCAAGCCTTGTCCGAAATCCGCCAAAACCCCTGGCGGAATTTGAAACGGAAGCGTCTGCCATCGAGAGGACGTTGGACACCCGGATGCGCCACTAAGAGCGACCACGTCAGCCGGACTACTCAAGAAAAAACCCCAGCGCATCTGCAAGCAGAGAGAACCTTCGGGACCTCATTCGGGAGATCGTGCGAGAGGAGCTCCGCCGATTGATGTCATCCTTGCAACAACCCCAGGTGGCGACGCTTGCGGACGTCGTCCGTGAAGAAGTCCAGCACGCGCTGGGCGTTCCTCAAGCGACGGCTGCGACTGTTCGAGCACAAGAGGCAACAGCGATGAACTACGCTGCTGCATTACGTCGCCCTGCGCCCCGACGTGATGACTTTCCGAGCCCTCGCCGCTACCGTCCTGCTCCTGAAAACCGCCCCTTGGCCCCCGCCCGCCAATCCTACCAACGACCCCCAAACCCCTGGAAGTGCGATGCCTGGAGGACAGCAAACAACCGGCCATTATGCTTCCACTGCGGTGAGGCCGGCCACATTCTGCGCCACTGCCCGTACCGACGAATCGGTCTCCGCGGATTTGCAGTCGACGCTCCACGACAACGCCCATGTGAACGACCGCAAGAAATCGACAACTATCTGTGTAGCGGTGAGATTGTGCCACCAAGCCGTCGGTTCAGGTCTCCATCGCCGTACAGGACCCGCTTTGAGTCGCCAGGCCGTAACTACGATGAAAGTGTGCGCGGAAGGTCTCCAAGTCTGCGCAAGGGAAACTAAATAGAGCAACCTTTGGAGGTGAGGTTGCTCAACGACGAAAAGACGAACATCCTCCGCCGCCGACGACCACTAACGACGACACAGTCATTTCATTACCGCTCCACACGACGACATCAATGACAACACGACCAGAGTGCAAGCTGACACCGCCGCCCAACGAAGTAAGAACGGTATGTCCCGGCCATGACCTGAAGAAACGACGGAGCCGAGATCGAACACCAAGGCCCATGTGCAATGCGAGGACGCGAACAAGTGACCTTCAAGTTTATGTCGACGGTCGCAGAGTCACTGCCCTAGTAGACACCGGAGCTGACTATTCGGTCATCAGTGGACCGTTAGCCTCCCACCTCAGGAAAGTTACAACCGCTTGGGACGGCCCGCTGATTCGCACCGCAGGTGGTAACCTGATTACTCCATCGGGACGATGTACTGCAAGAATAACCGTAAATGGGCGTACCTAGCCCCCCAGCTTTGTGGTCTTGCAGCAGTGCTCCCGCGATGTGATTTCAGGCATGGACTTTCAATTGAACATAGGGCTATCATCGACCTGCGGTCCAAGCTCATCAAGCTCTCTGCAGACAAAGCCATTCCTGCTACGACGTGGACGCAACACATCGCTCTAAACGTCCTCGATGGAGAATTGACCGTGCCGCCCCGATCAAGCGTCGCAGTCTGCGTAGCTAGCACAAACATCGAAACCGCTGAAGGCACCGTCGAAGGAAATATCCAATTGCTCTTAGAACGAGGTGTCGGCATCGCAAGAGGCATCGCGAAATTCCGGAGAGGTCAAGCTCAGGTGCTGGTAACAAACTTTACCAAAGAGTACCGGCATCTCAACAAGGGCACGACGATCGCTTTTCTCGACGAATTAGCGGACCTCAAAGATGTATTCACTCTCCACGACCAAATGCTGGAAGACGCACCGGACCGATTCCGTCAGCCCACATTTGACATCAACCCGGCATTGACCCACAAAAGGAAAGACCAGATTCTCAGTCTTCTTCGAAGCTACGGGGAGTGCTTCTCGTCATCATCGAAGGTACGACAAACACCACTGGCCAAGCACCGCATTATAATGGACGAACACGCCCGACATCTGCGCCAAAGCCCCTTTCGTGTATCGCCGCGAGAATGCCAGGCCATACGCGATCAAGTTGAGGAAATGCTGCGTGATGACGTAATCCAGCCATCGAAGAGCACCTAGGCGGCACTAGTCGTTTTAGTGAAGAAGAAAGATGACACACTTCGCTTCTGCGTTGATTACCGCCGCTTGAATAGCATTACTAAGAAGGATGTCTACCCGCTTCCCCACATTGACGACACTCTCGACCGGTTCTGCAATGCAAGGTACTTCTCATCTATGGATCTGAAGAGCGGATATTGACAAATTGAGGTCGACGAAGAGGTCGCGAGAAAACCGCATTCATCACACCAGATGGCCTTTTTGAGTTCAAGGTGATGCCATTTGGCTTCTGCTCCGCACCAGCCACATTTCAACGAGTAATGGACGCCGTTCTGCCAAGCTTGAAGTGGCAAATTTGTTTGGTATTTTTGGATGACGTTGTTGTCTTCTCCTCAAACTTTGAAAACCATCTAAATCGACTGCAGACAGTGCTGGAAGCCATCAAGTCATCGGGATTAACGCTAAAAGCAGAGAAGTGTCACTTCCTCTACGAAGAGCTGCGGTTCCCAGGTCACATCGTTAGCAAGGATGGTATTCGCGCAGACCCGGAGGAAACAGCTGCAATCGCACAATTCCCACCGCCTGCCGACAAGAAAGCTGTGCGCCGATTCTTTGGGCTGTGCGCTTATAATCGACGATTTGTCAGAAACGTTTCGCGCATCGCCGAACCGTTGACGCAGTTTACAAAGGCTGACTTATCTTTTAAATTGAAAGCGCCACAAGGTGAAGCCTTTGACGAACTCAAGCGCCGCCTGCAGTAACCTCCTGTACTTGGCCACTTTGATGAAAACGCCGAGACCGAAATTCACACCGACTCGAGCAGTGTGGGCCTAGGAGCCGTTCTCGTCCAGAAGAGTGCCGGACCGGAGAAAGTAATCGCCTACGCTAGCAGGTCCCTCACAAAAGCTGAAGTCAATGACGCGACGACCGAGAAGGAGTGCCTCGCGATCATCTGGGCCACTTCTAAATTTCGTCCATACCTATACGGCCGACCATTCAAGGTGGTAAGCGACCATCACGCGCTCTGCTGGCTGGCTAATTTGAAAGATCCCTCTGGCCGCCTTGCCAGATGGAGCCTACGACTTCAAGAATTCGACTTGACTGTAGACTATAAGTCGGGCCGGAAGCATTCCGACGCAGACTGCTTATCACGCGCTCCCGTCGACGCTCCCCCGAAGGACGATGACGACGACTCCTTTTTGGGACCGGTAAGCGCAAGCAGTTTTGCAGAACAACAGCGATCAGACCCTGAGCTGAAAGCGCTAGCCGATTACTTAGAAGGAAAGACCGCTTCCCCTCCTGGTGTGTTCAGGCGACAATTATCCTCGTTCGCGTTAAGCAATCGGCTCCTCGTGAAGTGCTTCGCACCCAACAGGACTGCGCAACTCCTTGTAATGCATAAAAACTTCCGGCTGGAAATTCTGCAGGCGTTGCATGATGAGCCCACAGCAGGCCATCTCGAATTCGCACGCACGTTGCGTCGAATCCGGGAGAAGTACTACTGGCCGCGACTAAGTTGCCCACTACGTGAAGACATGTCGTGAGTGCCAACGACGGAAGACTATTAGACCAGCAGGACTACTAAACCCGATTCCGCCCCCAGACCTGCCCTTTCAACAAATTGGGATGGATCTCCTCGGCCCTTTTCTAGCTTCGTCTATGGGTAACAAGTGGATCATCGTGGCCACTGACTACCTTACCCGTTACGCCGAAGCAAAAGCACTACCAAATGGTACCGCGGCAGAAGTCGCCAAATTTTTTGTCGAACAAATTCTTTTGCTGCACGGCGCCCCAGAAGTGCTGATCACGGACAGGGGAACGGCGTTTACGGCAGAGTTGACGCAAGCCATCCTGGAATACAGTCATACAAGCCATCGACGACCAACTGCGTACTATCCTCAGACCAATGGCCTTACGGAGCGCCTGAACAAAACAATCGCGGACATGATCGCCATGTACGTCGACGCTGAACACAAGACCTGGGACGCCATCTCGCAGTACGTGATCTTCGCGTATAACACGGCAGTCCAGGAGACGACCAGAGCGACCCCGTTCAAGCTTGTGTACGGCAGGGACCTCGACGCAATGCTGCCCCACGTAACCAACGAGGACAACCTTGACGTCGCCGCCTACCTGCAGCGTTGCAGAGGAAGCCCGACCACTCGCACGTCTGCGTATTAAAGATCAACAGCGCACCGACAGCCGACGATACAACTTACGACGACGCCACGTAGAGTACAACCCAGGAGACCAAGTGTGGATTTGGACACCAATTCGCCGTCGCGGACCAAGTGAAAAGTTGTTGCGTCGATACTTTGGGCCGTACAAAATCATTCGCCGCGTCGGATCCCTCGGCTATGAAGTCGTTCCCGACGGAACGTCAGCATCACAACGGCGACGCGCACGCCCAGAAATTGTACATGTTGTACGACTGAAGCCGTATTACGCGCGTTCAAGAATCTGTGGTGTTTAAACTTTGCATTGTTGATGTTTAAGTTGCTTTGTTTTGGAACATCGAGGCGATATTTTTTTAAGGGGGGAGTAATGCCGCGAAACCTTTAAAACTGTATTTGTTGTTTTTTTAACAGCCGCCGGCATGCGGCCTTATCACTGTGGTTCTGGCACGCTTATCAATTCTCTATCCCGTGTTTGTTCATGCTCGTTGTCGCGAAACAACGCGTTATCATTTTCGTTGTCGCGAAAGATGCGCCGAGATCTGTCTTGAAGATTCCGATCACTAGCATAGGTTTCCACAATGCTCCAGGGTGTACTTCTAGCAGTTTGCGACATCATCTGTATTGTTCTGAGCAGCCTTTAAATTGAGCGATGACAAGTGTGACGGGCATTCTTTGTTCGACGAGCACGTTTCTTGCTATCGCCGCCGCCGAGTTGCTTAGTTCTTTTGCGGGCGCAGTCAGCCCAATAAAGAGTTCAGTGCAATCACCGACTCTTCATTTGTGCCATCGACCCTGGTCACCACCACGTGACAATATAAAAGCATTGCGTTAAATTACTACACATTAGGCAAGCAGAAATGAATGACATCGTTTCTATGCCATCGCCATAAAGGAGAATGAATGTAGTAAACTGGTAGTACGGAATAAAAAGATAAAATCAAGAGTTCTATTTTCAAATTGCTATCTGACAAATTATGAATGTTATTTATGCAAGTTGCAAATGGCTCGTCCCCTAGCATTTATAGCTTTCTGATTTTTATCTTTCCGCTGTTCGGGGTATTGTCGGCGTTTCTCCTCCCTTTATTAGTTGAAATGTTGAATTATATATGCTCTGATGTATGCAGTCCACTTAGCCTATACACTTCAGAAACAAATACTCTCTCGCCACAGGCAATTTCTGTACAACTTTAGCGCTGTGTTTCTGGACACTGCAAATCTTTCCTAGTATTGTGTTTTCACTGTCGTAGCAACGCAGCTATAGGTATATGCTACACAGAAGAAGGCTTCGAAACAATGCTACTACACATTTTTTAAAGGGCAAATGACACAACTTCTGATTTTTATTTGACAAGGCATGACACGTATCTTTAAATAATCGATCCATTTTATCTGAAAAGGCAAAAGAACTGTACTTTTACTGTCAGACTTGCTTTGTGCACGAGCATTTTCGTATATGTAAGGGCGTTCTCCCTAGTTGTTTAAAGGTAAGCTTGCCACATGCTTCGTGTGACCAGAAAGTGTGACCCGAAAACGTCTTTCGCACTGTCGGTAATCCAGCGATTGGCTTTGGGCTACGGGTTTGACGCAACAGAGCGACTCAGGCTATGAGAGACGCCGCAGTTGAGGGCTCCGGAAATTTCGACCACTTGAGGTTCTTTAACATGCACTGACATCGCACAGTAAACAGGCACGTTGCTTTTCGCCTCCATGGCCAGATTCAGTGCCGCATTGTTGGTCACAGCAGTGAGCCTCCCAACCACTTCACCACAGCGGCAATGAATCCAGAGATTGACAATAATGAAATCAACTACTGATAATTAATAGTAATATAATTTCGTTAGAAATGGCCCTAGTTCGTCATAGGTAGACAGTGGTATTCATTGTGAGTCGTAGTCAAAGCTATAGTTAGTAATAATCATGGTTACAGTGTCTATCGTCATAACAACTCAATGTAGGGGGTGCGCCTTCATGTTCTGAGGTGTCTGAACCGCCAGGCCTTGACGTAAGGCCGTGTACAAAACGACTCATAGAAGTGTGGACAAAAGTGCAAAATCCGACCAGTAAAGAGGAGAAATGCTTTTGCATTTCCACACGTAACGAGGATGAAGTGACCCCGGTGTTTACTGCAACTTCCCCCCACCATGTCAAGAAGTGGTACATCTACTACGCGCGGCACTTGCTTGTCTTTGTGGCTGTGTATAAAGCACATCTGCCACTCTGCGCTTGAGTGTGCGTCGCCGTGTTCGGGACGCTATAAAGCTAACTTTTCTGTGACTACTCGTTTGCTGGGGACCAGTAAATTTAGGCCACCACTTCAATCACAGTGTTTCTCATATGGATTCTAACGGTTTTATTTTTCCTGCCAGGATTTATCACCAGTGATAAAAATGCAAGGACGTTTGTCATCGAGAGCATCGTGATACATGAGGATTACAACAGTTCAACCCAGGTGAATGATATTGCCCTCATAAAGCTGAAGCAGGCCATTGTGTACGAGAAAGCTGTGCGGCCCATCTGCCTGCCACACCCTCAAGGTAAAGAAGAAAATCCAATATTCACGTTTAGCGTTGCCGACACGCATATCTGAATACCAGCATGTGAATGCAAAGTTCTGCCTCGACATCCTCTTTTCTTCATTTACATCACGCGCGGATAGCTCCTTCGAAATTATAAGCCTAGTGGCAAAACTTCGCGGCACAGAAAAGAGAATGTAATCATTGTTATGATTGACTGACACCTTCGCGAATGTTGTAGTCATGCGTTCACCCCTAGCCTTTCCAGTAAGCACTTTTGTGTGCTCGTTTCGCCCGCCTGTCGAGCACGCATTCAATAGATGCGTTGACAGTATTTACTTCGTATTACACTGTTGTCTTGCTGCTTTCTGATAACGTAGTCGTCAACGAATTACTCCCCCCCTCCCCCCCCCCATCATTGGTCTTCCCAGAGGACCGATTCTGGTGCCATGCTTCTTGGAGATACTGGTTCGTGTACTTGTAATTTAGTACTGAATCAGGAATGTATTAACTAAATTTTCAATTATGGAACAATTACTAAGTAGGATACAGGTAGAAGGAGAGGAAGAAGATAGTTTACACGATATAAAGAGTGTCTCAGCAGGATGAAAAAGCAGCTATTGGTATATGCTCCCAGGTTCTTGACTGGAGTTATTCATTTCGGGTCTAAGACTATACGCCAATTTTCGCTGCTGAGTTTCTGGCCTTTAGTTTGCATTGACTAAAATCCCTAGTAATATTTCTAAGGTTATTTTTCTTTCTGACAGCCTATCCGTGCTGTCACCGCTCGAAAATTCGACGGACACTCTGCTTTGCCGTTCACTTTATTTTTTCCTTCCTCCTCACATTTAAGATTTCCGTTTTCAATGGATCCCAGGCCACTGTTGTATTACATATAATGAAAGGGCAGATTTTTTAGCAAAATCCGCTCTTAGTGGACCTTTTGTCCCATTCATACCTAATACCGCTTATTTAACTTTAGCACGATTTCAAAATTTCCAACGTCTCCATCACCTCAGTAACGAGCCTCCTTTCTCCACCATATTACCAACACCTCAGATGGCCCTGGCGTGGCCGCATGTGTGTTTCAAGGCTATGTGAAGTGTCTACGACTATCTTGCGCTGCAGATTACCGAAACTAAATCTGTATTTATGTCATTCGGGGCTATCCGCTACTAACATCTGTGAGTCTTGCAAAGAAATTGAATCCAAAGATCATGTTTTTCTCTTCTGCCGGAGGTTCGCATCTCTCCGCAAAATTTACTTAGCAACTCCCCTTTCGAGATTAGGCCTTCCACCAACTATTCCGGTTCTCCTCACCTTCGGGGCAAGCGTCAAGGGATATGCCTTAAAACCAGTTTGCGAATTTATTAACGATTACATAATTTCAACAGGTAGATTCCTATGCTAGGTACGATTTCATTACCTTTTCTTTTCCGTTTTATTTTTTTTCGAACTCTAGTTAAAGATCCATATTTTTCTGAATACTCCTGTCCTTGAACATAAATATTTACAATCTACAATGCACCCTGGCCGATCCCCCGCCGTAGGTATGTGCCATTTTGTCTCACGTCATCATCATCATCACTGAACAAGGGTAAAGGGGGTATGCCTCAATTCGCATTTCGAGCCAACGTTTCGACAAGTCCACTTGTCGAAACGTTGCTTTTACCTACGAACTCAGGCGTACCCCCTTTACCCACGTTAAGTGCTCCTTCATACTAAGTAGGATACAATCATACGCAACCTCTATAATATTAAAGATCATTCGCAGTTGATATAACGCCTTGATTCAGACGATCCATGAGAAGTTGCCCGTGCCGCACAGTGGTGGCGTTTCTGAATACGGATTTAAGAGTTCTTTCGTGTTCTGCTGGTGATTTCTATCGCTATTTAGAATGAGTAACTGCAGTTTGCTGCTCCAGCTTATTTTTTTGGTCTCTTGATGCCATACAATCCTCCGAATGCTCACAGCCAAGCCCATGATTTTACGCTTACTATAGCAGAATTTCTCGAAAATGGGCTCTTTAGCGCTGTAGCGTTAACACCGCAATGCCATTCTTTCAACTGGGACACCCGGCACAGCATCCACTAGCCCGCAGTGTTTACAACGGCAGTGGCGAACGACCCATTTACTTGGTTTGAAACCATAACAGGCATCGATGCATCTGGATGATGGCGCCACTGCATAGTCCTAGGACGATGATTACCAAGGAAGGAGGAGAATAGCAGGAGAGCCGAAGATAAATGTACGTGGTTGTCAGGAGCACTAGCGCTAGCAGTGCAGAAATGCAATGTCGTAGTAGTCGTGACGCGAGCCCCTCGGAAAGTGAATACAGACCATGGTTAGCATGCAGACATTCACCGGAAAGGGATTACTGTGGAAGGAGTGTACGGCGAGAGTGGAAGAAAACTTCATTAGAAAATGATCTCTACTGTGACCTGCCCAGAGCATGGCAGCTATGGAAAGAAGAAAGTCATCTTGGAAGTAGAGCATGCCCAGAACAGAGACATTCGTAGCAAGAAGGAGGGTATCACGGGAACCATGCAACCAGCAAGGGGCCACAGTGGAAGGGACAAAGGGTTCGGGAGCGCAGTGCAACGAGGTTGTGACCAAGAGAAACTAACCGCAACGTAGTAGTCCTTGAAGTAAGGTGGTTTGGGTGAAAGGAGGGTATTGCCATTTGGTATGGAGGCGCAGTCGAAATGCGGCTATCACAGGAAGGATTCGGTAAGTGGTTAACCTAAAAAGACTGGGGATGTTGCGAGGGCAAAGGAGTGCGAAGCGAGCACTTGGATACTAAGGTAGCAGAAGGAATAGGCAAGAAAATGTGCAATTGTTGATAGGGGTACTGTCCAGAGAATGATTGTCATGGATGAAGCATGCTAAGCATAAAGAAGGGCATGGCGACAGCGGCTAAACGTGTAGGGGGAAGATAAGTGATGAAGCAACCGCGTGAAGAATTATTAGTGTGAAAGGGGGAAAGAGAGCAGAGTAATGTGACACGCTCCGTCTTTGGGAGCTTCTATGAAGCACCGGCTCAAGGAGGATACCCGGGGTAGCGGAATGCAGAAAAGTGCAAGAAGCGGTGCACCCGCCTTTTTCTTTTCTGAGAGTCCGTACGTGCCTTCTACCTTCTCATTTGCATATGCTTATCATCTTCTCTTTGGGCTATCCGATTCAGTGAGGGGATTCAGCCTCGACATCAAAAGCAGCTAATCGTGAGAGTCATGCCTTAAAGGGGCGATGTCAGAGTTGTTCGATGTGTTTTCTTTTATACTTCTGTAAATAATATATAGGTCTGTGATTCTACTCGCAAAGTTTTAGCGCCTTTTTAGCGCGCAAGGTTTTACGCGGCGTATGCTATAAAAATGGAATAGAAATCGGAATCGGGAAGCTCCTCCCACCGAGAGAGACCGCCATTTTGAAATGCTCATGCGCCCTCCGAAGAAAACATACTGCGGAGCAGTGTCCGCAAAGCAGGCTGCGGACATGTCACAGGACACGTTTTTTTTTGCAATACGGGCATAGTGGCAGGCCCTCATGCAGAAGTGCTTCATGAAGATGTTACCGTACAAAAGCGATATAGAGAAAGGCATCGTGTCTTCAACATAATTAAGGCACGGCCACAGTCAGTAGGCTGCGTCGTTAAGTCATTAAGGCCCTTAGGTTATCGACGCACTGATATGTCGCATTTCACCGGCGACAACACCCGCACGACCAACGGTCGCCTATTACCATAGTGTGAGGTTTTTGGCCCCGCGACGCCGACGGAAATGATCAGCAGGCGGTCGCTCGATCTGGTTTGGTCGGATCGGAGGCCGAGCGAGAACTTGACACCCGGCCGATGACTGAACGGCCTGAACAGCTTCTCTTTAATTTATTTGTTTATGTATTTATTTTTATTTACGTATTTATTTTACCCTCAATGCCAGAGGTATTACAGAGGGAAGTAGAGGTTACAAAACGAAACAAAGAAAATAAAATAACGCAGACAAGTCATTCAACTTTATAAACAATGTTAGCGATGGCAGTACGGAAATGATCAATGTCTTCAATACTGCTGACTGGTGCTGGGGCGTGGTTCGTCCTTGGAGGTACGAGGGATGTAAGACTCGCAGCATGTTTTTGTTCTGAACAGAGACATCCCGACCTTGTGAGTCTGATACAGTCGTGGAGAGATGTACGAAGGCGAGGGAATCAGTACGGTACGAATCTGGGGACAGGTGTGAAATATTTTCTGAAAAAAAAACAACAACAAATGCGCGAACATTTATGACGAGAAGCCAGTGAAAAAGAGGTTAAAATGAAATACAAGTGATAAGATGACAGTTGTGCAGGATGTAACGAACAGAGTTATTCTGAACCATTTCAATGGCGTGATTTAGGTTAGAACAATATGGATCCCAGATGGACGCAGCATATTCTAGTTTACTACGATCATGTGTTTTGTACAATAGGAGTTTATGAGGGCTTGGGGCGGAAGCAAATTTACGACGGAGATAAGTGAGCATGTGATTAGCATTATTAATTCGTGTTACTGTTGAGTGATCGTGTGAGACCTGAAGAGAGTTCAAAGCCTAGGTAGCGGTAGGAAGTGACGGATACGAGAACTGTGAAACTGTGTTATTTAGAAAGTAGAGCATAGAAAATTATAAAATTCTAGAGACATGTAAGAACTTATATTTAGGGGTAATAATATCTATTTTCCACAAATTACACCACGTAGAGATAGTGTTACGGACTTCTTCTCAAACAGAGCACTGATGAAGAAAGAAGGAAGAGGAAGAAGAAGTGCGCGCCCGTTCGACCTTTGTCTTGTGGCACTTGTGTCGTTCCCGCTAGCCGTGTGTACCTAGCATACTGAACCGACTAGAACTTCTCAATCGCGACGCTAAGGGCGTAACATTCTGGTGGAGAAGCCGGGTAACGATCCCTGGCCCTACACACAGCACCGACACAACTGGAGCCTCGCCGGAGTCGCCGCCTTGCGGGCCTCAAACCGCAAACCAGCGCCATGCAATCGGCCGATGACCCGCAAGCAGCCCGTGGTGACGCGGTGATCCAGGCTGAAGACCGGCCTGCGGGCGCAGCGAACAGTTCTTTGCATCACTACCGGGAGCCTCGGACTTTCGCAGGAGCGGCAGGCGAGGACGTTGACGAGTGGTTGACCCGCTACCAACGGGTGAGCCGCTACAATCGATGGGACGCCGCCGCTAAGCTCGCAAACGTGGTTTTCTTCCTAACACATACCGCTCTTGTTTGGTTCGAAAACCACAAAGACTCTCTTACCACCTGGGATCGTTTCGTTACTGAATTGCGGTAGTGCTTCGGCGACTGTCTTGCACGAAGGAAGTGAGCTGAACACACGCTTACGCACAGAGCTCAGCTACCTGGGGAAACATGCACAACTTACATAGATGAGGTCCTAAAGCTATGCAAAACTGCAAGCGCTAATATGACCGAGGAAGATAAAGTAGGACATCTTCTGAAGGGCATCGCAGATGATGTTTATAATTTTCTAATTGCCAAAGGTGACCTGAACGCCGTCTGTGATGTAATTCGGCATGTTCCCACATTCGAGACATTGAAGACTCGTCGCATAACGCCACAATTTGGGCGGCTCGCCAACGTCCCATCTGTGGCGAGCATTGAAGACAACGTCATGGACTTGTCGTCGACGATCCGGCAAATAGTTGGCGAGGAACTGCAGCGGTTTGAGCCCCCTGTACGGTCTCCATCATATTTGCCCTCTGACGTTGTCGGCTCTCGAGGGCCTCTCTCCTTGCTCGCTTCAATGCCTGTTGTGAATTCTATCAAAAAGGCAAACGCGGACGCTTGCTCCAACAGCCCGACGCCAAGGTTCGATAGCCCTGGTCACCCGCCTCGCTACGACTGGCACCCGACTAACTTCTTGTCGCACTATGATCAGCACTATGAGTACCATCCTCAACCACCACCTGCTCGCTATTTCCGGCGTCTAACCCAAAGACCTGAAGATGAGTTTCGCTACCCAATGCACCCTGTCTCCTCGGAGCCCTCCAGGGAACAAGTTTTTCGTCGCACAGCCCCCGTGTGCCGCCGCTGCGGCATTGAGGGGCACATAGCTCGATACTGCCGCAGCCGCCCACTCACCCGTTACGATCGGCCCGTCCAAAATGCTCCGCCACGTAACCATTTCTACGACTCTAATTGGCAATGGCCCCCATCTTCGTATGAATATCCCCAGACCAATGGACCGCGCAGCCACTCTCCTGCTTCCGAACGAAGTGTCTCACCACCACCTGCCTCTTCTGCGCGCCGCTTTCCGTCACCACGGCCACGACGGCGGCCGGCATCGCCTTTGCCGGAAAACTAGTCAGCGCGGCCTCTGGAGGTCAGGTCGCTGGAGACTGTGCGCTGCCTGAAGAAATTCCTCCATCTGTTGTTATGTTAAAGAACACGGTCTATGTGCTTGTGGATGGTGTGGCGACAATAGCTTTAGTGGATATCGGGGCAACCATTTCAATAATGAGTTTATCGTTTAAGAAGCGGTTAGGACGCAAAGTTATGTTTGTTTGGGACAGAAATGTGAATTTTCATAGCGCGGGTGGTGAGGTGTTGTGTCCCCTGGGAATGTGCAGTGCTTCGGTGTCCCTGGGTGGAACGGTATTCGCAGCGGAGTTTGCAGTGCTTTCGCGATGCACGCATGACATAATTCTAGGTATTGACTTTTTGAGAATGTGTGGCGCTACGGTCGACTGCCGCTCTGGCGAACCCTGCGTTGATGGTTCCCTTCCTTCTGGACTCTTAGAGAAGCCACACGTGCGTGAGGATGTGTTCTGTGTAACAGAGAATACCAATGTGCCAGCCTTGTCTATAGTGTGCGTCCCAGTTTTGTGCCCTAGCCGTGCTTCCGACACCTTCGACGCTACAGTGGCACCGCTTCATTCTAACTGTGCAAAGAAATACACTCTGGTTCCTCATTGCCTACTGTCGGTGGTCAAGGGTTGCTCACGGCTGTGGGCCATTAATTGTTCTTCGCAACCAGTAGTTTTGCCTGTGAATATGAAGATTGCGACATGTAGCCAAGACGACGCCCCGTCGGTGGCTTTGGTTACTGATGCACCTGGCGAAAGTGCTGCCGCTCCAGCCCCTGACTCGCAACTACATCGGATGATCAGCCGCTCTGTGACGCTTTGGAGGCCTTACTGGTTAATTATTCTTCCATCTTTGATTTTTCGGAGCCTAGCGGTTCACGGTGCATTCCCGTGACACGTACCCGGCATCGCATTGACACAGGCTACTCACACCCAATTCGACAGAAGCCATACAGAGTGTCACCAACAGAACGCCAGGTCATCAGTGAGCAGTTTCGAGATATGCTGGAAAAGGGTGTTATTCAAGAGTTATGCAGTCCCTGGGCCGCCCCTGTAATTCTGGTGAAGAAGAAAGATGGTACATGGCGCTTTTGCGTCGACTATCGCCGTCTGAATGCTGCAACAAAGAAGGATGTGTATCCCCTTCCGCGGATCGATGACGCCATAGATTGTCTGTTTTCGGCATCGTATTTTTCATCCGTCGATTTGGGATCGGGATATTGGCAGATCCCTATGCACCCTGACGACAAGGAAAAAACGGCATTTATCACACCCGATGGCCTGTTTGAATTTAATGTAATGCCTTTCGGGCTCTGCAATGCTCCTGCAACTTTCGAGAGATTTATGGACGCTATCCTACGGGGACTAAAATGGCAAATATGTATGTGCTACCTCGATGATGTCGTCATTTTTGGCCGCACATTCGAAGAGCACAACGAACGCCTCGCTCTCGTGCTTGACTGCTTTAAAAACGCCGGTCTAGTACTTAATTCGAAGAAGTGTCGCTTCGGTAAGCGTCAGATTTTGGTACTAGGACACCTCGTCGATCGTGAAGGCGTCAGACCTGACCCTCAAAAGACCGCGGCCGTTGCATCGTTTCCAACACCTCAGAACGTGAAGCAACTCCGAAGTTTCCTAGGACTGTGCTCATATTTCCGCCGCTTCATTCCCCGTTTTGCTGACATTGCTAACCCGCTTACGTGCCTTCTCCACAAAGACGCTCCCTTCGAGTGGACATCAGTGTGACTCTTCTTTTTGCCAACTCAAGTTTTTTACTAACATCACATCCGATTCTCCAGCATTTCAACCCTTCTGCTCCAACGGAACTGCACACGGACGCCAGTTGTGTTGGCATTGGTGCTGTGCTGATTCAGCGTTACGGCGACAAGGAACATGTTATCGCTTACGCCAGTCGTTCCTTAAGCAAACCTGAACGCAATTACACAATCACTGAGCAGGAATGCCTCGCGGTAGTTTTCGCCGTTCAGCGGTTTCGCTGTTATCTATACGGGCGGCCCTTCACAGTGGTCACTGATCATCATTCCCTGTGCTGGCTGATAAACCTCCGTGACCCATCTGGCCGTCTTGCACGGCGGGCAATCCGTTTACAAGAGTTTGATTATACAGTTTCATACAAGAGTGGACGCCGACACGCTGATGCGGACTGTCTCTCACGTTTACCGCTTCCCACAACGGAATGTGACGCCGACAATTTTGATCATTACATCGCTGCGGTTTTACCTCCATTCCCCGATACCCGTACGTTCCGCACTGAGCAGAGAAAAGATGAGAATCTGCAACCATTCTTTACCGCTGCAAGGGACCCTACAGCTTCCAGTCCCTATTGTATACGGAGTGGTCTTTTGTACAAAAAGGACTATTCTCCCACTGGTCTCCGCTACCTTCTGGTGGTGCCCGTCAGCCTACGCTCCTCTGTTTTGCGCGTTATACACGACGACCCCACCTCGGGACACCTGGGATCTGCGCGGACGCTCTATCGCATCCAAGAACGTTTCTACTGGCCCCGGATGCGTGAAACCACTGAGAGGTATGTGGCTAGCTGTGCTCAGTGTGCGAGTCACAAACGCCTCGCCGGCACTCTTCCTGGTCTTCTTCATCCAGTGACGCCTCCAAGATCCCCTTTTGAGAAAGTCGGGGTAGACCTCTTGGGACCCTTTCCCAAGTCTCATTCTTGCAACCGCTGGATCGTCATCTGCACTGATTACCACACTCGTTACTGTGAGATGGCAGCCCTTCTATCGGCTACTGCACACCAAGTCTCCCTCTTCCTGCTGCACTTTGTTATACTGCGCCATGGCCCTCCCCGACTGTTGATCAGCGACCGAGGGCGCCAGTTCACCGCTGATGTTCTCGAAGAACTCCTTTGTTTGTGCCAAACGCATTTCCGACATTCCACCCCGTATCATCCGCAAACAAATGGGTTGACCGAGCGAACCAACCGGACACTCACCAACATGCTTTCAATGTACGTCGCCGCCGATCACAAGGACTGGGACACTGTGCTACCATTTATAACATACGCATACAATATCGCCCAACAGGAAACACGTTACAGTCCATTCTTTCTCCTCTATGCCCGGTCTCCTCGACACATCCTCGACGCCATCCTCCCGTTCTTCACAGACGACGAACCTGAGATTGCTGAGATCCTCTGTCAGGCTGAAGAAGCCCGCCGGATAGCCTGCCTGAGAACTCTCGCCTCACAAAAGCGCTCGAAATCCCGCTACGACGACCACCATCGCCAAGTCACCTACCTCCCTGGAGATATGGTCTGGCTTTGGCGTCCACTAAGGAAGCGTGGCTTAAGTCAGAAACTGCTCGCGCACTATATCGGTCCCTATGTTATCCTCCAGGCAATTAGTGACCTCACCTATCGGATTGCGCGCCTTACCAAAAGTGGCCGACGTTCTTCACGAACTGAGCTTGCCCACGTCGCGCGTCTGAAACCCTGTCATCTTCGTACTGACGATTGACTCGCCCGGAGGGCTTCGCCTGCGACGGGGGAACTGTTACGGACTTGTTCTCAAACAGAGCACTGATGAAGAAAGAAGGAAGAGGAAGAAGAAGTGCGCGCCCGTTCGACCTTTGTCTTGTGGCACTTGTGTCGTTTCCGCTAGCCGTGTGTACCTAGCGTACTGAAGCCACTAGAACTTCTCAGTCGCGACGCTAAGGGCGTAACAATAGTATCAATGTCGAGTTGCAAGGCTCTGGAATCGTCAGAAGTGTAAATTTCACGGAAGACAACACAATTATTCATAAGCAAATCAATGTTACAGGATACACAGGTAGGCCATTAATATATTTGAGGAATAATAAAGGACCTAAGACCGGGCAGTGGTGGCATAGCGGTAGAACATCCGGCTCGCATGCAAGAGAACCGGGGCTCAAATTCTGGTGCCACGCGATTCTCCATCGGATTAAAACAAAAGAAAAAAAAAACATCCGCGTGTCGATGGAATTGCATAAACAGACTTGGGGTGCGACCTGATGCCAGTGAACACCTCCGGCAACGCACTCCCTCACCAGAACAGGTTTTGGCCATCCTGGTGCAGTAATTGGCCGCAATCTCTCATGATAAGCTCCATAAACCCCAGCCCTCAGTCAGCAGCGGCTGGGGAACAACTGACTACGGCGGCAGTCAGAACTGTAACGCAGCAGGGGGTGCTAAGAATGCCTGACTCCGCTGGACAGGCCGCCATTGGAAACTGACCCTGGCCACGTTTAACGCTAGAACCCTAGCTAGTGAAGCTAGTTCAGCAGTGCTGTTAGAGGAACTAGAGGGCATGAAATGGGATTTCATAGGGCTTAATGAGGTTAGGAGGCCGAATAAGGCATATACTGTACTGAAGGATGGGCATATACTGTGTTATCGAGGTTAACAAGACAGGCGACAACTAGGAGTAGGTTTCCTTGTCAATAAGTATATAGCTGGCAATATAGATGAATTCTATAGTATTAATAAGAGGGTGGCAGACATCGCAATTAGGCCTAATAAGCGGTATAACTGAAGGTTGTATAGGTCAATGCACCTACATGTAGTTATGATGACCAGGCAGTTGAAAGCTTCTACGAAGATGTAGAATCGGCAATGCGAAAAGTAAAGACGCAGTGTACTGTACTAATGGGCGACTTCAATGCCAAGGTAGGGAAAAAGCAGGCAGGACACCAGGCAGTAGGTGACTATAGAATTGGTGGGAGCGCAATAACTCAAGAATCATGAATACCTTCTTCAGCAAACGGAAGAACCGGAAATGGACATGAAAACGTCCTAACGGGGAGACTAAAAATGAAATTGAGTTCATAATGTGTTCAACCCCCGCCATTATGCAAGATGTAGAGGTAATCGGGAAAGTGCGATGCAGTGACCACAGGATGGTGAGGTCCCGAATTAGCCTAAATCTGAAGAAGGAACGCAACAGAGTAGTAAGAAAGAAACCAATCAACAAATTAGCGGTGAGGGGGAAGGCAGAAGAGTTCAGGATCTCGCTACAGAATAGATATTCAGCTCTAACCGAGGATGGCGACATTAACCTAAAAGTAATGAACAATAATTCGAGAGATATCATTACTGAGTGCGCGGTAGATGTAGGCGGTAGGATAGTTAGAGATGATACCGGTATGCTGTCTAAGGAGACGAAAGATTTGATTAAGAA